>NC_084839.1:66914287-67217317 GCF_033115175.1 Lepus europaeus | reverse complement strand
CTTAGCTCCCAGCTACAGGGGGGATGCCAGGCAAGGGGCCCCTCCTCCCAGGAAAGCCAGCGCCTGAGGAATGTTTGTGCAGTCAGCAGAGCTCTGCGATGGCAGCAGGGACCACACAGGATCTCCTAAGCAAGAAGGAGGAGTCCAGCCTCTGCTCCACTGCGGCCTCCTCTATGGCACTTCACTAGCCATGTCTGCTCTGGCACACGTGTGCTAACCAGCCAGTCTTAATTACTCTCAAAGAGCTTTAACTGCTGCGTAGCCTGCAGGGTGCAGGGAGAAGCCGCCAGTCCCAGTTGCGGGGAGCACCCATCTGGTAGGGATACCAAGAGTCCACGGAGACTCAAACTTCAACCTCACCGGCCATCTCTCCCTGGAGCCTCCAGGGGGTGGGCGGTGAGGGGCAAGGGAGGGAGGCGGGTGACTCACGTAGGTGTCATGATCGTACAGCTCCACCACGATGCTGGGCGGCTGCTCGGCAATGCTGGCTGGCTCCCCGAAGATCTCGATCTCATAGAAGATGAGTGTCTGGTCCCAGGTAGGGTTCAAGGTATTCTTCGCCACCACCGTCTTCTGGCTCTGGTGCAGGAAGGAGACGATGGCGTAGGGATCTGTGTGGGCGGGGGAGAGGGAGACAGGACACAGAGCAGGCACGGTGAGAGCCACCTGCTTGGGAGCACGGGGCTGGGTCAGCAATGCCCAGGCTGGAACCCACTGTCCCAGGGGCAATTCCCGGCTCATCTGGAAGGAGGGCCGGGAGCCAGGTCCTGACAACGAACATGAGATGCACAGAACCTCCCCTTCTGGAAGGCCACAGGAATGAAGTCCAGCTGGAAGAAGTAAATCCCTGAACGGCCTGCTCATTCATTCACTAATCCGATAAGCAATTGTTAAGTGCCTTCTGTATGTCAGGATAGGAGCTAGGTGCTGGGGGCTGAGACTACAATTTGAAGGAAAATGTAAAATACACAAATGCAAAATGGCAATTTGGATCAGAGCCTTGAAGAACAATCACACTGCGCAGCAAAGTGTGTCAGGGAAACACTTGCTCCCAAGGAAGGAGGGACAGAGCAGCGAGGTTGGCCCCTGAGCTCCAGGACGCCAACAGGCTGACGTGGCCAGGTCTGCGCTTCCAGCTCACTCTGGCTGCCCCGTGGAGAACAGACTGGAGGGGGCAGAGGGCTTTGCAGGAAACCAGTTAGAGGTTAGCACAAAGGTCTCGGCAGAGATGGTGTTAGCTTAGCTGGGAGTGGCTTGCTAAGAGAGCACATAGACCCAGAGCTGTTTGGCAATTGTGGGGTAGGAGAGGAATCAGAAGGCCCTCCCGATCCCCGCTGTCACCAAATCCCTTTCCAGCCTGCCAGCCCCAGCCACAAGTCATTCTGCCTAGTCCCAAAGACAGGTTGTGCCACTGGAGCAGAGTTTAGGGCAGTGGGGCACACAGACGAAGATTCAGCAGACGGCCTGAGAACCTGCCTTTCTAACAAGCTCCCAGGTGATGCTGGGGCTGCCCTCTAAGACCACACAGTGGAAACCAGTGTAACACAAAGTCTAAGGGGACCCAGCTGGGAGAGGAGCTGAGGGCTTGGAGGAGGGGACCCCTCCAAACAAGGAGTTCAGCCTAGGGCCAGCGTCCCATTTGTCACCATTTTGTAAGACTAGACGTGGCAGAGGTGGAGGGCACTTGGACAGGACAGTCTGGGCACGCAGGAGGCTGGATGTGTGAGAGGGCCAAGTCCATGCAGTTGGCATCCTGCTCCCTCCTGCCCTGCCCCGGCACTGCCACTAACTCCCCATGTGACCTCAAGAGGGCCTCAGTGACCTGACAGGCAACCACCTCCAACTCAGCAGCCTCAGAAGGAGTGGGGATGGGCTGGGATGAGGAGACAACAAGACAGGCTGATGGCCACAAGGATGCCAAGGGACAAGCAACGGCCACTGCGCAGGAGGTGCAGGGGGAGGGGCTGCAGGGAGTGACCGAGGAAGAGGTAGGAAGAGTGGGTGGGCAGTGGCAGGGCTCCCGTTAAGGGATGCAGGGAGCAGGGTCCAAATGGTGGCTGCCACCCACAGGGCTGGTTTAAGGGTGAAGGGCATCTACATTAAAAGACAGAAGCTATGGGCACCCACGGGCTGAACAATACTGGATTTGGCTAATAAGATGCAGCCGCCAACCTGGACCCATCAGGCACAAAACACAGCAGAGGCAATCCCAGAGGGCTTCCTGCAGGAAGTTGGTATGAACCTGATTCTGGGAGAAGAAGGGGGCAACGGGAGGCCCTTGGCACAGGAAGGGTAGAGGAGAGATGCCCAGCATGTCTCACTGCCTCCACACACACCTGGCGGGAGCACCCCTGGCATGGGGCTCCCCGCTCCCTGCACAGGCCCTGGCAGGGCTGGCCGTGAGCCCTTTGCCTGCTGCCCCTGGCAGGGCCCAGCGGCGTCTGTGCATTTAATGAAACCGTCTGGCTGTGATACCATCAGCTGCAGGCTCGGCAGAGAACCTCTCCCAGTTCCAGTAAGGGAAGTAGGGCGCGTTCCGATAAATAAAACCGTATTAGAGGCCGCGACAAAGCCCCTTTCGTTCCCGCCCCCACCGTGCTTCCCAGCGCTTTATTTTTATAAGCATGCGGGCCCCAGCCGGGCCGCGTTTACACAGCCATCACAATTGCGCATTGTAGCACCATGCACGCTGTATTGGTGTTGGCAGCACCCCCACGCTGGCCCCTGAGCGGGTCGACTCCCTCCAGCAGCCTCCCCTCCACCCCCCAGCTCAGGCAATGAGCTCAGCCCCCGGGGCTGGGGCTGGGGCTGGGGGTGGGGGTGGGCTTTCAAACAAAACTCACCCAGACCCACACTTGTGCCCCACCCGCCCACGGGAGGAAAACACACAACAAAGGCATTGTAAAGAGCAGGCCTGGAGGCCTGGGGCCTCAGACACTGCGCTACTGTGTGCCGGGGCCTGGCCTCTCCCCTACGAGGCCCAGCCCCTCCCTGCCAAGCTGAAGGAGATGGGGGCGTTTGCTACAGCAAGGTGTGCAGATGAAGGAAAGCCAGATGGACACGCAGAACCTGCCCCTCCTGGCGGGACTGGGCCTCACCATTTCAAGCTGAGCACCCCCCAAGGCGGGGGCAAGAACCTCTGCATGAGCAATCTCCAGGACCACAAGCTACAGGGAGAGGCTCCAGCCACAGACACGCGGGGATTCTGCCGGACGCCGCCATCGCCACCAGCGAGCAAGGGAGCGGGCAGCACACCCCAGGCAGGCAGCTCTAAGCTGGGTCCAGAGCCCAGCACCGGGCTGTGGGGGCTGGGCGCTGCTGCTCAGCGCTTCCTGGAGCTCCAGGGAGGGACCTCTGCATTCCAGGTACACCAAGCTTTCCTGAAGGGCTTCCCGCCACACAGCTTCCAACCCCAGGGCTGGGGACAGGGCAGATGGTGTCACCTCATTTGTCAGAAAAGGCAGCCTGGCCCCAGAAGACAAACTGGCTGGCCCAGGGCCAGACCCCCCAACTCCTAGTCCAGTGTTCCTCCTGCCACGTCGCCATCATAGAAGGTACCCGCAAAGGAGGGTGGGGCAGAGTGCCAGGAATCAAGGAAATTCACATTAAAACTATACTAGAGCAATATTTTCCCTATAAAATTAAGAACAATCACTTAAAGTTATAAAACCCAGCACTAGCAAAACTTAGACAAAGGGTGCGCTCCTTTACCGCCGGCAGCATGTCAGTAACTTTCAGAAGAGCAACCGGGCAGGGCGCCCTGAAGAACGTGAACCTGATCCTATCCCTTTCCTTGCATTCCTGAGAACCATCCCAACAACCCCAAAAGCTGCATGTACAAAGATGCTCGCTCTGGCACTAGCGACACCGCATCATTCATTCACCAGAGTGGCCACCACGGGGTAGGGTTGCATGGTGCTAGCAGCGTGAAGAAGACCCGGACCCAGCCCAAGCTCTCAGGCCCATGACGACAAGCAGAAGGTGAGATGCAGCTTCCTAGTGGTGGGTATGGGTGCCAGGGACGGGGAGTGCCCAACTGCAGCCTGGTGGCATCGAGTCTCCAGGACAGGTCTCCTCCCTGGAGTCTCAGAAAGGAGGCGGCAGCCAGCACAGACCAAGACAAAGGGGGCCTTGCAGGCAGCCAGCATGGCACAACCAGGGGCCCCAAGAAGAACACAGGCACTGGGGGCACAGCAAGACCTTGTCCTGGCACAGGGGAGAAAGGGCGCACCCGGGGCAGGTCATGAACGGCCCTGAATCCATGCTGAGCAGCTTGGGCTGCATCCTGCAGATCAACGTTTCCCAAAACATGTGTTCAAGTGGCGCGCTCTCTAGGGAGCTACTGAACGCTTAAACTGGTTAAACAGGCTCCTGCCTGCCCAGGCCTCAGAGCTTCTCTGTGCTCCTGTGCCCCGTAAATCTCCAGGCACACAGGGCTTCCCAGCCTCTCCCGCTAAGGAACCCTTTGCAAGTGAAGCATTTCACAAGCCTCCAATGCACTTTGGAAAACACCTTCTTGAGCTCCTTGGGTGGATTGCCCAGGCCAGCGCCAACCTTAACAAAAGGCTCTGCTTAGAGGAGGAGAGGGAGGGCACGGGACCAGAGCACAGACGGGGAAGGAAGCCCAAAAGCAATCTCCACCGCCACCCAGGACAGAGCGCAGATTGGGGCCAAACGCAGGCACTGGTCACCACGAGGTGGCCCCAGCCATGTGGCTGCCACATCTCATCAGAAGCACTGTGGTCCAGAATGTTGGGAACACCCCCAGGGACCATCCAACTGGAGCACAGGTTTCATGAGGGGACACAAGGCTGGCAAAGGGAGCACAGAGCTTTAGCTTCCCGGACAGGCCGTCCGGCCCCTATTGAGAAATAAATAACACAGCACCTGACCAGCTCACCGTCTCTCACGCTTGGTTGGCCAAATCAGGCCCCCATGTCCACTGCCCGGCAACATTCCGCAAGGATTGCAAGTGCTGGAAGGTCCCCCGTCAGGGGCAGGGGGGCAGCTCTGTGAGCAGAGCCGAGGCTCCCTGCAAGCATGTGGCGGTTTCAGCTGGGGAGGGGCAAAGCAGACAGCTGCCCCCATACCCACTTCTCTTTGAGGAACAGCAATCTAGGGCAGTCACCCATTCCAACCCACAGGGGGCAGGATGGAGGCAGGAGCACCACATCCTTTCGAGCCCGGCTTCTCAGTTCCAGGAAAGCCAGTGCGTGCAGCAGACACTCACAAGGTAGGGACAGCCCCGGGCCAGCAACACAGAGTAGCTGGCTGTGTCGCACAGTGTCCTCCACGTTTTCACTTCATCGAATGCTATGGTGGCCACATTCTCTCTCTCTCCCTCCCTCCTGCACCACCCTCTCATACACACACACAGACATAATGCTATGGTGGCCACATTCTCTCTCTCTCCCTCCCTCCTGCCCCACCCTCTCGTACACACACACAGACATACACACACACACAGGCACATGCCATGAACGTCTTCCCTTTGGTTCAGGGGACTGAAGCAGATGGCCCCACCCAGATGCAAGCCTCAGGTCACCGGCACAGCAACATCGGTACAAGCACCTTCCTCTCCCAAGTTCAATGTTACTCAACAGGTGCTGCTGGGACGCTCCCAGCATCCACTCAAATCCTCAGCCAGCGAGAAGGCACAGACACAGCCTGGCCTCCAGGCAGCCCCGAGGCCTGCCAAACAGGGGGCAGGCAGGGAGCACAGCCTGGGGACCACAGGGCAGCTCCATCCCATCCCAAGGCGGCCAGTGGCTAGAAGGTGCCACCAGCAACACACTGTGCCCGACCCTCCTGGCTCAGACATTCCAAGTCGCACACAAGCTTCCTCCGAGAGGCCAGCCGGTGGCCCTGCACAGCCGCCGGCCGCCAGCCGCCCCAGGTCAGTTCCCAGGGAGAAATTGCTTTGGTTTAGGGTTGGGAGGGAAAATAAACACTCTGGGTTTTACAGGTTCCCCACGCGGGCTGCTGTTTTCCTTTGCAGCAGCTGCTCAATCGGCCCTTTCATTCAGAAACCAGTGCCTCCGAGGAAGCCCGAGGCAGTGCCCTCAAAGCTCAAGGGAGGTTTATCTGGGGGAGGGGTGGGGCCAGGATGGAAAGAGTGATGTGGCCCATGGGCCTGCCCCAGATGTGAGCACTGGCTCCTCTCACTGGTTCCCTGCAGGAGTTCCCTCCCCGTGGGGTCCTCGGCCAGCTGGACCACAGAAGACAAGGAGCCTGGGCCCCATCTGGCTGCCCGCCCTGCCCGCCCTGCAGGACCCTGCCACCTACACCCTCACCTCTCATGCCATCCTTGGAAGGGTGAGGAAGAGAGCCCGTGAATTTTGCCCATATCTTTTTTTCCTCTGGGTAAGTTCCGATCGTCAGAATCCTGGGCAAGTTTCCCAGGACGTTGTCACCACACGCACGTAGCTATCTGTCCCTGGCCTCCAATTCTAACTTGCTGGTTTTGAATACACTTTAGGGACAGGCACACTCAGGATGTTAGCCCCAGTGAGAAATGAATGCAGCCACCATGAGCCTGACTGCATGGTGCTACAGGGGAGGTCACTGAGAGGCAAGGGACCTGGGAACCACAGCTGCTGGGGAGGAGGAGCATGTGCAGTACCCACATCGAGGGGAAAAGCACAGGCCAGGCAGGGAGACAGGCAGATCGGGGGAAGCTGTAGGGGCGTTCCATGATGAGGAAGTCACTCTCTCAGCACTGAGTCCTGCTCCAGCAAACAGCAGGCCTCTGGAGGCTGACTGCCCTGGGTCACACGTCTGTTACTTTTGAGCCTCCACCCCCATCCTTTAAGACAGGGCTGCGGCAAGGGTTACACTGTCAGTAAGCGTCTGGCCCACCCTGAGCACTTGGGGCTGCTTGCAAGGTCAATCCCAGCACTCCAGGTTCAAGGACCCCTTCCTGCGGGAACTCGTGCTCAATGTGGGAAGGTAGTGGCAAAGGATCGCAACCTCTCTCTGCAGTAAGCATGAGGGCTCTGAGCAAGGCGCTGGCCTAGGGCTGAGAAAGGAGCAACCAAGTCAGCTCCAAGAAGAGTCACAGGTCGTCTGAGCAGGGTTCTAAGGCATGGCGAGGAGTTCTCTGGGCTACGAGGAGGGGAATGCGTTCTTGGCAGAGAACAGTCACGCACGTGGAGAAGCTTGGCAAACACAGGGACTGGTGGCATGGAGCTAGCAGAGGCGGGGGAACAAGCCAAATACGAAATAGGCAAGGTCCACAGGGCTGGCCTCCCAGGACCTGGCTGCTGTGCTGAGGAGCTGGGGGCTTGTCCATCAGCATCTATTCATGAAAGCAGTGAGCAACTGCCCAGGTGTGTCAGGGGTAGCATGGAAGGCGGCAGGGAAGCCAGGGAAGGAACAAATGGCTTAGAGAAGGGGCGAGGCCAGTGAGAGATGGCAGCATGAGACTGAAGAGGGGGGAACAGGTAGGAGGGCAATTCCAGAGCCAGCATCCACAGGACTGGGTCAGAAATGGCTGCTGGCCCCAGGATCAAGGCAAGAGGTGCAAAAGAGGCCTAGACCTGGGAGGGCAGGGTGGCCAGGAGTCAGCTTTGGACAGAGCAGATGCATGGATCAATTGCAGTCTGTGCAGTGGAGCAGGTGGGGGTGACAGCAGCAGCAGGAGACCTGGGGCAGAGTGGCAGCCTGGGGCTCTCAGGGAGGAGGGGCAGTCAGCCACAAAGAACCCTGCAGGGGAATCGAGCAGGCCATGGACGGGTGACTGCTACACCAGCTAATCCAGGCAACAGCACTGGGCACAGCCAGGGCCCCACCGGCAAGAAGTCCCCTGAGGCTACAGTCCCTGGTGCCCCACCCCCACCTACCAGAAAATGAGTCCTTGTCCATCGAAGGCAGGTCCCGGGCCTGGTACATGTAGCAGCGTAGGTGGTAGCGGTTCCCATCTTCACCAAGGAAGAAATAGAGACACCAGAATGAGGGGCTGGGTGACTAAGAGCTGGAACTGGAGGGGAGGTGGGGTCTCTCCATGGTAAGGGCAGCAGACTGGGGACAAGCCTCTCGTGGGGTCAGGAGAACAGACCACCGCTCAAAGGCAGACAGGGGCTTGATGCATCCTTGGCCCAGGCTAGAGCTGAGGGGGAGAGGGAAGGGGAAGGAGCCAAATACACAACAGGGCAGCCAGAGCTTTGGATGTCCGAGCTCAAACTTGAGCCTGTGTGCACATGTGCACATCAACACACGTCCAGACGTGCACGTAAACCCCAAGACACTGAGTCATGAAAGAGTATAGACTGCATTCTCCAATGACCCCGCATACAAGCCTGCCGACAGAACCCCACACAGACAGAAGTGGAAGTCACACCCTCATCGGCACCCCCAGGCATCACTTACAGTCGAAGATGCAGGAAATTGTGGGTCTGTTCACGCCAAAGCTCAAGGTGGATACTGACATGGAATCCTCACTCCTGTCATCCACCACGCCGCCCTGGAGACAAAGCCAGTCATGGGGGGATGCTGACCCCAGTGTTAGGTCCCCAGAGCAAGGAGGCCTCCAGATCAGGCTGGGCCCTCAGGACTCCAATCTCACCCTGGGGTGCGCCCCCTCTAAAGCATCAAACTCCAACGTCATGCCCGCAAACAGCTGTGGGGAATCCTCCCTTCCCCATGGAGACTAGACAGCCTTCCTTGTGCAATCTGGGGGTGTTCCAGCCACAGAAGCCAGAATGTGGTGGAAGGAAGGATCCTAGGGGACCTTCCAGGGGACACCCACCAGGGGACCTGCCCCCGAGGGACAGGTCTAGCGGGTCCCCAACCCAGCGTGTTTAGAGGCAGTGCCAGCACAGCAGGTCCAAGCTCCAGGGAGGGGCTCTACTGCACCCCCCATCTCTCACCAGTTCCCATAGCACTGAGGGTGAGGAGGACCAAGGATGAGGCAGGATGGGAGGCAGGGTGGGTCTACAGCAGGCTCAGAAGCCAATCTGTCAGTCTGCTGTGCACGAAACCAAGCTCGTCAGCCCTGTCACCATGTCCTCATAGCTCTGGGCCCCAACCCACTGAGCCATGAGTGGCTTTTGAGGACAATGAGAGCAGACCCCTCCCGAGGAGACCACACTGGTCAGGAAGTCACAGGCTGAGCTCAGTGGCAGGCCCACTGCAGGCACTGGCCTTGAGGGTGACTTCCTTCAGGGAGAGGAGCCACTGCAAGGGCCCCCATGCTGCCCGGGCTCCTGGGCTTGTGCTGCCTCTGCCCAGCCTCCACCCGACCTGCCATCCACAGATAAGGACCTGCCTCCTACTGTCAGCGCACAGAGACGGTGATTGTTGGGAAGACTTGTATCTGGGCAGGCAGGGCAACTACACAGCTACAGCCAAGCTAAGGGACAGCTGCCAATTTAGGACCCTTCCAGCAGAGCCCCAGTCTGGAGCTGCCCTAGTTCCTACGCACCCAGCTGTCGACATCTGTACAGCTCTGGCCCTCCTGACCTTCCTGGAGGACCTGGGCTCTCCACACAGCCCCATTAGGCCCTGGAGAGACCCTTGCCAGCCCCTAACCTCTGAAATGCATCTTCAGCAGCCTGGACGCACCCGGCCACCTCTCCATGCTCAAACCAGGGAAGGTGCCTTTCCCGGACTCACGCACGCCATCACACGTACACACTCAACATGTCTCCACGTACCTCCCACATGCTCACACAGCCTCACACAATCCTCAGTCACGCCACACATCCTCACACACACCTTGCACCCCCACGCAGCGCTCCCAAGCCTGCCCCGCAGCTCCGCCCTTCCTCACAGCCCGGACCGCCCGCAGACACTGGGTGTGCCCGCATTCTCACGTGGCATGGGCTCCCCAGCAGCAACCCTGGCTCCCAGCATGAAGAGCCCTGGTTGAGACTGAGTCAGTGAGCACAACCCAAGGGGAGCCCCGCCCCCTCACCGCCCCTCTCCTCGCGTAGCCAGCCCTGACAAGGAAGGAAAGGAACCTTCCTGGAGCACAGCCTGACTGGAAGGAAGAGCCGCCAGAGCAGCAACCTGGGGCACGGCAGGACGGACACGGGCTCGCCCCACACTGCCCATCGCCTCAGCTACATGGTATTCAGCGCCGCCATGGAGGGACCACTCCCGCCTTTGTTTCAGAGACGGACAATGGTGTGCGAACCTCACCACGGCACCACAGCGCATCTGCTCTGCCCGCCAGCATCTCCTGTGCACAGAGTAGAAAACCCAGGCGCTAAGAGCATGGCACACAGCCCGGGGCTCTGCCGAGGAGCACCACCCAGCACCCGGCACGCAGCTCAGGGATTCCACAGCAAGTACTCAGACGGCGGGAACAAGAGGCAGTATCCTGGGGGTCCCAGCGTGGGTCTCAGGGAGGGGTGGCTGCCATCACAGCCACACCGAGTTACAGCCACCAAAGATGCGTCCAGGCAGTGCCACAGTGGAATGACACACCCACCGCCCTTGGCAGGCACCTGGTATTCAGCAGCAGGTCTAGTGGCATCAGTTTACCTCTCCCATCACTCCAGGCTCACACTAAACAATGCTGTCAGCGCCTCACGCTCCTCTCTCACCTTCTTTACATTTCTTGAGCTCATCTTCTTCCCTCTGCCACAGGGCCTTTGCACAGGGACTCCTCCTCTCCATCAAACTAACCTGAGCTCTTCCTTCAGCTGCGTCATCGCTGGGATCTGGACGCCTTGACTGTCTGGCTTGAATCAGCAGCCCCTTTCCAGCCTCTCCTAGTCTTTCTCCTGCACTCACGCTCTGTGCATGAAATCAATGTGATCTGGTCCTTTATCACCAGCACCCAGCCCAGTAAGTGGCACCTAAGAGTCACCCCGTGAAGACTCATCACCTGCCCCGTGTCACCAGCATGGCTTTGCCCTGTGCCACATGTGTAGCACACAGGCCCAAGGACCCATGGCGAGGGACAGGAAAGGGTGCGCCAGACAGCAGTCTCTTCCTTTAGGAAGCTCTGGGCACGAGGCTGCTACTACAGAAAAGACCCACCAGCAGCGACTCACACCCCAGGATGGCACCATCTGTGGGGTGCAATGCAACCGGAGGGCTTGGAAGGTTCCATCCAGGAAGACTTCCTGAAGGAAGAGGAGAGGCAGGGTGACAGCTAAGGAGAGCAGCAGTGCCTGGAGCCTCAGGCACTGCTTGGCCAGGACAGTGAGTGCCCACACCAGAGCCCTGTGAGCCCAGTGCAGAGCCTGCCTGCAGGAGAGGCTGCTGCTCTGGTTTCTGCCTACCCACCCCTCATCCCGCTTACACACACTCACATACACACACACACACTCCTGCCCAGCCCCAGGCCAGACCCAGGGCATTGAGTTTCCCACAATCACATTCCTACCTCCATAGCTCATGCAACTCCCAGGCTGAGCCTGGCAGCCACCCGGGCTGCGGCCACGCACTCCATGCCGGGGCTGGCTGTGTAAGGGATCCCACTGCCCGCCCAGGGGACTGGGCCCCCTCCAACCCTCCACTGCCCAGCTGGAAGCCACAGCTCCCCAGAGGGGCTTGAGCAATGCTCTGCCTCCGGGATGCCACAGGGCTCCCCTGGGGAGGGCCCAGAGCCAGCAGCCAAACCACCTGAGTCTGTCGAGGGCTGACATCCAGAGACCCCCGCAGCCTACAAGAACGCCTCCACCCACCTGACTGGGTCAAGACCAATATGGAGACCATCGAGACTCCTTCTGTGCCACACGTGATCTCCCTGTAGCAACGGTGCCACGCCCGAAACGGGACCTAGGGCTCCGGTTCAGCACCTACAGAGTGGAGGCTGGAGGGCAGAGGTGGATGTATGCAAAAGGCACAAGCCAGGCACTCAGAAGACAGCGCCACAGCAGCTACACCCATAGAGGCATCTTAGGGTCGTAGGGTCCTTCCCTATCTCGGTTGGATCAAACAGACCAGCGTGGGTGGCTGCCTCTCACTCGCTCTAGAGAACAGTAGCTCTGCTACTGCACAGTGGGGGCCCCAAGAGCACTGGCCACAGGCCTGGCAGAAAGGCCGCTGCAGCTAGGGGCCACAGCCTCCTCTTTACTCCATGCAGACAGGAGCAATGGAGCCCTGAGGGCAGCAGGTGCTAGAGCCGGCTCACAGGGCTTGGGGCAGCAGATGAGATCAAGTGTTCTGCAACACAGCCATCAGGGAGAACTGAATCATACGAACCCACAACCAAAGTGACCGTACCAAAAAATAAAAATTGGCAAATACTCACACTCACCTCAATTTTCTTTCTGCCGTTCACTACTACCTGTGCTCTAGGGGTTACCTGCATCTAACGTCCCCAGGGGATGGCAGTACATCAACCAGGGCGCCACTGCCTGCCCCTTCCCGGCTCCATGTGCAGAGGCACCACGCCTCTAGCTTGAGATCAGCCATGGTGGGGGTATTTATGCCACAGAAATCAGCACATGCTACGACACAGGGTTGGCGCCGCCATTTTGGTTTAGTTCATTTTTCTTGTAGAGCTGGTTATAAAACACCGACCGGCACAGCCCTGGGGCAACCCTGCAGGTCCTCACTTCTATCTTCAACATCAACTTTGCCAGGCCATCCAAAGAACTCGACAACATAGCACAGATCACCTTTGGCCCGACACCACCTGGCCATCACCTGCAAGATTTGTGACAATGCCTCAATTATCACTTCTCCGTGCCTCAGTTTGCTTACCCATAAAGTAAGAATATTAGAACTGATCTCCTAGTACCATGAGAACAGCTAAATGAGATGATAGGCAAACAGAGCAGAGGTAACATATAATATGAGAGGGCTTCAAGGCATTCGTGGAAATCTTGTATTATTTTTAATTCTGGTTTTCCATGTGTTTTTTTTTAAAGGTTTATTTGAAAGAGTTGGACAGAGAATCTTCCATCCACTGGTTCACTCCCCAAATAGCCACAATGGCCAGGCCAAAGCCAGGAGGTTCATCTGGGTCTCCAACATGAGTGCAGGAGCCAAAGCATTTAGACACATTGGCAGGGAGCTGGATCAGAAGTGGAACAGCTAGGACTTGAACCAGTGCCCATACAGGTTTCCAGCACCACAGTGCCAGCCCCTCCACAAATTTTTTGAATGCACCCCTTTCATCTGTGCCCTATATTGGGGCCGAACAAATTTTGTGTATAACTTACCAAGCAGTAAACACTTTCACCTTTCTGGCCCTTATGGTCTCTGTTGCAAGTACGCAGCTGCTGTTACACACAGAAGCAGCCAGAGACAACATAGATGAATAACCATTGGCTGTTTGTCGATAAAGCTTTATTTACAAAAACAAGGTGGGGAGGCAGCACTGTGGCATAGCAGGTAAAGTAGCTGCCTGCAGTGCCAGCATCCCATATGGCGCCAGTTCAAGACCCAGCTGCTCCACTTCCAATTCAGCTCTTTGCTATGGCCTGGGAAAGTAGCAGAAGATGGCCCGAGTGCTTGGACCCCTGCACCCATGTGGAAGACCTGGAGAAAACCCCTAGCTTAGGATCTGCCCAACACCAACCATTTGGGTAGTGAACCAGAAGATGGAAAACTTCTGTTTCTGCCTCTCTGTAACTCTGCCTTTCAAATAAATAAAAAGAAAAATGGAATTTAAAAAAGTATTTTTAAAACAAAACAAAACAAAACAAAAAAAACAGGTGGGGGGCCAGATTTGCTGAGCCCAGCTCCCTTTCAAAGGGAGGTTATCACTCTTGCTAGGTTCTTCTCACCCCATCTGAGTGAGAACACCAGGGCTCAGAGTGACTAACTTCCTCCCCAGGGAATGTGGAGTTCCCCGCCCACCTGCAGGACTCTTCCCAGACACCTGCTTCCTCGGTGCCCGAGCAGGGCTCTGGAGCTGCAGCGGGGCTCAGGGCTGTGGGGAGCCCGGGGCCCACTTCAAGCCCCTAGCTGCCACAGCTTTTGCTTGCAGAAAAGCCCTACCCGGGCCAGCAGTCCAGCCCAGGAGACGAGAACCCTTTAAAAGAGGGGATGGAACACAGAAATTCACAGCCTAATCAGGGCCGGTTGCAATGTTAAGCGGAATTGCAGGCGAGGGTGCAACCCCATTTAATTTACAGCTGGAGCCAGGGCTTGGAAGCAGCTGTTAAACTCCTTGCAAAACTACTGGCTGGCCCCTGGGGAGCTGGGAGTGGAATCAGGAAACCTGGAGAATCCCCAATGCCACGTGTGGGCTGGCGCAGGCGTGTGTGCGTGTGTCTCTCTAGGGTTTCCACATCTCCACATGCCGAGGCTGCAAAGATGGCTCGAGCAGGTCTGATGGCATGCCAGAGTGCCGCCGTAATTAGGACAACGCTATGTCCCGGCCCGCCTGGCACAGTCTTACGGGGGCCTGCTTTCCCAGCAAGATTATCACTCGCAGCGCAGACCAGATGATAGACTGTGCACTCTGGCGAAGGTGGACGAGCACCCTCGTGGGTGCTCACATCCCTGGACTGAAAGCCTGCTGGCATTTTGTCTGAGGTACACAGGTGCCCTAAATTGCAGCACCCAAATCCTGAGCCAGACAGACCGAGGGTGTGTCCATTGAGAGGAGTTCCCCGAGCTGTCCTTGCACGTGGGTGAGCAGGATGAGCCAGGAGGCCCCTGAGAGGGAGGCCAGCCTCCAGCTGCCCCAGAATGCCAGGCACAGAACAGGTACTCAGTCTGTCTACTCAAGCAGCACGTCTGGGCCCAGCCTCAGCCTCAGCCATGGGCCTCGGTTACCAGCAAGGCAAACTCCTCACACCTCCCAGGCGCTGCCCTCGTGCAAAGTGCCAGCTCCGGGAACCATGCCCAGGTGCCCTGCACACAGCGCAGCTTCATCCAGGCCCTCACCGTCCCACCCACATCTGAACTCCTTCTCAGCCAGCTCAAATGCCGGATCACTCCCATCTGGCACCAGCCTCTCCCTGACCCCCTCCCAGCACTTCCGACTCCCAGCTGCCCTTCTCTGCCTGCGATCCAGGGCTGGTGCCGCCTCTCTGTCCAATCCCTCTGGACCTCAGCTGAGGACTAGAGGCCTCCACCAATCAACTGCAGGCTCCTGGGGTCAGGTCCTGGCTGCCCACATCGGACCGTCCCTTCCAGGGAACCCCACCCCCAAAGGTCCTCTCTATGGGAAGAAGGACATCCTGCCCCAACCCAAGTTGGGAAGGAAAGACCCAGATGTCTGGCCCCTGGCCGGGAGTCACGTGGAGGGGAGCGAGGAGTTGTGCGGGTCCTGGGTGTAGGGCCACCTCAGTCCCCAATGTCTCCTGGGGTCACATTAGGGACTCAGGGTTGTTCTAGCACAGCGCTGTCCGGCAGAACTTTCTGCGGTAAACAGACTATTCTGGAGCTGCACTGGCCAGCGTGGGAGCCAGCCACTGGCCAGGTGAGCCCCATTGAGCAGAAGCTCCATTTTCTTACTTTATTTTAAATTGCCATGTGTATCTTGTATTGAATAAAGGCAGTTCCAGTGTCTCAAATGGGGTCAATCACAGAATCCGCTTCCCGAGGTCAGCGCGGGGGTAAAGGAGATGATGTGAGGCTCTCAGGCTGAGGCGGCTGAGAAAATGGGAAAATCAACTTCCGCCATTCCTATGCTCTTGGTGGAGTGGTAAAGCCACGGCATCACATACATGCACTCAGACTACACACGCATGCATACACGCATGTTCACTCAGACCCCATATGCACACGCCTGCATTCAGACCACTGAGTGTGTTCACAGACCACACACGTGCATGCCTCATACTCACAGACCACATATGCACATGCACACACTCATACACTCACAGATCATACATGTACGTGTACACACACACACACACACTCTATCCATTTCAAGCGGCTCCCACACCCGAGGCAGGTTAGCAAGCACTTAGGACATCAAAGTTCCCTCCAGCCCTTCAACTCCCCCAGGCTGCAAGCACACATGGCTCCCTCCCTGCCAGGTTCAGGCATCTCAGAACACCCTCCTGGACATCCCGAGCCAAGCAGAGGGGCGGGGCTTGGAAAAATCCTTGCCACGAAGGGCAGGCCCAGGGCAGAGGCGACAGGATGGATTCCGTGAGCTCATCCCCGGCCGCCGTCACCCGAGTTCCCAGAGGCCGGCGGCGGCGTCGGGAGGGAATCGCTGGGTGGGGGCCGGCAGTGGTGGCTGTGGCGGCAGCGAGGGGTGTGGGGCGAGGAGAGGGAGGCGGATGGAACACGCTATAATAGCGGCTTTGTGCTCCGCTTCCCAGCTCCCTGGGAACGCCAGGAAGATTATGAAAGCCGGTGTCTCTGGGAATGCCAGGATATTAGCTGGAAAAAGAATAATACGAAAATAAAATAATGCTCGGGATGGAGACAGCAGACGATTAGCAGACGGAGCCAGGGCCTCCCGCTCCGTGCAGGGAGCCAGGCTTGGCCCCTGCAGAAGGCTTCAGGGAAAGGCTGCCCGTGCTAATGAGCAGACGGGGCCTGCCTTCCAAGGAGACGTCTTCCAGAGCAGAGCTGGCACCAGAGCCTGCCGGCAGACCACGGGCCAGGGAAGGGGTGGCAGGAGGCAAGGGGCTCTCCGGGCCTGGTCCTTGGGCCCAGGCACCCGAGGTTGTCCAGTTGTCAGGAAGGCCACCTGGCTGCCATCCCAGTCCTTCCCGGTCTGCCTCCCGATGTCCTCCAAGATCGCCCCCTCCCCCACAGGTACTGTCACTGAGGAACGACACGTGTCCCACCTCCCACACATGTAACATGCAAGTGCTCTTGGGAGTCTCTGCGCTCACATGTGGACATACTCTTCCTTATCACACCAAGTTGCCATTAGATCACTCCTCTCCCACCAAGAAGCAGGGAAGCACATCCTCCTCTCCGGGACTCTGGCCTCACACCTTAGCCAGGTACAGGTGCACCCTGCCCTTCACGGTCCCACAATGCGCTGTGCATATCACATCCTCGCTGCACCACCTGTCGGCCACCATGACACCCAGGCGAGAGTCTGCAGCACAAGGGCCCCGGGCAGCGCCCATACTCATTAAGCCTAAGAAGTGCATCTTTGCGTGTGTCATCCTCACAACTTACACTGATCCTAGGCCCTGGTGACTTCCAGGAGGGAGGGAACAGAACCACTATAGGCATGACTGATCCATCTACAGCTGGTGGGCAGAGGAAACACTATCCAAACCACACCCGTACCACCCAGAAGCTCACTCATCCCACCTGCCCTCTTCAAGTCAGCCACAGGCAGGTAAGGACAGGCGCTGGGTCCTGGCACCCAGGAAACACGGCCATGTCTCCACACAGGAGCAGAGTGGAGATGAGCCCAGAGCCTTGCTGGGGCCTCAGGACATCCTGGAGGAGGACTATGGACTCGGGACACGGGCTCAGACTCCCCTCTGTCCTGGTGGGAAGGACACGGAGGCAACCATGGGAGCGACGTGTGGGAGTGTGGGATGGGAGCTGATGGAGCCTCAATTCCCACAGGCATGGAGCAGGCACGGAGCAAGCCAGACAGCTGCCGTCAAATGTGCCCGCGGCTCTGTCCAAATGCAGAAGACACCTGAAGGCTTTCCAAAGCCCTGTGGTCCTCCGACTCCAGGTTTGTGGGCTCCACCCTCCCAAACCACTGTCTCCCTCCGGCTCTCGTGTCAGCCAAGTCCTCCCGGGACTCAGAGGGCCACGCTGTGCTGCTCTCTCCTGCCAATCACATCTGAATCACAAGCAGTCACCAACTCCACACTCGGCTCCAGTGATCCCCCCCACACACACCCTCTCCAGAAGGACCAACCGCTGGTGCCTGCTTCTGGGAAGGGCCGCCCCCACCCTCCTGGCCCCTCGAAGCCTGGCTATGGCTCGCAGCCCTGCTCACCTCCCTGCAGGTCCCAAGCCAGCCCCAGCGCCCGTGCACACTCCTGTCCATGCGTCTCTGGGCACCTCTGGTCCCCAGGCCTCCCAGACTCCCTGCGCCAGGCCGCCTGACAGGCAGCCGCCAGCTCCGTCCTCCACTGTGTGTGTGTGTGTGTCTGTGTTGCTTGCCAGGGCCAGCAGTGAACTCATCGCAGCCCCGAGCCTGCCCGCCTCCCCTCCACCAGTCGAGTCCCTGAGGCCCCTGTGACCCTTCCCTCCCCAAATCCTACCACTCCTCTTCCCCTCCAGCCCCGACTCCCTTCCCCCAGGCATGATCTACAAGAATTTGATTAATGATCCTGAAGCCCAGCTCCGACCAGCGTGCTGCTCGGCTCCACAACCCACGCTGGCTCCCTGCTGCCCACCGGGCAGAGTCCTGCTGTCGCCATCTGGAGCTCTGCCCAGCGCTGTGTCCGCGGATTTATTTGCTGGGCTCCCTTTTCGGAAGCTGTTCTCCCCAACCTGGTGGTGCTATCAGTCATAGGGATTGATTGGTCCAGGGTAGCCAATCAGAGGCCTCTCCATCCCCCCCCCAAGCTCCCGCACAAGGTCAGGTGGAGTCAAATCTCTGGGACAGGAGACTTCTGGTGTGCATGAGGAAGGAGCGCCCTGGGGTCTCCAGCTGCGGGGGGACCGAGCTCTGCTGGTGGGCTGTGCCAGTTCACCTAGTGGCCGCTGCTGACTATCAGGAAGCCATCGGCCTTTCATCACCGGCACCATCTTTGCTGCCACGGAGCAGGCCAGAGTGCGACGAGGCCAAGTCAGGGGCTGGTCCTGGGATGCATGTGAATCTCTTTTCCTGCCAAAAACTAATTCCCCATGAGCCTCGTGGGCTCACCTCAGGCCCCCTATTCTCTTGAATATTCTCTTGGATTTTTCTCCCCAGCTGCTCTTACCCCGACCACCAGGCTCTATCTCCCCAGCCTCCCACCAGATGGCTCCAGGGCAGAGGGGCTCCTGGGACAGTCCCAGCCTCCTAAGGGTTTCCTCTCCTGTGTCACACAGTGGGCCCAGCCACCTGGAGGCCAACAGAACCTCCCAGCCCTCCCATGACCTCCCAGAGCCACAGCTGGTTTCGATGCCCTTCACTGTTCGCCCCATCAGACCCAGGGCCCACCCTGTACACCCCCAACCCCAGCCCTTGCAGCTGGGCTTCCCCACAAGTCTACACCCAGCCTTGGCCCCAACCCAATACACAAATGTGCATACTCGGCCGGCCACTCACGGGCAGCCTCAGACCCCCTCAGTACCCCTCAGCCATGGAACCTGCTCCTCAGGGTCACGGTCAAGGTCCCCATGGCAGGGGACAGGGAATAAAGCCCTGGCTGGATCTCAGAGCGGTATCCCATGCAGGGCCACTCGCATCCCAGAGACGCCTAGACTACAGGGAGACAGTCTGCACTTAGGGTTAGGGTTAGGTTACGGTTAGGGCCCAAGTGTCCCCACCTGTTTAGCCCTTTGTGCAGCCAGCTCACCAGCTATACCCTAGGCACGCAGCTCTCTGGGGCTCAGCTTCTAAGGTACCTCTCTCCCCAAAACCCCCTAGGGACATCCACGAGGTGGCCCCTGTCTCAGGAGCATGCCTGACCAACCAAGGATACTGTAGGGTCACCAGACCTCTCTGGGTATTACAGGGGTGAGGCCAAAGCCTTGCCACCCATCCCCATGCTGTTCAGCCCTCTTCCACGAGACCTGGGCCCTAAGCTCCAGCCCCGGGTCACAGGGGAGAAGGCCAAGGTCAGCTCCTTCTCTATGCCCAACTTGGCTGCTCAAAGCAGCAGCAGTGGTGGCGGTGACGGCAGCGGGTCGTCCAGTGCCAAGAAAGCTGCTGTTTTGTTTTCAGAGGACACCCAGCCTGGTGCTCACTGTCCCCACACGCAACCCCGCAGGAGCCGAAGCCAGGCCAGCCAGCCAATGCTCCACCCAAAGCCCAGCGCGGGCTTCCTGCGCCTCTCCCATGTCCGCCAGGCACAGCTCCGGGAGACAAGCACCCCACCCGGCCCACGACAGGCGCACACCCACGTACCAGGGCCCCCTCAAGGGCAAACACGGCCGCAGGCCCCGTCTTCTCCAGTGGCTCCATGCGGCGGCGCCAGCGCCGGCGGCGAAAGGCGTCAGTCTTGCGGTACTCGAGGTGGAACTTCCAGCCAAAGAGCGAGGCATACTCCCAGCCCTCGCCCTCCGCCTCCGCCTGCCTGTGCTGCACAGGGAGAGAGGGGCAGACTCAGAGGCTGGCTGGCAGGCCCGTGGGGACGCCTGGGCTCACCTCCAGCTGTGCCCTCCTGCCCTCCCCGTGAGGAAACCTGGGAGGGCCACCTGGAGGAGGTGGCTCTAAGCAGCTTCTGCAAGACCCCAGGTCAGAAGATGGAGAGGGGCGAGGAGTCTCCATGGGCTGTGGGGAAAAAGGACGAGCCAGGAAGAGAAGGCCGCCTGGAGCAGTGATGAACACACTGGGCTTCGGTTTGCTTGTTTATTTGAATTATGGGTAGACTGCATGAATCCAAGGTTTTCTTCTTCACATCCCAGCCCATAAAAATGGAAGAGTGCCCACAGTTCAGAGGCCAAATGAAGATCCCGTTTCCCAGCACCAGGAGGCTGGACCTGGGTCAGCCTTAGAAGGATCCCCTGCAGTATCTACAAGGGGACCCTGCTTGGAGCCTGGAAGCTCTTGTCCCCCAGCTCCTGGGGCAGACAGCCTGGGATTGTCCCTCTACACCTCCTCACCTGGGCCACACACACAGCGACAAGAGCCGGTGCTGGAGCCCAGCCACACCCCCTCCAGGAAGGCCCTCGTGCCTGCCCAGGCTTCCCCTCCTGCTGAGTGCCCTTTAGCCTATCTGGTGCAAGGCACCTGGAATGGCTGGTTGTCCATAACCCCACCTCTCCCAGACCCAGAAATGCTCCTCTCCAGCAGCTCTGTGCTGAGAGAAGGAACCCAGAGCTGGCCAGGGCTGGCTGTGGAGCCAAAATTCCAACGTGCTCTTGGTAAAGAAGGACACCGGGCAAGAGAGTCCAAGGGAGGCTGGATCTGAGGCTGCGCGTAGCGTGGGCATCCGTGTGACCCCGGGGCAGGACGTGGCACACACATAGCGTGGGCTGACGGTTCCTGGCGGGACCAGCACACAACCATGGCTGTGTGTCCTCAAGGAAACCCTGACGGAGCCCGGCCCAGGCCCCGCACACCACACTACACTGCACGAGGCAGCCGTGTGGACCCAGGGAACTGCCGGTTGCCAAGGGGAACACTTCACCGGGAGGCGTGGACCCCAGCAGCTCTCGGCCAATGGCAGCCAACAGGCCACACGCCCCAGGGCGCCCCCCACCCAGGTGGTGATGCTTTTGTGGCGCTCCAGGGCCCCGCCCTCTGCAGGCCACACCCGCGCTGCGAACCCTCAGGAACAGGTCCTCGCAAACTTTGCCGCCTCTGCAGTTAGGAAAGCCGGCCTCCGCACACCTGCCGTGCTCGCGAGCGCTCTCGGGCAGTCTCGGGCATCTGGGTGTGTTGTCCCTGTGTGTGCTAGGCGTGGCCAGGCGCCCATGCACGGCACACACACCACACACCCGTGCCCAGAAGTCTCCTCTCCACCACCACCACCACCTCCACCCCACCCCCGCCCCGGCTCACCTTCTTCAGGGCTTCCATCTGGCTGAGGTCCCTCCTGCGCAGGCGCACCCAGCGTCGCCTGCGGTGCGTGTAGTACATCTTCTCCGCCGGCACCCAGTGCCGGGGCTTCCGGTCAGCGGGGAGGGTGATGCTGTACTCCCAGCCTGGGGAAGGGGCACCCGTCACTCACGGCTCAGCTGCGTCCCTCTCCCCTGGGGCCTCGCTCATGAACTCTGGCGAGGCCAGGGACTCTCAGCCCTCCAAGGGGCCCTGGCACTCAGATGCCCCCCCACCCCCGCCCCCGCCAAGCCCTGCCGCCCACCTTGCTCATCAACAGCCCTGTTGAGGTCGGTGGACCACTCTTCATCTTCCCACTTCCAACCCAGGGGGCACTCGATGTCGTCCTTGGGAAGCACCTTCTCCCCGTTCTAGGGACAAAACAAGACAGGCGAGAGTGACGAGACACAGATGCACCTTAACAGGAAGCAGGAAAGCCACCCCACCCCACCCCCCCACCCCCGCCCCGAGGAAAGGGCAGAGCCGCTGGGGACCTGTGTGACTCAGGGTCCATATCCTGCCCCCACTGGCTCCCACAGTAGTCCTGGGGGCGGGGAGCCCCTGCCTCCGAGCCACAGCTCCCGCGGGACTGACCGACCGCCCGGAGTGCTGCCTTACCACGTCCGTGTAGTTGTCACTCATGTAGATCCACTGGCCTCCAGGGAGCCTGGTCTGGTTCTCAAACACCTCCTCCACGAAGCTCAGGTGGCCGGCGTCCGTGTCATGGAGCAGACTTTGGGGTGGGGGGAGCACTCAGTACCTCTGCAGGAGAGACCCCCACCCTCTCACCCCCTCCGGGACAGCACTCGGGCTTTGGCCAACCCACACACGTCAGCCTTGCTACAAGAGGGATGGAGGTGAGGGTGCAGAAAGACAGGGTCAGAGCATGAAAAGGAGAGCCAGGGACACTTCGAGATAGAGGCAAAAGATCACATCACCCCAATCAAACAGAGGGAGCGAGGCCAGTCAAGGGCACTGCTGGGCAGTGAGTGACAGGAGCCCCTCCCCCAGGCCAGGAGTACAGCATCTCTGAATAGAGAGCCGTGGAAACAGGGAACCCATGAGGCTGCACACCTAAGACTTGAGTCCTTGGCTGTGTAACATACGCTGTGCTTTGATCTTAAGTAAAAATAAAAGAACGCTCTGTCAATCAAACAAGAAAGGGAAGAGGAGAAAGAGGCAGAGACGGTCACACAGACACTGAAGGACAAAGAGAGAAAGGACGGGTGAGCAGCCCCAGACACGAGAGGGGCTCACGTACAGAGGCGCCGAGGGGCTTGCAAGAGGACAGGGTCACGCCGATGGGCGCGAAGCTGAACCGAGGTTGAATCCAAAGGCCCTTTCTGGTTGTCAGAGCCCTCCACAAAGGAATCTTGCCCCTGTGCTGGGAGAGGCTCGGGTGGCAGGAGCAGGTGCAGTGGCTAACAGGGCTGTGGCTGGGTAGACGGGGTGGTCACAGTGGGCAGTGTAGCCTTCCCCAAGCCTTCTCTGCCTAGGACTCACGTCTTCTCCGGACACACGAACCAGTCTCCAGCCCAGGCCCAGCCAGTGGAGGGGCGGAAGCTGTCCTTGGGTAGCTTGATCTTGCCCGTCACGTCGGAAAACTTGGGGTAGGTGAGGCCCGTGGTACCCCAGTTCCCGACCAGGGCCAGCTTGGTCTGGTTCTCGTACTGGAGGGTGAGGGAGGAGGAGAAGTGAGCAGGGGGAGGTGGGCGGCAGCTCGGAGAGAGGCAGGGCCAAGCCGGTTGGCACTCACGGTTTCAGCGAAGACGGACAGCTTCCCCTCAGCGAACTGGTTGAACTCTTTCTCATCCACAGACAGCCCGAACCAGAGCTTGACCCGAATCTGCACTGGCATCCGGGCTCCAGGCACCCTCTCCATGGGATACTGGGAACCAGAGGAGGACTAGCCAATAGTCCAGGGCTAGGTGTCCTCTAGCCCTGGGATTTTAGCCTGGCACAGCCCCCACCCCCACCCCATTAGCTGTGTGCCCTGTAGGAGGAGGCACTGGAATTCCAAGGAAGAAGAGTACATAATTAAGAACTTTCTCTACTTCCCCCAAGGAATCCCTCCCATCAAAGAAAACCGTACCACCCCCAACCCCAGGAGCCCTCTGCAGAGAGAAGCCATGCCCAGACCAGGATCTGTCTCCCCTGCTCCCTCCACATTGCCCCCACCCCACTCCCTTACTCCTTTAGATTGGCACTGTGTAGTGAATCCCCTGCTAAGAGGGAACTGGTTTATATCTGCACCATCCAGTATGGTAGCCACCACCCCATGTGCTGATGAGCATTTGAAACATGGTTAGTGCGACTGAGGACCCGAGCGTTGGGTTTCATTTCCCTTTAATTCACTCAGCAACCATATGCGGCTGCCATGGTGGACAGCAGCATTCTAGACTCCATCTCCAGAGGAGACACAGCGATAGAGATCTGCGAGGGGAAGTGATCCAAACCTCCCTGTTTGTTTTCAGGATTAGGGGTGGGCGCTGGACATTAGCATCACCAATACCCTTACGCTTCCAAGAGCTTATCAGCCTGCTAACCACAACTTGCTGCTCTTCTACTGCTTTTTATCCCAAAGCTTTCAGAAGCACTGCCAAAATGGAATAACCACAACATCCCAATGTTAAAAAAAAAAAAAAAAAAAAAAGTATTCTCCACAATTACTTCATCATTTGGTTGAAACCAAAGGTCAGCTATGGCCCAAGGAGCAGAAATTCCTCTCTTAAAATAACACGTGGTCCCCTAGACAAGGTGACACGCTGAGCCCCCTGGGCCTCATGTGCACCGGCTCAGAGGAGTCACTTCTCCAGGACAGGGAGCCGAGCAACAGGGCAGGCAGGGCTGGGGTGGGTTCTCAGGAGGAAAGGGAGACGGAGGCAAGAGCGCTCGAGCTGGTGGGGGAGTAGCCTGGGGCAGGTGGACAGCTTGGGCAGGGCACAGGACATGCCGAGGCAACGACCATCTCCCGCCGCCCAGCCCCTCTGTTTGGTTCATGCTCGGCGAAGCCCCTGATCCCACGTGTCACCCCCTCCCTGACACTTCCCCACGGCTGTTGGCTTCAGCTATCCTCTCCCCAGGGGTGGTTAGCAGCCTGCTCCCCTCCAAACCACCAGCCCCTGGGAGAGGGCAGGAATGCCTGACCCCCCCTTCCCCCATCCACCCCCAGCTCTCTCCCCTGCCCTCCCCCAGACAGGGCCAGCCTGCTGGACCCAAAATAGCAACAGCAAATAAAGAAATGTCTAGTTTGGGGCTCCTCTCCTCTCTGCTGGTGCTCATTTTTTCCAACTTTGGTTTAAGTTAAGAAACACCAATGTTTTCTTGGTCTCTGCTCACTGCCAACATTTTTGTAGAGCTTGCTCAGGAGCTACTGGCGGGCTCATAAACTCAGCAGGGAAG
This sequence comes from Lepus europaeus, assembly GCF_033115175.1. Classification (NCBI taxonomy): domain Eukaryota; kingdom Metazoa; phylum Chordata; class Mammalia; order Lagomorpha; family Leporidae; genus Lepus; species Lepus europaeus. The sequence goes on along the minus strand of NC_084839.1, from coordinate 67,192,425 downwards.
ACTTCGAGAAACAATTCTAGGTCTTTTTTTTCCTTTCCTTGGAATCAGGGAAAATTTTCAGTTTGCGTTTCCCTAAGGCTACGGGGCCAAAAGGTCAGAGCCCAGAGCCCACCCTGCTCCAGTGAGCAAGCCCATCAGGTGCACGTGGAGCCCTCCACAGCCAGCCCCACGTGGGCAGGGCTGCTCCCCTCCTGCCCTACTGGGTGAAGAGCTGGCTTAGAAGGGCGGTTCTCGGGGGCTGGGGTCAATCACTTGGGGAATGTGCCCGAGGTGGAGCGGCAGCCCACCGTGTCTCTCTCTCTCTCTCTCTCTCTCTCTCTCTCTCACAAACACACACACACACACACACACACCCCTGCTTCCTTCCCCTCTGCTGGCCTCCCCTCTGAGGCACCAGTGCCCACTCCTGGCTGTGGCGTGCATTCAGTCATGGTGCTTGTGAAGCTAAGGTGCCCCCCAAAGGAAAGGGGGAGAAGAGGGGAGAGAAGCTAGCATCCACGAGCCCCCGTTCCAGCAAAACCCAGTATCTGTGCTGCCTAGTTGGCCCCTCACAACCTGTGAAGTGGGCAGCCCTTGTGCTCCTCCGACAGGCAAGAAGACAGCCGGCAGTCAGAGAGGACAGGCGAGCTGCCCAAGGCCACGGAGAGTTCCAGCCCTGGAAAGCTGTCCACATGCCCTGTGCTGCTCTGAGGCTGTCCTTTCCACCTGCCCTCAGGATCAGCATCCCATGCAGCCTGAGGCCTCGCACTCCGCCTTCCCCTGTGCAGCTCCATCCCGCAAGCCCTCTAGACTACATGCAAGGCGCCTCATGAGGGAAAGGGGAAAGGGGGCATTGTTTCACCCAAAGACCACTGCTTCTGAGACCAGAGCCCAAAGACGCCGACATGGATCCAGAATACGAGCGGGAAACGGAAGGGGCGAGAGAAAGGCCTTGCATGGAGAAGGCACCATCAGGACCACCAGGACTGAGAAACAAGAGAACTCACTTTCAGAAAGATGGTCTGCAGCTTCCCGCAGTTCTTGCCGCAGAAGCTGGCCCCCCGCCGGGAGAAGAGGACCTGGTGGGCGGGCACCCGCTGGTAAGCCACACGCTTGTCTCCCTGCAGCATCCAGATGATGATGTCCGGCAGGCTGTTCTGGGGCTGCGGGCGGGAGGGTAGTGAGACACCAGGGCCTGCACCCCACAGCTACCGCGAGAGTTAACCTCCAACTCAGAAGCCCCTCCCCAGCTGCTGTCCACACGCTGCCCACCTGACCTTCCCAGGCTGGCCAGGTACCTGCCTGCAGTGGCTGCGAGCCCCCAGATAGCAGCCCTGCTCCTGGCTTGCACAGGAGCCCGCTGAAAATTCCCCCAAGCGAACACCCCTGTCTGGCAGGAGATGCCCTTGCCGGAGCTCAGCAATGTCGTCCTTAGCGCCCTCTGAGGCTGGGGGTTCCCAGGGGTACATACGCGTTGCAGGATCAGGCTGGGTCAGAGCTGACCTTGCACTTCAGACAGCAGCCTCCTTCCTGGCCCTGAGAGCATCCCAAGTGCACAGAAGGTACCCCCAGAGGGCACTGGCTGCTCTGCCCTCTCACAGAAGCCTGGCCCAGAACAGAACTGCAAGGCTACTACTTCCTGCTGCTCGGAGAAGTGTCCTTCGGCTCCCAGAACGGTAAGCCAAGAGGGGGTTGGGGGAGACCCCACTGGGCAGTGCTCCTGGGGTGCTCACTGAACGTGTCACAAGGACTGCTTCCCTTAATCCCTCCAGCGGGCCCAGGAGGCAGGCCAGGCACCTCCATCGGACACACGAGGAAATGCAGCCTGAGGGATCAGGGCTCCAGATCCGTGTCCCTGACCCCTGACTGGCACAGCGCTCCCACGCTGGGACCCCTGAAGCCACAGCAGCAGCTCCTTGCAACAACTTGTCAGAAATGCAGACTCTCAGACTTTACCTGGACCTGGGTCCAGGACCCCTGGAGGTGGGCTTCAACACCTGTTTGCACAAGCCCCTAGGGGATTCCAACGTGTGTGTACAAACACACACACACACACACGGATTCCCATACAGTTCTAGCCCTCACTTAGCATTTCCCAACTGCAGGCTTATTGCCATCTGTGTTTAGGCTATGGAGTCAGAGGCAGCCGGTGTCCACCTGAGGGGCTGGTCCTCACTGAGCAGCGCAGCGCCCCAGGGAGCTGCCGCACTCCCTGCCTGTACTCCTTGCCCTGGGAAATATCCAGGGACCCCCGTGCCCTCCCGAGCAGCATCTCTACCTGCTCCTCCAAAAGTCCCTCTCAGCACCCTTCTCCCCAGACTGCTTCCAAGAGCCCCTCCCTAAGCACCCCACCTCTTCCCTTAGGATCCCGTGTGGCCCTGGGCAAGTGGGCAGCAGCTGCATCTGCCCATGGTTTGGGAGGAGACTTTTCTCATTCTGAACAAACCCAGAATGAGCTGCCTGTGTGCCAGGACTTGTGTGGGTGCTGTGGCCTCACAGACCTGGGCTGGGGGTATAAAGGTAGGGAAAGGGACCCCCCAAAGACACACTGGAGCCAGTTCTCTCTGGTTAGGTCCACCCCAACATGGAGGCATGGCGGAGGCACCCAGGAGGGCTCCAGACACAAGGCCCAGGAGAGGCACATTTGAGGCCAGGTACAGACCAAGCACAGGCTGGCAGGAAGCAGCCCCCAGCGCTGGCCCTACAGCCATTCTGGTCCCGGCTCTGTCTCCGACATACTTTGGGAGGCAGAGAGCATTTATTAAGCTCCTACAGTGTTCCAGGCTCCACGCTGGCACCCAATACCTGTTATATCTTCCCTCCCGTTATAAACGGGGACACTGAGACTAGGGAAAGGTAAGCCACCGGACCAAGGTCACCCAGCGCCAGTCCACACAGTCCCCATGTCCCTCCCCTTCCTGGGGTTCCAGGCAGAGGGAGGAAGGCACCCTGCGGGGTCTGTACCTCCTCAGCCAGGGCACGGAGACGCAGCAGCCAGTCCTCCGCCTGCTCCAGGACAGCAGGGAGCTCGCTGTGGCCGAGCTTCAGCGCCAGGGCGGCCTCTGCAATCTGGCTCAGGTGGCGGCTGCGCAGCTGGTACAGGTACTGGTCCAGGTGGGTGGCAGAGGGCGTCTCACGGACATCATGCAGGGGCTGACTGTGAGGACAGGTGTGCCGTCACGTGACCAGCAGGAGCCCAGCCTTCTCCAGGTACAGGTGAACACATGCGTGCGTACATACACACATGCACAGGCTAACAGGCCCTGTACCCTCAGCCCACCTGCCAGGTTCCTTCTCCAACCTGATCCACTCATCACCACGTTTAAAGGGCTCCATCCTCACCACCTCCAGGAAGCCTTCCCAACCACATCAGCTCGCTCACCTCCTGCTCCAAAGCTCCCTGACCTTTACTCTGGGGCAGCCTGTTTGGAAGTCACCCCCCTACCCCCAGCCGGGTGAGTTCTTTCGCACAGGAGCGCCCCTCCCCACAACTGATGTGGCCATGCCTTCTGGGCTAGGTGTACTCTAAAAAAGGAAATGCAGGGAGCCCTGAGGCGCCTCCGCAGCCAGCAGGGAGGCCAGCGGCTGGGGGCAGCCCCACATCACCCACCCAGACCCCCCCTGCCTGGGGAAGCCTCTGGACAGGACTGGGTCTCACACAGTCTCAGAAACACAGCCCTGAGCACAAGGTCAAGTTTAAGCCCAATGCTGTTGGGAGGCAAAGACCTCTGCCCACCTCCCAGCCTCCCACGGGGGCACCTCCCGGCCCTTGGGCGAGCCTGTGGGGTCCTGCACTCCCGCACAGGACATTAGTCAACCCCGCCAGCTCCGCTCCCACCGCCCTCTCCCCTCCCCTCCGCGTCTGGGCTCCCGGCTCCCGGCTGATTTATTTTTCTGCCAATTTCCCCGAGCTATGCAGAACCAATTACCGGCGGAGCGCAGCGGCACCGCCGCGCCAGATCCACCACTCTGGCAGGCCCTCGGCGTGCTGCATTTTTCCTGTTATTTTTTTTAATTGAATTTTTAGGGTGGGGGGAGCAGCACGCAAACTCCATCTCGGGAAACTTAAGCCCCGGGGCCTGTCTCAGGTCACGTACTGCACACCCTGTAGTAATATAATATTTACTGCCCGAGGGTGCCGCGGCTGGGACTGCCCCAGCCGGCGGCTGCAGCGCAGGGGCACGCTCCGGGTGCAGGGGGCCCTGACCGAGCTGGGCCTGGGCACGGGAGTGCGCCCAGCCTGTGTCGGCAGCCAGGAGGGACAGCAACCCCGACCACCAAAGGGACATTTCCATGGAGGCCAGGAGCCCGGCCAGGACCGGGCCACCAACAGCGTATCTCAGCTCTCTGCTGCGCAGGAGAACCCAAGGCAGCAGGCACAGAGAGGGGTCAAAGAAGACAACACCGGTGGCCCTGTACCCCCAACCCTAGCGTTGTCAGCCCTCCTGACTCAGGGAGTACAGGCAGTTGCAGAGCTGGCTGCTCACAAAGTCACTGCCATAGCTGGCCTGCTGTCACTCCTCAGAAGCCACAGCTCCCTTGGGCCCAGGCTGGACCAGAATCAGACCTAGCCCTGCTCTCTGGGAGCCCCCCGAGAATGGAGAGGCAAGCCATCCACAATTCCTATTCCTGCAGCCTCAAAGTCAGGAGTCCTTCCTGGAAGAAGTGGCCCAAAGCTAGTCAGGCCCAGGAAAGCAGGAAGAGCAGTGTGACTGGTAGAACAGCACACACATGAGCAAAGGCACAGGGGCAAGGGAGTGCACGGTGAGGTGAGGAGGGGTGGGGAGGGCTGCACAAACCGGCAGAGAGGCTCACAGGGCCTGAGGTCCCGCTGTGGTGGCAGGTGGTGGGGGCACAGAGAGTCCTGCTCACCAGGACAAGAGCTAGACCTTGTCCTGTGAGGCTGAAGTCTGCTGTGTCACCATTTTAGGAAGATCATGGGGACGCTAACGCAAGGAGGGCTGGTGAGGACAGCTGTGCGACAGGGGCACCCGCAGGGCAGGAGAGGGAGGGAAGACAATACCAGCTCTGGGGATAATGGATCCAGGAGAAGACACAGCGGGGAAAGGTGACAGAATCGTCTGGGGTACCTGTGGCCCGACACGGCATGGTGCATGGCAGGACACCCCACTGGGAGGCCAGCACACAGGTGAACCCGTGACTACAGGAACAGAGTGGACAGCATTGGCCCAGCAGGGTGAGGGGTGTTCCCTGGGAGACGGACCGAGAAAAGGGCACCACGTGGATGAGCAGCACTGACACTGACAACGTGGCCAGAGGGGACCTGGGGACCCCACGGGCCACAGGGGCATCAGCTGTCACGGAGGAGATCCTCCTGCCCTGGCCGGGGGCTGCTCACAGCCTCAGGTGGTACCTGGAAGTCCACCCGAGAGCCACCGTATGCCCCACAGAGGAAGGAGCTCAGCTCCCTTCCCAAGCTCCCCAGGACACCCAGACACCCTCCGACTCATGAGGGCAGGCTGGAAGTACTTCTGCAGGGAGGACATGGAGGTCAGCGCAGGTCACAGGTCCTCCTGCTCAGGGTGCCAGCACCTTAGCCCCATGAGGCACGAGCGAGGCTACTTACAGAAGCAGAGCCTTGGCCCCTGACCTGACCCCGAGGCTGTGCCCCTGGGGCAGTGCCTGCCACTCTGCAGGGATGGCACGGGGTACTCAAGAATGCTCTGGCGAGCCCCCCATGAGTCCCACATGGGCTGACCACGCCCCTGTGTGTCCCTCCAGCCCCAATCCATTCTCCCATGACCAGACCACAGCACCAGCTTGCCCCCAGTCACCATCCCAGTCCTAAATACCTCATCCAACTCACACTGCTGCCGACCCCACAGAGAGCGGCCACAGCCAGGAGGTCACTCTGGGCCTGCCTTTGGCCAAGCCCCCTTCATGACCCATCCACGACAGAAGAGGACAGGGCAAGTTAGTCAGCCTGTGCCTCAGTTTCCTGGTCTGTCACTTTGATGGGACATTCATACATGTGCGATTCTTAGGGCAGCACCTGGCACAGTAGGTGGCTGTCAACACAACACCTCTGGAAGAGCCCAGGCTGACCTCTGCCCCCCTCAGCAGCCTTTCCTCCTGGTGTCCCTGCCTCTCTTAAGGCTTTGTCACAACTCAGCCACAGCCGCCCCCAACACCAGTCCACCCCTCACGCTGCAGCCCCAGTAGGCAGCTGAGCCACAGGGGCTCCCCTTGTCTTCTGTGGCTCCCAGAACTGATCTCTCCTTATCAGACCCCTGAGGCCAAAACCCCCCTTATGCCTACCCCCCAGATCCCTGAGGCCAAACCTCCCCTTACCCCTCCCCCGAGCAGCAGGAAGTCCCCTTTTCAGAGGAGAGGCCAACTATTACCCTTCCCCACCAAGTCCACAGGTATTCCTCTTCCAGGAAGCTCCCCAGAGTTGGACTTGTTGGACCTAGGTGTACCTGATCTAAGCTCTATAGCCCCAACACTGGTTCCTTCATTAGTTTAGTTTTATGTCGTCACCCCCAGAGGACAGAAGGTGCACCCTTATCAGTATACTTTGGGAGCCTGGTCCTGAGCCTGCCAGGCTATAGGAGGGTTTGGGGGACTGGTCTGGAATTCTACCACTGGGGGAGGGCATTTCTTTGGGGGTAACATTTTTCCAAAGGATATTTATTTGAAAGGCAGAATTACAGCAAGAGAGGGAAAGAGAAAATGAGAATATGAATCTCTTCTATCCACTGGTTCACTCCCCAAAAGGCTGTAACAGTCAGAGCTGGACCAAGCTGAAGCCAGGAGCCCGGAGCTCCATCCAGGTCTCCTAAGTGGGTGTACAGGCCCAAGCACTTGGGCCATCCTCTGCTGCTTTCCCAGTCTCATGAGCAGAGAGCTGGATCATAAGTGGAGCAGCCAGGACTTGAATGGAATATGGGATGCTGGTACTGCAGGCAGCAGCTTAACCCTCCCCAAGCCACAGCACCAGCCCCTGGGAAAGATCTTGATAGATACACGTCCTTCCTGGGAAACAAAGGACTGGAACAGGCACTGCAGCAGTGCCCATTTCTCAGTGTAAGGCACTAAGACATTTTTCACAGGGGCTCCACAGCCCGGCGAGGTGATGAGATGCTGAGGGGGCACATGTCATATACTCACACTCAGCGCCAAACAGCAGAGGACAACAACCATTCGTTATAAGTCCATCGGACCCACTAAGAAAACTGAGCCCAGAGAGGTGAAGCTGCCCAAAGCCAGTGAACAGACAAGTGCCCGAGTCTCCCGACATTTTCTTCTTAATGACTAGAGCCACCAGTTCTTAAGTCCTTCTGCTCCAGGCACTTTGTTTATGAAATATCATAAAGGAGCTATTCTTCATAACAGCTTGAAGTTCAAGGCTGTCTTTGCCACTGCTCCTCAAAACCAGAAGGGGAGATGCAGAGCCCCTTCTGCACGGCCACTGCACCCCCATTCTCCGTCACCCCAATCTCCCTCTTCCTGAAGCTGACAGCCGTGTCAACAGAAGGCTAACCAGAAACCGTGCTCCCACCACGGCCCTGGGAGAGGAGCCGCGTCTCACACACACACACACACACGCACATGCGCACGCACACACACACACGGCCAGCTTCTCCTGGAGATTCCATCAGGGAAATAAGGGGTCGGGGATCAGAGACACAATGCTCTCCATTCAGGTGAGCTGGGCCGCCCTGGGCCCACAGCTGCCGCTGCTGCAGGGAGATTTATGACCTGCTCTAAATGTCACCTTTTCAACTCCCCGCGCTGGCTCCTCCACCTTTGCACTCAGCACGGGCCGGACTGCTGGCCAAGCGTGGCTGGGAGACGCGCCCTGCTCACCGCCACACACGAACACTCTCAGGGAAACGGGCCTAACCCAGCCAGCGGAGGAGGGCGCTGGGGGTGCCAGGTACCCCCTACCTGCAGTCTGCAATGAGCTCATCCATCAGCTGAGCCCCCAGGGCGTCGGCGTCCTCGGCAGAGCACTGCGCCTTCAGGGCCAGGTGGACCTGCGCCAGACCAGCTTCCTGCGGAACAGGCAGGCCAGGGTCAGGATGCCACCAGGGTGCAGAATGTCCAGACGGAACCCAACCCCTGGCCCTGTCACAGCTCAGTCCCTAAACCAAAAATGGGTGAACGTGTAGGACAGGGAAGGCAGAGCCCAGACCCAACTATTCAGGATCTGCTCCAGCTCAAGAACATTCCAGGGGTCCCCATGCTCAGTCACACCCAAATCCCTAAGCCCGGATGCCAACCTCACAGGTGGTCTCCAGGAGTTCAGATGCTACCTACAGACTTTCACAGCATCTGAATGCATCCCATGCCCCACCCACTGCTTCAAGCCAAACCTGACTCCCCACAGCTAAGCAGCCCGTTCTGGGCCTGCTCCAGGTCCCTGCCTGGAACCCCCTCTCCTTTCCAGATGTTTCCACCAGGCTAGGTTCACACCAAGCTTGCCTTCCTCAGGGGGCATCCCACCTCCAGGCACAGTGAGTTCCCGCTTCAACCTCCCTGGCCTGATGCTGCCTCCCGGGCTGAGCTCTCTTCCAAGCCTCCCTGTGGGCCGCAGCCCTGAGATGGGGGCGGAGACCCTCCTTGGAATGAATGGGCCCATCGGTCCCCCATGCACCTTGCTCCCCACTCATCAGCCTTCCCGAGCACGTGACATGTGCTCCAGGCTGCCACCACCGGTCCAGGACAGATCCCAGAACAAGATAGTGGCTGCCAAAGGCAGTGCAGACTAGCCATTCTCCCCATCTCGGTGTTTGCTGGTTTCTTCCTTCCGCTAGAGTTGCCGGCCTCCAGGCAGGTGTGGCCCACCATGCCACCCTAACCCTGGTCCAGTCTGGATGCCCCAGATCCACTGCCTCCCTTCATCCTCCGTCTTTTGAACTGTGCTCACCTCCTCACCCCAGGTCCCTCCACCTGCCACTCCTCTCTTGTTCCAACAACGTGGCTGCACCTGCTTCTCCCTCCTTTCCACAGGCTACGCACCTCACCTATGAGTCCCACACTTCAGCCACACCCAAACCATCACCTTCCTGCCCTGCCTTCTTCCATCCCTCATCCTCTCCACCTCTGCCCACATTTGATTCTCCACCACCCTGGCCAAGCTCCCAGCAGTTGCCCATAACTCCCTGGAAGGCCCCTTCCCCACCTCCAAACAAGAACTCACCACCCACTCTCTTTCTCTGCTCCCTGCCTGCCCAGTCCTAGGCCCCAGGGTCACTTCTCATAGTCCTTCTTTGTGCCCAAATCCAACAGACCACCCAGGTCTTGTAGCTAACACCCCACAGCTTCCCCCAGAAGTCACCTCCTCCCCTGGGTCCCCATCTCCATAGCTGAACTGAGCTCCTGACCCTCAAATCCCCCCCAAGGAGTCCATGCTCTGTCACTAAACTGATTCTCTGAAGGCAGGGGCAGCTCCTGGTTTGCTCCTGGCTACTGGTTTGTAGCTAGAAGTTGTCTACAGGAGTCCTTGTGTGTGGAGAGAGCCTAAGGGCACCCAAGGCGGGGAGTGAGCTGTTCAGGCCAAGACCGTTGCCCCCAGCCTGGTGTCATCCCCTATGTCAGACTGGGGCTCCCTGGGACTGTCCCCCCTGCCAAGTCTCTTCCCAACCTGCCAGGCAGGACTGCAAAACCCCAGGCCATGAGGGTCTGAGGATACCCCAACCCCCTCGGGTCTGGGGCGGATTCTGCTCACCAGCCGGTCAGCGATCCCGAGCAGGTGGTTCTGCGTCTCGACCCTGTGGCTGATGTCTTCCCAGTAGGAAGACAGCACCACCACAGGTTTCACGTTGCCCCAGGGCAGGTAGTAGTAGTGGCAGCCTGCGAGGGGAGAAGGACCTGAGGCCTGCGCCAGAGGCAGAGGCCAGGGCTCAGGCCTCCTCCTGGACAGAGGACCCACCCCCTTCCCACCTCAGATGTCAATTGGACACATGCAGACAACCTGTACTCCCCGGCGTGTGCAAACAAGCTGCCTGTTGCACAGCCAGCCGCTGCTCTCATCAGAGCCCCTTAGAATCATGGGTCAAGATCCACCCCAGCCACAGATGGTGTTTCAGGGGTCCCAGCTGCAGGCTCCACGCACAGGAGCATGGGGCAGTGGCATGAGGCACAGAGCCAAGGGCAGACCTCTCACCAGCTGCCTTCCCTGGGCGGTAGCAGCTAGGGTTTGGCCCCCCGCCCTGTGGTCTGTGCACCCCCAGGAGCGCAAGCGCAAGCGCGGGCGCAGGCCTCACCGTCGAAGACGGCCCTGCTGTACTGCGTGGTGGAGGCCAGCGGCAGGCAGGTGGTGTCGAACTTGTTCCCGTAGTTCCCGATGCTGACCTCAAACTGGATGGCGTCATCCACGTCCTGCAGCATGGAGGCCGAGTAGAAGGCGGCAAACAGGGAGTACTTGCGCCTCCGCAGGTACTTCTGAGGGCAGAGGAGCAGCCACAGGTCACCGCAAGGAGCAGAAGAAGGCATGGTTGGGAGGGGTCAGGGGCCTGGCAGCCCTGGCCATGACCATACCCCCGAGGCCCCCGGCTGGACCAACAGGCAGCACAGAGCCCAGGTCAGCAGCACGGTACAGATGTAGTAATGGAGCCGAAGGTTCCAGGGCTGCGCGCCTGGCTGCACCTCCCCAGCAAGATCTGCTCTTCCAGGGCCAGGCCACTCGGAAATCCACACTGCCGGCACCACCACACCAGTGGAGCAGGGCCCCCCACGGTGCCCCATAGGCTCGAGTTTGCCACTCAGAGGGGGACTGCAAGCTCCGACCACCACAGCCCCCACCCCAAGCCTCCAGGCACCCCCTGAGACAAGCACCAGCGCCACTGCGTGTGCTGGGGGTGGGGGCACAAGGCTGAGGACTCAGGAGGCAGCCAGCCTTGGTCCCGGTGTTTTCCACAGTGACTCCGTGCGGGCTCCATGGAGGGCAGAGGGGAGAGGGTCAGAGTTGGGCATGAGGATGTAAATAATGAGGGTTGACGCTTCCTGAGTGCTTCATGCGTACACGTATTTGTTCACTTAACTCTCCTCACCGTCTCAGGAGGTAAGGGTAATTATCACCCTGACAGTGCAGACTGGGAGCCGGAGAGCCAGGCTCCGCCCAGGGCCATCTGACCACAGAGTCTGCAAGCCGAGACCTCCTGGCCCAAGGTCTGAGCTCTGGTGTCCGTTGAGCATCTGTGAGATGGGGACGATCGAGGATGGGAAGATCCGATGGCTGCAGGGGCACCCCAGCAGCGTCTGCCACACGGCGAGAGTCAACCTGACTTCCAAGTTAGCGGTTCTGACAGCACTATGATAAAACGGCATCTGGGTCTGCTGTGCGCTCCAGATTTCTAGAATACTCTCTCTTCTCTGGGCATCCTTCGCAGGAGGCAGGGCGGATGCCAATCACACCCATTCCGCAGCCGAGATGCTGAGGCCAGGGAGGTGAAGGCAGAGCGAGTGTGGGGCCGAGCCCTCCCTCCTCATGACTGTGTGGCCGCACCCAACGGGGACCCAGCTCTGGCCGGGAGGCACCCCTCACCTCCACCCGCAGGATGTCGTCTGCAGGGAGGTCCTCCACCTTCTGCTCGCTGTGCTCCACCAGCTTGGTCTCCAGGGAGAGCAGGAGCCGGCCTCGGTAGGCCACACCTTCCCCCTGCGGGGAGGGAAGGCACAAGGTGGCCCTGAGGCCGCACATCTTCAGGAAACCCAGGAGGTGCCTGCGCCAACCCTCTCATCCACAGCTGAGTGAGGCATGGCCCAGCAGAGCCTGAGCAAGGAGAAGCCACACTGGCCCTGAAGAAGAGGGAGCGTCAAGGGGAACAGGAGGGGCAGAGGCTGGGCCGGGTAGGGCCGGGCAGGAGGAGGATGCTCTGGGGAGGGGGGTGGCTGCTTGGCCCTGGGTCAGCCCCATCGGGTCCCTGGTACATAGGCCAGGCCCAGGTGCTGCCCAGACCATTCAGGAAGGGACCCACGTGCAGCCTCAGGCACCCGGCATCCCACCCTGGCTCACCTTGCCCATGTTGAGCTCCACGTAGGGGTCTGGGAAGCCCGTGAACTCCCTGGGGCTGCCATAGAGATTGACGTAGCAGGGCCCAAAAGTGGGGAGGAAGCCCAGATGGTCGTCCACTGTGAGACACAAACAGGGATCAGAGGGGTGGGCTCAGCCCTGCCCCCTGTTCCTCCAGCATGTGCCAGAGGCGGCCCTTGTAAGCATATGCACGGCCATGACATCAGCGAGCGTTCTCCCCTCCCCTCTAAGTCCCTCAGATCCTTATCCCGGGACACGGGGGTATTTGTATTGCTGAGGCTCAGAGATGCAACGGAACATATGGCTGCAAAGTAGCAGGACCCTAAACGGTGCAGCCTCAAGCACACACACTCAGCCAGCAGCAAAGCTAGGGCTCAGGCCCCCAGGGTCCTACAATCTTCTCCATCCTCACTTCCTCAGCACCCAGCCCCTCCAGCCAGTGGAGAGGCACAAAGGAGGTCCCCAGGCCCAGTGACCAGAGTGTCCACCTGCCAGGGGATATGAGAGGGGTCTGGCTAGATGTCCCTTCCAAACAGTGCAGCCCCCCGCTCAGGCCCCTACGTCCACTGGCCTGACTTAGCCTCGGATCCCTTACTTATACACACACACACACACGGCCAAGTTTCCCGGGATGGGATTTGACTGGGCATACTCAGAAAACCCCACAAAGCTAGGTGTCCGTCTTGGGGGGAAGGGGAAGAGAAATTTCAAGGGGGCCAGCGTTGTGGGGCAGTGGATTAAGCTGCTGTTTGCAACGCTAACTTATCAGAGAGCTGATTCAAGTCCTGGCTGCTCTGCTTCCGATTCAGCCTAAGAAGGCAGCAGAAGACTCCTCCCCAAGTGCTTGAGTCCCTGTCACCCACATGGGAGATTGATGTAGGAGTTCCTGACTCCCAGCTTCAGCCTGGCCCAGCCCCTGCCATTGCAGCCACTGGGGGAGTGAACCAGTGGATGGAGGATCTCTGTCCCTCCTTCTGTCGCTCTGCCTTGCAAATAAACTTTGAGAGAGAGAGAGAACATTTCTAGGATGCCAAAGGTAGGAAGTAGGGCCAGGTGCAAGAGCCACCTGGGTGACCCAACCTACCCAAGGAAGGTCACCTGGGTGACCCAACCTACACCAAAGGAAGGCCAAGCTCAGTGACCTCAGCCAAAAGTGCTTGGGCCAGAGCTATGGTCATGCAATGAATGCCTCATCCCTGCTGAAAACCTGGGGGTGAGGGAGGGACAGCAAGGGACCAGAAGGCCAGAGCTGTGCCTGTCCCATTGCCAGGGGTCATCCTGCATTGTTCACACTCTCCCTCTTCCAAACGCCAGCACAGACAGGGCTCTGGTTCTGCAGACAGAGAGAAGAACAGCCAAGCGAAGCACGCGTTGATCACCATTTGTGTGGATCACCTTGGTCATGACTCATCTTGTTTATCTCAACCTCCAGAATTTTCAATCCCATCCTCCTCTGCTCTTGCTGGCCCCTGACTTCCTCCTGGTCTCTCAGACACCTTGCATCGCCACTCCCACCCCGCCCTCCTGACAAGAGCACCAGCTGAAGCCCAGCAAGTTAAAAGGGGTCAGGGAGGGTGGGAAGAAACTGCCCTCAAAGCCTTCTGAGTGGTTTGCACACGTGACAGCACAGGTTGGTAAGCTCAGAGGCTGCCAGCAAACCTCAATCCCACCTCAAGCACAAAACTCCCCCGGCTCCAGCACCCTCTCCCCGCCAAGCAAACACCCACAGCTCCAAAGGCAACGGCAACGTACGGTCTGTGGCTGGTGGAGGCTTGACCACACCTGCGGGCTCCTCTGAAGCGTAAAGAAATGGGAAGGGGTTAGGGTGGGAGGAATGGTTACGTGAACAGCGTATGGATGCAGACAGACAGCTGGAGAGACAGCTCCCCGCTGGGAAACAGGTGTGGCCTGGGCCCCACCCCCGGCCCAGCTGAGAACTTATCACCCGCTCAGTCCCAGCCAGGTGCAGCCTTCAGCCCCACGAGGAGCCCCGGGGGCCCTTCCCGACCGTCCGCCTGTACATCACAACATGTTCCGCCTGCCAGAGTGGACGGAACGGGGTTCGATATATTCAGGAGTGACACAAAAATGGGCTCTTCCCTCCTGGAGCCAGGTATGTGAGAAGACGACACACAGACACAAAGAAAGGACAGGGAAGACACAGAGCAGCCAGGCACACCCTGTGCTCCAACCCCAGCAGGCCCCTTGGACACTTGGACCAAGAGCTCTAACAGCACTTCCAGGCACAACATCTCCACCTAGCGGTCATTTGCAGTACTGCCAGTGGAGGCACCAGGTTGCGTTTTCACAACAGGCGCTGGGACCCTGCTTCTAACACCTGCTGCTTCCGGGGAAGCACAGTGATGGGCACTGTCCATTAGCTGGAAGTCTCTAAATGACAGCCATGTCCTTAAATACGGTACTGGGTATCTACAAATAAGGACGGAAGGAAGGAAGTGCTGCGGCGTGCTCCTGGGCTCCTGGAATCATTCTTCAGTTCTGGGCAGGAACAAGATGCTCTGAGGGGCAGGTACTCTCATTCTCCCTCCACTGGCCGCCTCCTCCACATTCTGACCTTCCCTCCCTCCTCCAATCATCAAAGGTTAACCAAGTTCAGGACCATGACCAAGCCTGCGGACATGGTTGGTGAATTTGCTATTTTAATCATTGTTCATCTTTATCTACTACTTTCCTCCAAAAGGAAAAAAAAATCCCTGTTGCTTTTTTCCATAGCTGTATAACTGCCGTTGGGAGCCAAGAGTTGAGCAGAACCGCTGTGAAGGAAGAATGAACAGAGCCACCGAGAGAGCGTGGAGAAGAGAGAACAAGGGGATACGGAAGATCGGAGACGAGAATGGAGCCGGGCGGGTGAGGGCAGAGGCAGCAAGGAGGGTGCGGCCCCAGGCCAGCTCTCGGCTCTCCACAGCCAGCCTCGGCAGCCACTGCTGGCCAGCGGAAGTCAGGGCTGCAGAAATCATAGTTCACGGCCATTCCCACATCCATGGGGATAGATTTTCATGAGTGAGGGAACCAGGCATCTGGCTATCAGGTTGCTTCTGGCAAAAGCCAGAGGACCCACATGGGCACAGCTGCCACCCCCAAGGAAAGGAATGGCTGGGGACCACCAGAAGGACAAAAACTCTGCTTCCAGCTCCCTCCAAAGGATTACTAACAGGCCCAACCAGCTTTCTCAGGCTGATGAGGCCAAGGTCACAATTCTAAGCCCAGTGAGCTTCTCAGAGAGGCAACCTTGGTTCCCACCCACAGCCCAACTCCGAAGCCTGGCTGCAGACTGGCCCAGCCCAGACTGAATGCCACCCCAGTCCCACCAGCATCTGACCAGCATCCAGCCCGGAGGGCCCAGAGTGGGGTGGTACAGCAGCCCGTCTCCCAACCACGCCTTTTCATTCGCTCTTGTTTGTTCATTTGTTCATTCAACAAGCTTAACTGGGCATGGGGACTGGAGTCACACACGTGGCCCAGGTGTCATCTTAGGCCAGGGGGTTCCAACGTGGGGCAGGTTACGGGTCTCTGGGTGCCGAGGCCCAGCCCAGGTTCTCTCCCCTGTGTCTGCAGACAGCTCGTAAAGTAAAGGGCAGAGTGACCAGCACAGCCACCCAAGACAAAGCCTCTATTTAGTCCTCATCACCCTTCTGCCAAGCACAAGTGTTTTGGTGTGTTTTCCCCAAGCCCAGGAAACCAGGGTTGTGGAAGTCCCAAAACGCAGACAAATCCTCCCAGTTTTGTGGCCTGAGCAGCCCCCTCACCTGGGGGAAGCTGAAGGAGACATAGCAGAGTCTCCCAGCCCAGCCAGCCACAGGTCACAGCCCTGCAGACAGTCCCCAGGGACACACGTGTCTCCTGGAGAAGCTGAGGCCATTACCTGCGGCCAGCTCGCTCCTCTCGGCACGCCCCCAAGCCCGTGGCATTTGGCCGTCCGAAGCCAGCCCGCGCCAGACAGGAGGAGTCACCAGGCCCTGCTGGGAAACGGTCATCATCTGCCTTCCAAAGACAAAAAGAAACCAACTCTGGAGCTCTTAGCCATGGAAAAAACTGTAGGGGAACGAGTGCTCCTTGTGAGCGAGAGTTTCATGAATACATAGTTATCCAAGAATCTGCTCGGGTTTCACAGGTCTCCTGTGCTCATTACCTTTGGAAAGGAGGACAGCTTCTAAGGAAAGCACTCCTTTAAAGAAAAAAAAAAGGCAAGCCAATCTTGGTCCTCGGGTGCACAGGGTCCCGGGAACACTGCACTGTGCCCAGACAGACCTGAGGGCAGGAGTGCGCCTGGGTTGGTATCAGCTCTTCTCCTTGCTGGAAACACACAAAGCAAAAATGGCAGGTGGGGCCCAAAAACCCGGGAGGTGGGAGACTGCAGAGAAAGCCCTGGTTTGTTCAAGTTCAGTTTCACTTGAGTTTTGAGGACAATGAGGAAAGAAGCTATTGTAGGTCCCCACACACCCCAGCATGGGGACAAAACACGGCAGAGCCGAGGGGCGAGTGGGAGCGGCAGGTTCCGAGGGGGCCTCGGCAGTGGGAGCAGCATGGCAGGGAGCAAGGCCAGTGCCTGCCACTGGGGCCGGAGAAAGGCTCAGGCCCCCTCTGCAGACAGACACCGGAGAGTCTAGGTGGCCGCTTGACCTATGAACTTGACTTCTCTTGCTCAAGCTATTTAACTTGGACAAAACCAGTTAACCGACTGTGAGAAGGTTCTGATTTCCAGAACAATCTGCGGGAAATGTGGTCCTGCCTCTGACTGCCTCCAGGACACACACGGGAATGCTCGTGACCTGAGCGCCATCTAGTGGCCAGTAACCATCTTCATCCCTCTCGGTAACCACTTCAGTGACACAAAGAGAAAAGGCTAACCTGACTACCAGGGAAGCCTGATGGGAGGGGTTCTTGGGGTGTCCACACTCCTTATCAGGGGACTATGGACAGGCACAGTGGGAGTCTCATGAAACAGCAGGTGTCGGAAAACATAAACGTCCCATTTGGCCCCTCAATTCTGAGATGGGGACCAGTCAGTTCCTTCCTTACCAAGAGCTGTGATGGTGAGGTGGCCACCACGCCCTCTGTACGGCCCCCCTGTCCTCCACATCCTACCACCACACAGGACAGCCTTGTCAGAAACCCTAGGAACAGCATCCCGGTAGGCACTGCAAGCTGGGATGGGCAGTTCCCAGGTGGGAGGGGCGGAGCAGGGGCGCCCCAAGGGCAGTGCCGTCTGGAAGGCCACTTCTGTGTATGACCAGTGCAATGGAATCAGAACGGCAGACGGCAGCTAGGTGTGGCAGTTTGAGTGAGGGCACTTGGGAATTCACTGGAAAACTCTCCACCTCACTGTATTTGGATTTTCCTAAATTAAAAGGGTGGGCTTTTTTGTTTGTTTGTTTGTTTCAGAGAACCTGAAAGAAGGGATTGGAGAAGATACTAATTTCAAGAGCACCAGGTGGAGTCTGCCAGGAGCGCTTCCCTGTGCCCCTGCTGCAGATCTAAGGAGCGGCAAGGACAGAGACCCGGCCAGCACCCAACAGATCTCCTCAGAGGGGGCCGCAGAGCACCCTCCATGAGGCAGAGGCAGCACCCGCGCCATTCAGCAGGGCACGCATGTGAATTTTTCAGGAACCAATTTGGAAGCCTTGAGGGAATGAAGAGAAGGCCTTCGTGGACCCAGGCCCCCTTCTGGGAGGGAACAGACATGGCAGGAGGAGCAACAGAGGGGAGCGAAGCCTTGAGAAGAAACTAACAAGCAATCACCAATTTTCAACCACACAGTACAGGGGGAAAAAAATCAAATTCATGATGCAGCAAGCTAGTTACCGAGCTAACACATAGGAAGCGTGACTTTGGGGGTGAGTGAATTCATCATCGCATTCCATCCCCATAACCACCTCACGGGGTTGGGATGCCCCAGAGCCTCACTGGACACAGAGGGGACTGGGGCAAACCACTGGTTACAAAGCAGCAGAGCCAATGGGGCCGCAGGCTGGCCAGCCGGGACTACCGCACATCCTGCCGCTGCTGCCCAGCTGGCCTTCAGCCGGTCACAGCAACACATTCGAATTTCTCTTTAATTATTCAACTCGGATTTAAGAACTCGCCGTGCCTCACACACGGCTCCGTGAAAGAGAGCCCTGTGTGTGATGGATCGAGTCATTTTCTCAGCTAGAAGGAAAAGGACAAATTCTTACAAGCAGCATCCTGTCAGAAGAAAAACATAGGCTACCTACAAAAAATAAAAATCAAACCGCACTCAGAAAACACACCAATAAATTCAAAACAGGGTAAACAGTCAAATGTGAAAACAAAAATGAAAAACAGTGTTGAATATAACCTGGGTTAGCTGAAGACCTTTTAAGCATGACATATGAAGCAGAACCCTTATGGCATCATTTAAACAAGGCATTCTGAAAGTAAATGCAAGGTGGTTGGAAAGTTTAGAAAGGAAGGAAGTCCATGAGTGGATGCTTAGGCAGGTTAGTCCAGCTTCCTGCTAACGCACGCCCCGGCAGGCAGCAGGTGCTGCCTCAAGGAGTCGAGTTCCTTGCACCCGTGGAGACCTGCATCGAGTTCCTGGCTCCCGGTTTCAGCCTCAGCCAAGGGCCCTTGCAGGCTTTTGGGGGAGTGGCTCAACAGTTACACCAGCAGATCTCTCTCTCCCCTGCTTCTCCCTCTTCCTCTAATGAGTTAACTTTTAAAATATATAAAGAGTTAAAACATACAATGAAAAGTCAAATAAGTTTTTTTAAAAAAAATTAGCAAGCTTAAGAAAAAAGAAAACACAATAGTACTAAGAATTAGGAAAACACCACAGATAGAAAGAATTGTTTAACTCCTAAAAGGAAGCTTTACAGGACACTATATAAATAAAAAGACCTCAATGTAATGGATGCTAGGAAAATTCAAATTAACAAAATTGACTAGAACAAAAGTAACGAACTAAAACTAACAAGGAGCACCGGAGAAACTGGAAGGTTTCTGAGGCACTATTACTACACCCACTGAAGAAGGGCACCCAGCCCAGTTGGTTTTATGGGTGAATTATTTCAAACCCTCACAAGACTATATTCTTATGCTATATAAACTGTTCCAGATGTTAGCGAAGACTTTAAATCTTTCCAATTAATTTTACAGAGCCAGCATAACCCAGATACCAAAACCAAAGAAATAATAAGCACACATACCAATTGAAAATAATAGGAAAAAAAATTCAAGAAAACAGACCCAAGAACACATTGAGAAACTTGGTGGGTGATAAAGGTGGCATTTCAAAACATAGGGAAAAGATTACTCAAAATATAGCATTGTTTATACCAAAGAACAATGTTTCCGAGTGATGTTAAATCCCTGCCTTATTCACCAAAGAAAAGATTGACAGACTTGGCTGCACACAAATGTTAAATATCTGTAAGTCAAAAACTACTGTTTGGTAAGATAAAACTGGCAAAAATGATTTACCACACATATGACAGGGCAAAGGTTAATAGCCATATACATACAGAACTCTCACAAAACAATGACAGACAGACAGACCAGCAGAAATTTGGACCAAGAGCACAACTGGGAATTTATAATATATAGTATATATGATTATACAGAATGTATGTACCATAGCATATATGCTTATTAATAAATATGAAATTATTTATTTGTGATTTTTCTTGATTAAAGTATTTTCGAATTTGCATTGGTCAGCTTCACAAGGTATCAATGAAATGAAAATTAAGGCAACAGGAGGTACTATCTTCACTCAAATTAACATTTTTTCAATATTATTATTTTATCCTGTGTTAAAAAAAAGATGCAGCAAAATAAGCTCATGAACGTTTAGGGATTGGAGATTAGTCTAGCCTTTTTCAAGGGTAGTTTCAATGTAGACTGTAAGCCTTAAAAATGTTAAAGTCCTTTGACATGATAATTTCAAATATTTATCCCTGAATTGTACAAAGAACTAGCTACAAAAACATTCATTGCAAAGTAAGTTGTTCATGATGTAGAAAAATTAGAAAATATGCAGGGGCCTGTGCTGTGGCAATGCAGGTTAACGCCCTGGCCTGAAGCACCGGCATCTCATATGGGCGCCGGTTCAAGACCTGGCTGCTCCACTTCTGATCCCACTCTCTGCCATGGTCCGGGAAAGCAGTAGAAGATGACCCAAGTCCTTGGGCCCCTGCACCCGCATGGGAGACCCAGAAGAAGCTCCTGGCTTCAGATCCGTGCAGCTCCGGTAGTTGTGGCCAACTGGGGAGTGAACCAGTGGATGGAAGACCTCTCTCTTTCTCTGCCTCTTCTCTCTCTGTGTAATTCTGACTTTCAAATAAATAAATAAATCTTTAAAAAAAAAAAAAAGAAATACGCACATTTTCACCATTAACTAGTTGTATGGAAGAAGCATATTTAATAACGTGAAATTATATCTATGTTACATTGTCAAGGGGCAGAAAGCAACTTTCAGAATAATTTTTTTTTTTTGACAGGCAGAGTTAGACAGTGAGAGAGAGAGAGAGAGAGAAAGGTCTTCCTTTCCATTGGTTCACCCCTCAAATGGCCGCAATAGCCGGCGCACTGCAGGTGGCACACTGCGCTGATCCGAAGCCAGGAGCCAGGTGCTTCTCCTGGTCTCCCATGCGGGTACAGGGCCCGAGGACCTGGGCCATCCTCCACTGCACTCCCGGGCCACAGCAGAGAGCTGGAATGGAAGAGGAGCAACCGGGACAGAATCCGGCGCCCCAACTGGGACTAGAACCCAGGGTGCCAGCACTGCAGGCGGAGGATTAGCCTAGTGAGCCGCGGCGCCGGCCTGAAAAATTTGTTTTTAACGTATATGTGTGTACATAGCCCCACATGTGCACACTCGTGCCTGTATATACACACACGTACACATGTATATAAAGAAAGGGCCCAAAATGCTCATTCTTGTCTGAAGGAATGGGCTTACGGGTAACTTCATGAGTAAATTTCGTATTCTATGGCTAGCGCCGTAGCTTAACAGGCTAATCCTCTGCCTTGTGGCACCGGCACACCGGGTTCTACTCCCGGTTGGGGCGCTGGATTCTGTCCAGGTTGCCCCTCTTCCAGGCCAGCTCTCTGCTATGGCCCGGGAAGGCAGTGGAGGATGGCTCAAGTGCTTGGGCCCTGCACCCGCATGGGAGACCAGGAGAAGCACCTGGCTCCTGGCTTCGGACCAGCACGATATGCCGGCCACAGCGGCCATTGGAGGGTGACCCAACGGCAAAGGAAGACCTTTCTCTCTGTCTCTCTCTCTCTCACTATCCACTCTGCCTGTCAAAAAAAAAAAATCGTATTCTATTTTCACGTTATTAAAAATTGTATAAAACAGCAATGGATTACTTTTTAATAGGCCAACAAAGTCAGTTTCAAAATAAAAACTTCTAGAGCTTGGTCACTGAACATGAAACTCAGTGGACGGTGTGGCCATGGCCACCAACATTACCCAAAGGAGGGAATTAAGCTCTTACAACCACTGAATGGGTGTCCCGCCTCCCGAAGGAGGGGCGTCCCTCTCCCTGACCAGGGCCTTGACCCATGGAAACGGTCTCCCCTCTTCCAGAGGGGCGAGGCAGATGGAGGCTGGACAAAAGACAGCACAGGGCTTGGAGGTGGAACCGTGGAACATACCTTCGATTTCTCCTCCAGGCGCAGAGACCTTCGACATACTCAGGTAGGTGGTGGCCACGATGTCATTGTGAGTGAGGCGGTCCCTAGAGCAAGGGGGCAGAGGGGGCCTGAACCTGGACAGGAAACCACAAGCCACAGCCCACCCAGGAAGGAAGTGGCCTTGGCATCACACTTTGGGTGTACTACCGAGGCCTACTAACCCCAGGGAAGAGAGAGACTGGCAGAAAGCTTGCTCACGACCCCCTACTGCCTCTCACCAACCCTGAGCATCCCACCAGCCAACCAGCAGTGGGCCACTGACACAGGCCTGTGAGCACAGCTGCAGGAGGTCAAGCAGGCACCCAGAGGCAGGCGGCAAGGGCAAGGGAGCCAGATTCCCAGGCCCGGGGAGAACCAAGGCTCCAGGAGCCGAAGCCATACCCACATCAAGGGGAAAACCTCACAACCAAGGAGAAACCACCTCCAAGGCCAAGGTCTTCAACTGAGCAAACGCATACTCGCTTTCTGTGTCTGGCTTGACCGTGACGAAGCACTCTTCACCTACTTTTACCTAGAAAAGGCTCTCACGCTGCCCTAAGAAAAAAGCACTTTTCGGCCGGCGCCGTGGCTCAACAGGCTAATCCTCTGCCTTGCGGCGCCGGCACACGGGGTTCTAGTCCCGGTTGGGGTGCCGGATTCTATCCCAGTTGCCCCTCTTCCAGGCCAGCTCTCTGCTATGGCCCGGGAAGGCAGTGGAGGATGGCTCAAGTGCTTGGGCCCTGCACCCGCATGGGAGACCAGGAGAAGCACCTGGCTCCTGGCTTCGGATCAGCAAGACGCGCCGTCCGCAGCGGCCATTGGAGGGTGAACCAACAGCAAAAAGGAAGACCTTTCTCTCTCTCTCTCACTATCCACTCTGCCTGTCAAAAAAAAAAAAAAAAAAAAAAAAAAAAGCACTTTTCTCTCCCCATCCTCTCTGTTGAGGACACTGAGGCTCCAAGCCATTAAGGTCCCTGCCCGGGCCCAGCCAGCGAGGGAGGTGCAGAGCTGGGCCCGAAGCCCTGGTGTACAGATTCCCACACTCGCACCACAGCCCCAGGGTACAGCACGGCCCATCTTGCTTCTCCTCCCTAACCAGCCCAGAGGACGATGGGCAGGAGCCCAAGGAGACCAATTGCCAGGTTAACCCACTGGCCAGCAGTGTCTCAGGCAGAACCCCCCACACCCACACAGCTGCCTCCTCCAACAACGGCAACAGTGACTATTCACTGAGTGCCTACTAAGAGCCAAGCAGGACTCCGAAACTCATGTCAAGTGACAGCTGGCTTAATCCTCACGTCAGCTCCATCAGGTAGGAACCGCAGTGAGCCCCGATTTCAGACGGGGAAGGTTCTCGGGTGCCTTTCCCTCTGCTCAACTCCCATGAGGCCCTCTCCCTACTCTCCCCCTGCTCGGAACACCTGGCCACAGGCAGCCTCAGGTACTAGTGCACCCCAGCCCCCCTGCAAACGTCATGCCTGGGCATGGGGACTTGATTTTCTAAATCCTAACCCCAAGAGTTACCCTAACCTGTTCTGCTCCCTCACTTCCTCTTGTCTCAGAGACTCAGAGAAGTGATTAAGCTTAGATTTTTAAAGCTTTCCTTCAGGGGCTCCGTGCTGTGGTGTAGCAGGTAACACCACTGCCTGTCATGCAAGTACCCCATGTGGACATTGGTTCGAGTCCTGGCTGCTCCGGTTCCCATCCAGCTCCCTGCTAATGGCCTAGGAAAAGCAGTGGAAAATGGCCCAAGTGTTTGGGCCCCTGCACCCACATGGGAGACCTACATGAAGTTCCTGGCTTCAGCCTGGTCTAGGGCTGGCCACTGTGGCCACCTGGTGAGTGAACCAGCAGATGGGAAGCTCACTCTGTTGCTGTAACTCTTTCAATATAAATAAGTCTTTAAAAAAAAAAAAAGTTTTCTTTTAGGACAGGGGCTACAAAAAGTGAATCGTCAGCTCAGATCTTCATCTTGTGTCCTAGGGAACAATGTTAGTTAAGAACTGGAAAGTAAAAATTCCCAGGAACATCTCACAATGAGGTGATCAACCCCAGACACCACATAGATGCTGGTATGTTCACCCTGCCTTCACGTCCAATCCATAGGGAAAAACCACGGGTGGTTCTGACCTCTGACCTTCTCTGAATCAGAGGGGAGCCAGAGAACGGGAAGAGAGAGGTTTTGTTTCTGTGGTGGGGGAGGGATGGTTTGGGGATTCTGTCTGTCTGTCTTCCAGGGAAAGAGGAATTTTGCTAAAGAATTAAGTGGAGATAAAGTTACAGGGAAAGGCCCTGTGGATCAGATGGCATCCAGTGGCATCCCGGGGACCCAGGTGACAACACAAGTGCACCTGGGTTTTCTGGGAAGAAAGCGCTCTTTGCACAGGAGCACACAATGATAGCATGCTCTCTGGCCACAAGCTGGGTTTTTGGGGCTTGGGGTTGCTTTTGGAAAATACAGCGAGTCTGAAAATAGACTCACAATAAAAACACCACTTCAACCCAAACCCCAGACGCAGCCCCCAGATTCCGTAATGTGTTTGGATTGTACAGTATGCCCGTGCCTCTGCCACGGCTCACAGAGACTTGCGCCAGGCACAACCGCAACACACGGGCCAATCGTGCCCACACGCGTCCACGTGCACAGGCACGCATGGCCGAGCGCCCCCAGGCCACACCACATGCACGCCACAAGCTGCCACGAGGAGATTGTCCCAGGGACGGCAAGTCCATCCTCGCCCCCCCTTCGCCCCCAAACCGCTTCCCCGCGGCACAGAGCCGTGGTCATGGCCCTCAAGCCTCCCCCGCGCTGGCCTCCTGGCTGCGCCCTTCCCTCCTAATTCTCACAAGCTGTTTGCTTTAGGCCTGGGGAACTGGCACACACTTTGCTGGCTCTGTGGTCTGGGGGTTTTTCCCTCGTCTCTCATTATCCTCCTGGCTGGGGGTGCCACGGGCCTGGGCCCAAAGGAGAACACGCTGGGGAACTGCACGGCCAAGACTCTTCGGGGGCAGAGAAAGGACAGCATCGCTTTCTGGAATGCCTGGTGCCTGAGGATCGCACTGCGGACCCCAATACCCCCCTACACCAAGGGTGTTAGAGAGACACCCCACGCAGCAGATATGAGCACAGCTTTCAGAGCCATAGGTCTGGGTTCAAGTCTGGTCTGGAAAGCCCTTCAGCCACCACCCAGTCACTTCCTCTCTCCTGAGCCACTTCCGCCTCTGTGGAGTAGTAGCATCAGGCCCCCAAGTCTCTGGTCAGATGTGTTCATACTCATAAAGAGCTTGCTGCACACAGGGCCTGGCACGCAGTGCTGCTCGGCAGGTGTTAGCTACCATTATTTTTCTAAACTCCCATAGACCATCTTCCTCACCTGCTCCATACCAGCAGTGCTGTCCCCTACTTGGGCAGGCTGGTAGATCTCCCCAGACTGGGGACCCGTATGTCCCCTTACCAGCCCCAGGACAAGCACAGCCACACTCCCAGAAGCTCTGCTCCTTCCAGCCTCCTTCCATGGGCCTCCAATCCTCTACTTGCCCCAACCTCCTCCAGGAAGCCTGTCCAGCCCGTCCCAACCTTGGAGATGGATTCCTCATGCGCCCACCGGGCCACGCACTCCCCACCTGCCTTTAGCACAGACCCTACCTCCTAGTGCAGGGCAGTGAGCAAGCCTCCTAGGAACCATCTCCTCAGCCCCACCTCCTCTGAAGCCTCCTCTCACTACCAGCAGACTGAGAAGAATCACACCGAGCAAGCCAGCCCCTCGGAAGACCCCTGGACACACGACTCACCAGTCCATGACGCGAATCCTCATTTTCTCACACATGGAGGGAAACTGAGGGAAGAGAAGCGAGTTAGAGCAGAGCCCTTTCAAAAAAGGCAGCACCCCCTCCTCTAAGCAGGAGTCCAGGACACAGGTGGGGTGCTGGGAAGCCAGGCAACCCTAAGCTTTGCAAAGCCCAGAGCCTCAGGGCCTCCTGGGGTGGGGGCAGGGCGGGGGCAGGGTGAGGCTCACCATGGCAGGCAGTGTGATGCTCTGGTTCCACTGAGGGTTGGCTGTCTTCTCCAGGATCTTGCTGCAGAGCTAGGAGACACAGAGAACAGGGGGATGGAGGCTCTCGGGGGTCTCTGGGCTCCCTCAGGAACAACCAAACCAGCCAGTGGCCACTCTGCTAACGCTGGTTGCCCTTAAGGCTAGGGCCTGGGAGCCCCATGCAGTAGGCTGGGGCATAGCAGGTACTTTCAGAGACAACGCTGGATGGAAGGTCAGACCCAGGGCCGAGGGGCGAGCAGGGCTGGAGAGAGTTGTCCAAACACCTGAGGCCTTCTGCCCTGAAAGCACAGCTCTGGCTGGATGTCCCTGGCTCCAACCCCCACTGTGGCTGTGACCCTAAGTGGGGGCCCGGGGCCTGACTGGCTTTCCCAGAGGCCCAGACCACAGACCTCAGGAGATCAGAGACAGGGAAGGGGAGAGCAGAGGGCCAGGCCACACACCTGCATCTACGAGTCAAAGAGAATTCAGTGAAGACGCAAACCCCATAAGCACAGACTGTCTCAGACCAGCACTGCCATAAACACTGGGCTTCTCACAAACAAATGACCCAGCAGGAGTGGAAACCAGACCTAAGGCGGTGACTCATGGGCCAACGCTGCCCTTGGAGTTGGGGGAAGGGGGCCCCAGGATCCACATGTGAGGCAGCAGGGAAAGGCCACGTTTCAGATATATGGATCCTGGTGGGTTTGCATGTTCCTCACAAAACAATAACAGAGCTTTTTCAGAGCATTTGCTGTGGACCTCGCACCATGCTAAGTACTTCATGTGTGTTATATAATTTACATCAGGAATCTCAGGTACATCTCCACCCACCCAGTGCTGGCCCCTGCCCCCACTGCCCTAGAAAAAGAGCACAGGCAAAAGTGCATGCACCTGGGGAGAGGGATGGGTGCCAGGATTTGGCTCTTGTGCTAGCAACGTGAAGAGGAAAGGAGAGAAAGATCAACCATCCCTTGGAGCAATGGCAAAGACTAGAACAGAGTATTCATGGGGATGGAGACACAACAGGGTGTGAAGCATATAAAATGATGCTCGACTTCAGTCAATAAAAGAAACACAAGTAAAACTAACGAGAGAGCATTCCTTATACAGTAGATTCATAAAATTCTCTATAGTCTGACAACTCATTGTCAGCGAGGCCATTGGAAGTGGGCACTTTTGTATTTCACTAGTAGGAAACTTAGTTTGACCCTCCAGGAGACAGACAACTACTAGTCATTGACAATGCACATTCCCTTGGACCTAATGCTTCTCTCTAGACACTTCACCTGCAGAAATACCTATACATGTGCAGGATGGCCTACATGTGAGGTTATTCAGTGCAGCGTGGCTTGAACTAGCAAGGATCCAACAATAGAGAAAAAAACCACCAGGGGTCCAACAATAGAGAAAAGTTAGACAAATGGTGATCCAGCCACACAGTGGAATTCTATGCAGCTTTAAAGAAGAATGAGGGTCACTCTGCATACAGATATGAAGCAATCTCTAAGTTCTACTATCAAGTAGAAATAATAAGATACAGAGTGAGTATACTATGCAACCATTTGTGTTAAAAGGGTAAAAAAGAATCCATAGCCATATTTGCTTACATGTGCACAGTGAAAAATGATACACGTTAACTGCAAAGGAGGAAGTGATTCTGGCTACTCCACTTCCAATCCAGCTTTTCTGGTAGCAACTTGCAGTTCTGCCACCCTCATGGGTGACCTGGACTGAGTTCCAATCTCCCTGCTTTGGCCTGTCCCAGGCTTGGTTGTTACAGGCATTTGGGAAGTGAATTCCAAGTGGAAAAAATCAATCTCTTATTTTCATCGAATATGTATATATATATATAGATAGATAGATAGATATAATATGTATATATATATGTGTGTGTGTGTGTGTATATGTTTGTACACACACACACACATGCCGGAGAAGAACACCAGAGCTCAGCAGGGAAGCTGCTAGGACTGCAGCAGACAGGGAGGAACAAAGCCAGCCAACAACTGACTGGGTGCAGGGGCGATCTGCACTGCAGGGGAAAGGGGGGCACATGTGCACGCCTCTGCAGAGCCCATCTGTGCGGGTGCCCAATGAGAGCAGTCCTCGCTCCTGGAGAAGCCCATGCTCCTGTAAGGAGAGCTGCCCGGGGAGCTTGCAGACAGCAGCAGTGATTCAGAGAAGGAACCCACAGCAAGTTCCCCCACAGACCCCAGAGCACAGGCTGTGGCAGTGTGGCACCATCCTGAAAAAGGACTTGCTGCCCCAGAGGACGGGGCCCCTGAATAGCCCCACCCACTTCCACTACACTAGACAAAAAAGTAAATAAGACAACTATAACTTCACGGATCCAGCTAGACCTAGCCGAGCCACGGAGCTCACAAGGGACAGGTTGTCATCCTCCCCCAGCCACCCCGGAAGTCCCTGGCTGTCCCTGGGACCATGCACACCAGGACTCCTGGTCAGGGTTCCTGCGACGCCAGTACAGTCTGCCCACTGCTCCTGGGAGCTGTGCAAGCTGTAGGGACCATCCTCAGTATCGTGTGAGAACCTGCCTGCCGGCAGCCCTAGTGCTACCTAGGTGATGTCAGGCAGCAACCAGGAGCCTGCATGCCCCATGTACCTTGGCACCAGCCCAGGTTCGCAGCCCTCACACACAGTCCAGGGGTTTGCACAAAATTGGGAAATTAATGCATGATATGGATGAGAACTTCAGCAAAGAGGGATCTTGAAAAGAACCAAACCAACCTGGATCAAGCAAAAGAAAGAACATCTGAACTTCAAGCAGTCAGACAAAAGAGGGGGGAAAAAAGAATAAAAGAATGAAGACAGCAGCTATGATCTGTGGGGCACATGGAAATTCCTGAGGGAGAGAGGAATAAAGGCAAAAACAAAAACAAAACAAAAAGAAACCCATTCAATGAAATAGTTGGAAACTTCACATTTGGAGAAAAATGTGGACATTTAAGTATAGGAGGCCTCTAGCACCCCAAATGACCAGAAGAGATCATGACATCAGACATGACCAATAAAGATCTCCACCATTCTCAGAAGTACAGCACAGAGAATTCTAAAATCTGTAAGAGAAACGCACCCTTAGGGCTGGCACTGTGGTGTAGCGGGTGAATCCTCCACCTGCGGTGCTGGCATCCCTTATGGGCACCGGTTTGAATGCTGGCTGTTCCACTTCCCCTTTTTTTTTTTTTTTTTTTTTTTTTTTTTTTTTTTTTTTGACAGGCAGAGTGGACAGTGAGAGAGAGAGAGAGACAGAGAGAAAGGTCTTCCTTTGCCGTTGGTTCACCCTCTAATGGCCGCCGCGGTAGCGCGCTGCGGCCGGCGCACCGCGCTGTTCCGATGGCAGGAGCCAGGTGCTTATCCTGGTCTCCCATGGGGTGCAGAGCCCAGACACTTGGGCCATCCTCCACTGCACTCCCTGGCCACACTTCCGATCCAGCTCCCTGCTATGGCCTAGAAAATCAGTGGAAGATGGCCCAAGTCCTTGGATCCCTACAACTGCATGGGAGACCCGGAAGAAGCTCCTGGCTTCAGATCAGCCCAGACCAGCCCAGCTCCAGTGGTTGCAGCCATTTGGGGAGTGAGCCAGCAGACAGATCTCTTTCTCTGCCTCTCCCTCTCTGTGACTCTGCCTTTCAACTAAACAGATAAATCTTTAAAGAGAGAGAGAGAGAGAGAGAGAGAGAGCACCCAGTAACTTTTAAGGAAACTCCCATTAGATTAACAGATTTTTCTTCAGAAATCTTACAGGCCAGGAGGAAATGGAATAATACATTCCAAGTTCTGAAAGAAAATAACCATGAAGTTATCACTCAGAAATGAAGGAGAAATAAAGTCTTTACAAGACATGAAAAACACTCAAGGAATCAACACCAGACCAACCTTTAAAAAGATGCCTAAGTGTGTCCTACATAAACAAAGAAAAAGAGTTATATCATGAAAATGTATGAAACTATAAAACCCACTACAAAAAATGATGTTCAAAACAAACTAAAGGGGGGCCAGCATTGTAGCACAGACAGTCAAGCTATCTGTGTCAGAGTGCCAGTTCAAGTCCCATCTGCTCCACTTCTGATCCAGCTCCCTGCTGACATGCCTCGGAAAGCAGTGGATGCTGGGCCAAGGATTTGGGTCCCTGCTACCCATGTGGGAGACCTTGATTGGAATTCCCAGCTCCTGGCTTCAGCCTGGCCCAGCTCAAGCTGTTACAGCAGTTGGAAGATCTGTCTCTCTGCCTTTCAAATCAATACATCTTTAAAAAGGGCAAGGGGGGATTAAAAAGTTCCTTGGAACTAACAACAATGGAAACATAACATAGCAAAACTTATGGGATACAGCAAAAACAGTGCTAAAAGGGAAATTTATGACAATAAGAATCCACATCAAAAAAGTTAGGTATCAAATAAACAATCTAACAATGTATCTCAAGCACATAGGAAAAACAAGAACAAACTAAATCCATAGTCAGAAGGAAATAAAAATCAGAACCAAATTGAAACTAAGAAAAGCCAAGGGTTAATAAAATATTTTTAAGGATTAATAAAATGTATAAGGCTTCAGCTAGACTGAAAGAGAGTGAGAGACCAAATTAATAAAAGAGGAGAGGCTGGCACAGCATTGTAAGCTGCTTCTTGGGACGTCCACACCCCATATCGAGTTCTGGCTCTTCCATTTCCTATCTAACTCCCTACAAATATGCCTGGGAGGGGACTGGCGCTGTGGCACAGTGGGTTAAGCCACCACCTGCAGACTGGCATCCCATATGGGTTCCAGTTCGAGTCTGGGCTGCTCTGCTTCTGATCTAGCTCCCTGCTGGTGACCTGGGAAAGCAGAAGATGGTCCAAGTACTTGGGCCCCTGCACCCATGTGGGAGACCTAGAAGAAACTCCTGGCTCCAACCTGGCCAAGCCCCAGCCATTGCAGCCATTTGGGGAGTGAACCAGTGAACTGAAAAATCTATGTCTCTCCAACTCTGCCTCTCATATAAACAAATCTATTTCTTTAAAAAAAAAAAAAAGAAAGAAAGAAAGAAAAGAAAAGAAATACAAATGGCCAACCAATCTATGAAAAAGTGCCAAATATCATTAGCCATCAGGGAAATGCAAATCAAAACCACAATGAAGTATCATCTTACTCCAATGGAATGGCTATTCGCAGAGAAAATAAAGAGAAAAAAGCTGGTCAGGATACGGAGAAAAGGGACTCTTGGCAGGAATGCAAATTAGTACAGTCATTGTGGAGAATATGGGCGTTCCTCAACCAAACAAACCAGAAGGTGTTCAGTGCAGCAGTTACCAGGCCCACATCCCATATCAGAGTGCTCCTCCACTTCTGACCCAGCTTCCTGCCAACAGCTACTCTGGGAGGCCCCAGGGGATGGCTCAGGTGGTTAAGTCAACCACCTGGAAGAAACCTGGATGGAGTTCCAGGCTCCTGGCTTTGGCCTGGGCCAGCCCTGGCTCCTGCCGGCATCTGGGGGAGTGAACCAGCAGATGGAAGCTCCGCCTTTCAAATAAAATTATAAATATTCTGTAAAACACAAAGAACAGACATACCATACGACCCAGCTATCCCACTGCTGGGTACCTATCCAAAGAAAATGAGCTCAGCAGATGGAAGAGATCCCTGTACTCCCATGTTCCCATGTTCTTTGCAGCACTGTTCCCAACATCCAAGAGACAGAGTCAGCCTATGTATCCATCAATGAACAGATAAAAGAAAATGTAGTGTATACAGACAATGAAACATTATCCAAACAATAAAAAAGGAAATCCTGCCATTTGCAGCAAAGCGGATGGAACTAGAGATGATTTTATTAAGAGAAATGAGCCAGCAGATGGCTCATCGATCACACGTTCTCTCTCATGTGAAGGCGAACACACATACACATTTATGTGGTAGAGACTTGCACATTCCAGCGTTTGGCAGCACAGTGGGTGCCTATGGTTCCCAATGATGTATTACATTCTATATAACAAACTAGAAGAGCAGATAGGCTCCAAATACAAAGAAAAGATAAGGAAACAGAAAGGCTGGTAGAGTTGACCTATGCCATGGATATATAAAAATATCCCATTATACCCCTCAGAATGTGCAAGTATTACATTTTAATCCAAAATTTAAAAACAACCTCTAAATAACCTAAGAAAATGCTAGACAACGGAGGCATTTACCAAACGCCACACAGAGTCGATTCCCACTACTCATGGGTGCTGTGATCTATAGTTACTGTGAGGGCTGACTTAGTGGATGCCGAGTCACTGTGCCTGCAGAACGCAGGGTTGAATTCCTGCCAGCCTCCGCCGCTCATTTTTGCCAACTTATCAATGCATGGCCTTACTCTATCGGCTTCTGTCGAGGGGCAGCTTGATTACGTAGAGTTGCCCATGAACTCAGACCTACCAGCACCACTGTGACTCACACCTGGACCACGCCCACACACACACACCTGTTCTCTCCCCACGGCGCCTACAAACATCAGATACCTCAGCACTATGCCTGCGATACATTTTAAGCAGGGAAGTCACCACAAAGAGGCACAAACATTAGAAAAATGAGGCACTAAATAAACAGAGAAAAGGACACTTACTCGCTGCACAAGATCTGAGGCAAGGAGGCAGAGTATCATCTCGCCAGGCAACACGCCCGGCAGAGCACTCAGCTCACTCTCCAGTCTGCATGTGCCCACAGATGACCAGGAGAGTGATGCCAGTGCAGACTCGCAAAATACAAACAAATCTGACCAAGCAGCACGCTCCAAACACCAAGTCTGGGGATAACGAAGATCAACTCGATTCGGAATCCAATTTTTTTTTTTCAGGGGATGGGGACAGGAGAGCTGGGGGAATGTCAGAGATAGAGAAGACATTCTTGAAGCAAATATACACAAGTGTTAATAACTGTTAACAGTTGTCTCCAAGATGGTGTGGGATATAGAAATATCATGAGGCTTTTTCCTTTTGTTCAAAGAAAAAAAATTTTTTTTACAGTCAATGGGTTTTTTCTAGAACTCTGAAAAGTGTGCACACCTCCTGCCCTGTTCGACAAGAACCTTCCCTTTCCTTCCCCAATAACTTGAAGTTTGTGCATGTGCACCCATACACCCTCCCAGTCCCTTAGGAGCTCAGCCACATCAAGCACGGTTGACATCTAGGATAACAGCACCACCAAGTGTCCACAAGAGGAAAGGCAGACGATCAGGCTGTGGTGGATGCAGAGAGCTCAAAACCCAGGTCTCTTCAGATGAGATAGCACAGGGAGGTGGCTCAGGGCAGGGCCCACAGACCAATAGAGGAGGCTGACCAGGCTGAAGCCACCAGTGGGGAGGGTTCAGCTGCACCTTCACCACCAACTCATTCTTCAACTACCCTCCACCACTTTGGAGAGGGACCACGGGGTGGTGGGGCTTCTGGCTTGACATCAGCTGCCAGTCAGCTATGTCCAATCCTTTGACTCTCCCAGGCCCCTCCCTAAACAGCTTCCTGGGAAAACATCTGGGGCCAGCCCAGAGCACCGAGAGGACCCAGGGATCCCAAAGGTGCTGGCCAGGGCCCTGGGGGAGCAGCAGGGCCCCCATGGCTCTGAGACTTCCCACCAAGGAAGCAGTGACCGTGAAGGAAGTCGGCCTGCGGTCCGGCCACCATCAGAACACCCTGATGGA
The DNA here is from genome assembly GCF_033115175.1 of Lepus europaeus. Lineage (NCBI taxonomy): Eukaryota > Metazoa > Chordata > Mammalia > Lagomorpha > Leporidae > Lepus > Lepus europaeus. The sequence goes on along the minus strand of NC_084839.1, from coordinate 67,159,073 downwards.
CTGGGAGCGAGGAATGAGACCAAGCTCAGGACTGGCTTCCCCCACCTGCCCACTGGGAACATCGACCTCTGTCCTCAGACCAGGAACTGCCCAGCCCACTGCTTCGTGTCCATATACATCCTGCCCGGCCCCTCCCGAGGCCAGGAACAGGGCATCGACCCTGACCCAACCCAAACGTACACTTGGGTAAGGGTCTGCCAGGAGCATTTACACCTAGCAGGAGTGAGCTTCAACTCCCCGTGTGCTCAGGACGGAGGAGCCAGTCAGCTATAGGATGATCCCGGCATCACACACACAATGACCGATCTTGATGCACTACGCTGATAGAAACTGAGGTCCTCAGAGGGGGACCAAGCTCTTAAGAAAAATGCCAGCTACTCAAGAGAGAAGGAATGATGGTGAGAAAAAAAAAATCACCTTTTTGCATCTCCAAGTAAATGACTGATTCGGGCAAGAGGTCCAATTAGGCAAGAGGTTCCCGAGAAACAGGGTATCTACACTGTGCCAGGCGTCTCCCACAGGTTTCCTGCTCGTTACAAAGGGGTGGACGCTTCCAGGGCAGGGATCTGGGGACACCGCCTTAGCCAGCTGAGTAGATGACTGTTGCCAGTGCCGGGACCGCCTGGCGCCTGACTGGAGTGCTTCCTGTCAGCTGCAGCATCACACGCGGAACCTCGCCTGTGCTGCATCCTTGTGACTCTGCCTTTCCTTTTTGTTTTGAGAGAGGAGACAGAGAAGGGAGACAGATAAACAGACACAGAGACAGATCCACCTGCTGGTTCACTCCCTAAATGGCTCCAACAGCCAAGAGCCTGAAACTCCATCTGGGTCTCCTACATGGGTTCAGGGACTCAAGCACTTGGGCCATCCTCCACTGCCTTCGTAGTCACACTAACAGGGAGCCGAACTGGAAGTGGAGCAGCCAGGACTTGAACCAGCACGCATATAGGATGCTGGTGTCACAGGCAGCTGCTTAACCAGCCACGCCACAACACCGCTGCACACGTGTTACACATTCTTACCCAAATCCTTCACCTGAATCTAATCAAGTCTCTAGCCCTGAATTCCAGAGTATAAGAAATACAGAAGCCTGAGGGGAAAAAAAAAAAAACAAAACATGCCACCAGAAGGAAACACTCAAAGAGTAGCACTTGGACAAGTAGGCTGAACTCTTCAAAAGCATGATGCCAAGGAGAGAGAAAAATGGAGGCTGGGGGAGGGGAGGGTGTTGCATGGGCTCAGAGGGGAGGTGTGGGCCTTCAAATGTTTGATGTGGGGAGAGGAGAGAGGGAGGGGTCAAGGCAGCCCCACACGTTCTGCCTCTGATGGGGGTTCCTGGGGAAGAAGGGCAGCTGAGGCAGGGAAAAGGACTCCTTCAGAGGCAGAGAGGCCATAGGTGGGGCTGCTCAGAGGGCTGGGGTCAAAGGGAGGGGTCAAGGCTAAGGTGTGCTGCGGGGAGTCCTCTGCACAGAGGCGATGGCCACAGCCTGGGAGAGCCCATGGGACGGACACAGATGCTGGGGGCTCCAGCCTGCCTGCATGCAGAGGGGCTGGGGCAGAAAGCTGGGCTCTCAGGAAGAGGGGGCTGTCCCAGTGAGCGACCCCGAGGGGGCCTGCTAGAATGGTCCTTCTCGGCCCAACTCCTGCCACAGCTTCTCAAAACCCCATCACCGTGGGGCAGGCATTTGGCACAGCAGCGAAGATGCCACTCAGGACACCCGCATATTGCAGAGCTTGGGTTTAAGTCCTGGCACTGCTTCCGATTCCAGCTTCACTTTAATGCACACCCTGGGAGGCGGCAGGTATTGGCTCAAGTACTGGGGTCCCTGCCACCCATGTGGGAAACCTGGATCAAGTTCCAGGCTCCGGGCCTTAGGCCTGGCCAAGCCCTGGCCATTGCAGACATTTGGGGAATGAACCAGTGGATGAACAACCTTTCTTTTGCCTTTCAAATAAACAATAAATGTTTAAAATCATCATCATCGTGTTTTTAATCATACTATGTGAGGGGAGTGTTCCTTTCTTTATGCCTTCACAACTGGCTTCCATGCAACTCCTCAATTTTCCCTGAATAGTCCTCCATCTGCTCACTGTGGGTGTCTGTCCCCTCCAAGTCACTGCATGGCTGATCTACCCACGCTTACGTGCATGGCCGCCCCACAGCACTGGCCTGATGGCGTATCCACTGCATGTACATGGATCAGCATGGGCACATGTGTCCCTGCCGGGGGTGGGGGTAAGCCTGACACCCATCCCTGATGGCCCCCGGCCATCCCCTCCCACCCCTCACTCCTTACCATTTTCCCTGCAAAGCTGATCTCCATGAAGGGGTCCACCAAGTTCTTCTTGTTACTGTCAAAGCCGAAGATCTGCTTCACGTTGTCCAGCACGGCGTCGTCCACTGGGGAGGAGACCCCAGTCACTGCCTGCCTGCTGTGCCACCTCTGAACCCCAGCTGTGCCCTCAGGCGGCTCCCCTCCTATGCGGGCTCAGCCCAGCAGCCCGAGCACCGGCAGCCTCCTTCCCCGGCCCGCAGGCGGCTTGCACTTCCGTCCACTCTGCTCAGAGCCTCTCAGAAAGGCCCTCCGGTTGACCGACTGGAAGCCTGCACTGCTGAGCGCAGGGAACGACCCAGGCAGGGCCAGAGGTTGTGGTAATGTCTCCTTACTGAGGCCTGGCCCACAGGTTCCTCTGTAGCCATGAGCACAGTGGCTTCCTTGAGATTAACCAGTAAGTCAATTCTGTTTTGTAAACGAAGTTTCTAGTCTGTGCTGCTCCAAACCAATTACTTTACTGAATCAGCCCATTATTTACATATAACTGCGTAGGGACAGGTGTTTGTAGGTGCCCTTGTGTTACGTTTACACAGATGCGAGACAGGAGGGGGACAGTTAAGGATTCTGTGCCCACTGATGTTGACATGAATATAATAGCTAACAAGTGGCAAATACTTCAGTTCTGCTCACCCAACTATTTTGTTTTTATTTATATTTAAATACTATTGCAGAGAATAAAACACAAAGCTCCTTCTCCTAAGGAGGAGCTGGTACTTGTATCTCCCCACGGCCCTCTGGGAGCGTGCCAGCCTCCCTTCTACACAGTTGTAATCAATAAACACAGGGCGTGTTCAAGCACAAACTTGAATACCTGTTTACTACCCCCACCCCACCCCGATTTTGGTCCAAGTAACTTGTAAGAAAGAGTCCACCTCACTGTGGACAGCAGCGCCAGAGCGGACGCCCTCAAGTGACCAGCTTCCTGAAAAGCCAGACAGGGACACTCACAAGCGTTCTGGCAAGGCTGCTATGGACATGGACAGCGGCGGGCTCGTTTATGCTAAGAAGGGATTTAAAACAGCGGCTCAGGAGGGGCCCTCACAGAATCACCTGGAGGCTTTAACATTCAGGCTGAGCCCTGCCAACCCAAGTCAACCTGAAAGGCTGGAGGCAGGGCCTAGGTGACTGCAATGTGTGGCCTGACAGCCGGCCACCTAGAATATTTAGTAAACCCCCGACCCCACCCCAGCATTCACTAAGCACAAGGGTCTCGTGTTGGCCAGTCACTGTGCAAAACCAGGCAGTGGCCACTGTGGCCTTCTTGGGAGGAGGAGGTGGGGATGTCACCAGTAGGGTGACCCACTGTCCTAGTCTACAGGGACAAAAGGTTTCCTGGAATAGGGTCTTTCTCGGTCCCAGGCACAAGGCAGGTGCATCACCTATTGGATGAGTGTTGACCTGTGCAGAAAAGGAGCCCCAGGAGTCCTTCAAGCAAGCCCTTCCAACATCAGAGCAGCTGCTCCCCAGCCTCCAGGGCTGGCTCGCAGAGGGAAGAAAGCAGCGAGATCCAGCCCTGGGAGCTGAGCAGCCTCCAGTGCTGCAGGCTCCCTGTGAGAGCCGGGAAAGCGGGTCCACACAGCGGCTGAAGAGGCCCAGGCAATACTTGAGATTTCCTGCATCCTGGGGACTCCACTAGCATCGACTTTCCATTAAATTCTGGATGATTTTCAGCTATTAAGAGCAGAAGCAGCCCAGGGAAATCCAGAGACGGCTTGGGGCATGCCCACGCTGTGGTCAGCCCCAGCCTCCAACAGACCCTCAGGTGAGGAAGCCAGGCCAAAGGCAGATGGATGAAGGGTCAGGGGAGAGGGAGGCTGAGCAAGGACCCAGGGCCCCACAAACTGGAGGCCTCGGTGCTGCCCGTGGTCCACCTCACAGGAGCGGGCCTCTGCCCAGGGTGTCACACTCACTCTGTGGCAGGTCCTCGGCCCGGAAGACCTTCAGGCAGAAGTGGGCTCCTCGCAGGGCCACGCCTGTGGGCCGCAGCAGGTTACCTTCAATGTCCTCCTTGTCTTCAGAGGGGTCTTTTCTCTCCAGCTACAAAGTAAACCAAACGGGATTCCTTAATGCGCTGTTGGACACAGCGTGCTCTCCCCTGGCTGCCATGTGACCTCAGGCAAGGTACTCAGCCAAGAACATGCTTCCTTGTGGAGACATAATAATACCAATCTCCGTCCCCAACTGCTGGGGAGGCATCTTCAACAGCCACATAACTGCACGTGGCCCACGCAGGCCTCCAGCCCACCTCAGTCTCCCTCCTACTCCTGCCAGTCAAAAACACATCATAGGTGCACCTACTTTTACCTGGCTCCACTTACTGTGCCTCACACATGTTGTCTGTTTTACAAATTGAAGGCTAAGGTCAACCCTGCACAGAGCAAGTCTATTTTCCCAACTGCTCAGACGACCACTGGCATTTTGTAGCAATCAAATCTTTTTAAGAAGGTGTGTGTTTTTGGATACAGCACTCTTAAGCACTTCATAGGCCACAGTAGATGGTGAGAAAAACATGACATGCACTGGGAAACTGAAAGCAATTCCTGCATCTCGCTTCCCTGCCATGGTCTAGGACGAAACCCACGATATCTTGGAGATCTGAGCTGGCCACTCTGTCTTCAGCAACATCTGCCCATTCACTCAACAAGTATTTGCCAAGTCGTGACAGTGGCACTGAAGGGCAAGGGTTGCTGGGATGAATAAGGCACGGGGGGGTGGGAGGGCCTGCCCACAGTGGAACTCACCATCTTGCAAGGAAAACAGGACCTTTTGAGCAAATGAAGGCAAGAGCGTGAGCTGCCTATGACAACGGGGACAGGATGACACAACCCAGCAGTCACCCAGTGTCCTGCACTGTCTCATGCAATTCTCCAGCTTCCCCCTGGAGCAGCTGGCTGCACATCAGCAACACCTGGGGAGCCCGGGCCACAGCAGAATTCTGGGGGAGAAAAGCTACACCTCCGTGGCTTTAAGGCTTCCAAGGTGATGCCAATGTGCAACACGGGGCGAGAGTCTGTGTCTTCCAGACCATTTCGTATGTGCCAATTCAAACGGAGGTTTGAGTTCGGCAGTTCTGGGGTAGGGCCTCCAAGATTTGCCCATGCTGCTGGTCCCCAGGTTACACTCTGGGTGCAAGGCCCTAGCATGTTCCCATTTTAGGGATGAGAAGGATGAGGCTTCGCACAGGTTAGAAGCACAACCTACATGCTGGGAGAGCACGGGGCAGAGGACTTGTTATCGGGTCTCTCAAGAGGACGGAAGGGGGCGCTGGTGCTCAGAAAGGCCTTCCGGCTTCAGGCCTGGGTGGCGAGCACCAAGCAGGGGAGGCAACTCAGGCAGAGGCCCTTGCAGAAGACAGCAGACCTGGAGAGCAGTGCCTGGGCGGGCAGGCAGGTGCAGAAGGGCCGGTAGAGTGTAAGCCAGCACATGCCTGGCAGCCCAGCCTTGCCACACTAGACAACAAGCACTGATTGAGCACCTACTGTGTACAAAACCTGCCGAGGCAAGAGGGGAGACAAAAGAGGTCATAGTTGCTATATTGTCCGCACCATGAAGAAACTGAATCTCGGGGATGGAGTTAGACTTATCACCTAATGAGACAACAGAGGGCTGAGTGCGGCCCCAAGGGGAGACCCTGGAGGACAAGGCAGGCTTCCTGGAAGAAGCAGCATCTGAGCTGGGCCTAGGCAAGAGAGGGAAGGCCTTCCGATGGGTGAAGGGGGGGGGGGGGGGAGCGTCCCAGGAGGGTCATAGCGCCTGGTGTGGCAGCACAGGGTCTGTGGGGGACATCATGGGGAGAGAGACTGGGGAAGCAGATGGAGATGGAACTGTCAAGGGCCTGCAGTGCCACGCTAGGGACTCTGCACTGGATCCTGAAGGCAAATGGGCTGTCCCTGGAGGCTGCCGAAGAGGAGACGCGCATGACTCTATCTGGATTCAAACAAGAAGGCCTTGGTGCTGCCATGGGACTGGCTAGAGAGGCACATGGGACAGAAGAGGTAGCTTGGAGGACATGGAGGAGGAAGTGGCAGGATCGGTTCATTCTGCCGCCAAATCCATTGTGGCTTGTTTCCTCTGAAGAACCTCCCACTCTTAGTTGGGCAGGCTGCTGTTAGGATGCACCTGATTTCCCAGGCCCTCCGGCCGTCGGGTGCAGCCACATGACTAAGCCTAGCCAGTGGAGCCTGCACACAGACGTGGACAGCTCCGGGGTGGTGCCTTACAAGGAAGACATGGGCCTCCTTCCTCTTCTCCCTCTCCACTGGCTGGGGTGCAGGTGCAAGCAGGGGAAGTGCAGTGACCTTGCTGGCCACGAGGCAGCAGCTGCATGATGAAGCTGGTGGCACAAAGACCAGGAGCCTGGGTCTCCAGGCACTGCAGAAGCACCAGGCCAAGCTGGCCCACCTGCCCAGGCACTTCCGAGACAGAGAAAGCCAAGTCTCCCTCCCGTAATGCCTAAGACTTGAGGAATCTTTCTTTTGAAGACAGGCAACGAGCTGGGGACCAGGGGCACTTCAGGACCTCACCGTGGTGCAGCTGTGTCCCTCCCAGGGCAGGTGCACCTGGGGCTCGGGAGAGGAAACAGCCAGGCGGACAGTAGGATAAGGGGAGGAAGCTGACAGCATCCGGGGCCCTGCTGAGGTTGGGAAACAGACCCCCAGACCCACCTCCAGGTGACTTTTGCCACCAAAACGGACCAAGGACACTGTGTGGTAAGAAGAGTGGGGACAGGAGGTATGGGGGGGGGGGGGCCAGGGCACACAACAAGAATCACAATCAAGGATGGGGTCCAGCTGGGCCACCAGGTGGCAGAAAGGAAGAGAAAGCCCGGTGGGCCAGGGGCTATAACCTGGGGAGGAAGTCATTCAGCCGAGGGCTGGGGGTCCCACCTCAGGCTCTTAGAAGAAATCAGGACAGCTGTCGAGGACCTTCCTGGACCTCAGGACGCAGAAGAACGGCCAAGATCGGGGAGGAGACACGGAATGTGCAGGCGAGGCCTCTCCTGAGTCTGCCTGCGCCCCGGTGGGTACTGGCCCAGGGGAGCAGAAGAGTAAAGCAGCCTCCAGAGGAGGAGGCGGCACGGCTGTGGGGAGGGGCCGCAGTGCCCCACAGCTGTGGAGGAAACCCAGGGCGGCTGCACCTCCTGGCTCGGCCCCCAGTGGAGGCAGGCACAGAAAATAGGGGCTCCCCCCGGCCGCTTCAAGGGAAATGGCTCCATGCAGGAAACGCAAGGATGCAAGAAAGAGGAAGCAGTGTTTTAGAAAAATGGGCTCAGAGGTGCCCACGAAAGCAACAAGCAGGGGAGCCATCTGGAGAGACGGGCTATAGAGGGACAGGGCTGGACTTTGCAGATGAGAGGGCAGGAACAGGCGCCCCGGGCCCCTGCACAGCCCTGGGCACCCCCGCCCTGTACCCTTTCCACTGCAGCTTCCTACACAGCCATCCCCCTTGACTTGCCCTTGGAACTGGGCTTCCCCGGGGACAATCCACCCCTGCAACCCTCTCCCTAGAGTCCCATGCTGCCCCCTGATTCTCCTCCCCCTCCTGACCATCACAGCGGGAGAGGAGAACCCAGCCCCTAACTCTCTCCCAGCTGCCCCAATCTTCCACCAGCACTCCGCCATCTTTCCTCTCTGAAGCCCACATGCTCACACACACGTACACCACTCTCCTCCATCCCCTTGCTAGCACCCACCAAGCCTCGACACCTGCTCACTTTCCCTTCTCTTCAGATACCTGTTTCATGATTTGCCAGTTTGATTTCCAATTCTCTCGTAAAACACAGCATCCATGCCAACACCCGTGTAGACGATCCACTAACCAACACATCTCCTCCTTCTCGCTAGAGCCACAGCCACATCTCAAGCCTCCAGCCACTCAGAACCAATCCTCTAGCAACCCTGGATAGCTGAGTCTCCTCCTCGGGGACAGCTTCCCACCCATCCACCCCCGAGCGCCCTCCTCCCTCTCCTAGAGCCAGGGACACCGCAGGCGCTCACTAAACACACATTCCCCAGCCCTTTCCCAGTCTCCCTCCTCCACTGCATCTCACAGGGTTCTCCCTACCCCAGCCCATCCTCCTGCACCACTCCCGCCTCTGTCCTGGACCCCACACGCCTCCAGGAGCCCCCAGCCTCTCTCTGCCTTCTGCTGCTGAGCCTTCTAAGGCAAGGGCCTCTACCACAAACGAAGTCTCCAACCCAGAGAGGGCGCTCTGTGTCTGCTCAGAAACCCTTCATTTAGCTCTGAGTGTCCCACACACTTCGCCTTTCCTCCTCTTGGCAAACATGCAGAGACATTGACACGCCCGACCCTACCAGCACTTTTCTCATTCTGGCCACGGCCAGCTGACAGCTGTCCTTACTGACATGTGAGAGGAGCCGCATACAATCTTGGGCAACTGACACAGACCACCTTGCTTTGGCAAAACGGAAAACTACACGCGGATTCCTTCTGGAAGGGTATGCAGTAGGATGTTAATAACGGCTCCTCCACCTGGGAGGATTATGAGTGATGCATTTGTTACTTATACTTTCCCACATGCTCTGCATGTCTCATGATTACCCTGTGTTCTTTTAAATCAGGGAAGTACCAAGTTTGGGCCTGCACCCCGGGGAATGCACTCACGGGCGCTTCGTCTCCCGGTCCCAGCACACACATGCTGGCTTTCAGGTAGCCCCTGGCGCCAGCAGAGAAGTCGTCAGGGTCGGAGAGCAGCAGCCACTTCCTGAGATAGGCGTGCCCTAAAAGAGACAGTGTCCACTGGTGGCCCCAAGGCCGCAGGAGCCCAGAGGGACCACTCAGGGCGGGGGGTGGGGGGAACTCATCCACCAGGCATGGGCGGGGCAGAGCTTGGGCTTGGGGAGCTCTATCTGTGTGGGTGTCACACCTGTTAGAGGTGCGAAAGCCAAGCCCGAAGCCCCTCCCCCACACCCAGGAAGTGCCCAGACTGGAGTGGGAACCTGAACTCATCATCCAAATGACCCATCCCTGCCTCAGCAACCCTTGCTGGAACCTTCTAGATTATCACCCCTGAATAGGCCGAGACGCAGATGAGGGGCTGATCTTCCCGAGGGCCTGTTTTAGGGGGAGGATGAAAACCTGCTTTCTCTTCCAAAATCAAACTCCACCACCAACTCCTAAATCCCACCCCGGGAAGCAAGAACAAGGGTCCCAAATGGATGTCCTCAAGCAGCCTCCAAGACCAAAATGCAAGGATAGGGCCAGGGCGGTGAGAACTCACGGGGCTCTCTGTAAACGGTGCCCACGTCCATCTGAAAGCAAAGAGAGGAAACACAGGTTCGACTCCTGGCACTGAGGGGCTGAGCACACAGGGCGCAAGGCGAGAGTCCCTGAAAGAACACTCGGAGACAGGGCATCAGGGTCATCTGGCTCCCTGTGCACAGTCAGCACAACACGTTCTGGCCGTGGTCAGGGGACATCTCTGTGTCCTCGCCCACCCTGCTTCACTCCCTGGCGCCCAGACTCTCTGGGCTGGGAGGAGACTGGGCGGGGCGGGGCGGGGCAGGGGGTTGCAAGGACACTCCCAGCACAGACAAGACACTGCTGTTCTGAGAGCAGCTTCCTGCCACCGCCCCAGAGCTGCGGCTAACACAGGGAGGTGAGAAAGGCCCGCGTCGCAGCAAACTCACCCGGAACTCCCCGATGAGCGCATCTGTCCTGAGGGAGCGGGAGTCCACCACCTGCACAGACAGATCCGTCACAGGCCCAGACAGGGCCGCCCCCAGCTCTTCTCTCCCGAGCCACAGTGGCCGACCTCAGGGCTCACTCAGCCAGGGTTGACCCTCCCAGGGATGTCGAGCTCACCCCCACTTGACAGGTGCAGAAGTAGAGGCAGAGAGCGACTGCAGGACTTGTACAGAATCGCACAGTCCCTGCTTGGCACAGGTGGCACAGGAGTCCAGACTGGCCAGCTAGGTGGCACTAGCTGCACTAGGTGGCACTGCCTTTTGGGGCCAGGGGCAGGAATGGCTGAGGCCCAGAAAAAGAAAACCTTGGCCAGAGGCAGGCAGGTGGACAAACGAAAAAAAAGACGAAAACCAAAGCAGCTGTTCCAGGACCCTGAGCCGAGGCACGCGCGGATGCTGAGCAGTGGGGGGTCTCCCAGGGGAGCTGCCAGACAGCCTGTGACCCACGGAGCCTACCGGGGCTTGCTCCACACCCACCAGGCACAGGGCTGCAGCCCCGGTCTTTCACACACACACACTCACATGAACATGCACGCACACACACATAAAGCCCTGCGCGTGCCCATGTGTACACGGACACGTATGTGCCTGCACACGGCCGGCAGCAGGACCTACCGTGATGAAGATGGGCTCGTTGAACAGCTCCGCGGGAGAGTCAAACACATTGAAGAAAAGAGTCTGTGGGACGAGAGCCAGGGTGGGTGGGGGTAACTCAGCACTTGCAACCCATGGGTCAGACACGGGGTCAACCACCACCACCCAGGAGCCTCCAGGACTGCAGTCAGGCCGACGCTGAGCTCAGAAAATTCGCCCAGTCCTGGGCTGTCCAGCCCTGACCTCACAGAGGTTGTCACCTCAGGGACAGGTGCCTGGGGACGTGGAGCAGCAGGAGCCCAGGGCAGGAATCAGGGCTGCAGCCCTGTCTCCGTGCCTAGATAACCGACATAAGACCAGGCACATCTCAAGCCACCATTAGCTGGAGGGCCCACCCTAGCCCCCAATGCCCCATGGCTCCCACCTCATTAAAGAGAGGACTGTTCCCCTTGTGAATCCGTGTCCGCTTGGTCTGCCCGGCAGCCGTGACCTTGACCACCGGCTTGATGTTCACCCCCGGCAGCTGGCGCCCTTCGATCACCTGGACCCTGATCTGAAAGCCAGGAGGGCCACGAGCGAAAGGAAGGTCAGGGGTTGGGAGGGCAGGGAGGAAGGGACCACCCACCACGCCCTCACGGGAGTGAGGGCACAGTCTCACTGCTGGCTTCGAAAGGGATTAGGAAAAGCATGAAAGGGCCAATCACGTTCCCCACCAGGGTCCTTTCTGTCTGTGTGTTCTGTAGTTCCAGCAAAAGGCTGCCAGGCTGCTCCAGGGAAGCGACTCACAGAGAAGCCCAGGGCGGCTGGGTCCCGCCCTCCCGCGCTCAGTTCCTGCGGCCACTTGCATAAGCCCCACATGACAAGCCACTGACACGGACACGTGCAGTGGCTTGGGCACTTTTTTTTTTTTTTTTTTTTTTTGACAGGCAGAGTGGACAGTGAGAGAGAGAGAGAAAGGTTTTTCTTTTCCGTTGATTCACCCCACAATGCCCGCTGCGGCCGGTGCACCGCGCTAATCCGAAACCAGGAGCCAGGTGCTTCTCCTGGTCTTCCACGGGGTGCAGGGCCCAAGCACTTGGGCCATCCTCCACTGCACTCCCGGGCCACAGCAGAGAGCTGGCCTGGAAGAGGGGCAACCGGGACAGAATCCGGCGCCCCGACCGGGACTAGAACCCGGTGTGCCGGTGCCACGGGCGGAGGAATAGCCTGTTGAGCCGCGGTGCCGGCCTTGGGCATTCTTAAGGACAGCCCCCTCAGAGGGCAGCCGCGAAGCGAGAGGGCCCATCTTTAGGAGATGCAATGCTTTCTCACACGCTGAGAGGGAAGGAGGGCGCATTTTCATCACTGAACTTCCAGTCAATGAAGACGTCAAGGTCTGTGCTTCCTGTTACTAGGTGACGAATTTTAAAACACGAAACCCAAAACCATCCCAGCAATTCTCACAGGAAAATGACACCATTACTGTTCTCCTCCTCATCAGTGGACGCATTCATTAACCAACTATCTCTTCAAAGACAGCGGCCTATGGCAGGCTATGAGGACAACACTGCGAAGGGGACGACTGATTTCTGTTCTCTTCATTTTGCTATGCAAAATATAAAAAATGCATTACAAAAATAAATACATATTACTTTTTTAAAAAAAACTACATGTGTGGGAAATGATGGTGTGGAAAATAAAATTCTGTCTCCTGGGGCAGCTATAACAGGTACAGCTAGGACTTCCACTTAAAATACCTTGATCTGGGCCGGCGCCGCGGCTCTCTAGGCTAATCCTCCACCTTGCAGCGCCGGCACACCGGGTTCTAGTCCCGGTCGGGGCGCCGGATTCTGTTCCAGTTGCCCCTCTTCCAGGCCAGCTCTTTGCTGTGGCTTGGGAGTGCATTGGAGGATGGCCCAAGTGCTTGGGTCCTGCACCCCATGGGAGACCAGGAGAAGCACCTGGCTCCTGCCATCGGATCAGCGCAGCGCGCCGGCCACACCGGCCATTGGAGGGTGAACCAATGGCAAAGGAAGACCTTTCTCTCTGTCTCTCTCTCTCACTATCCACTCTGCCTGTCAAAAAATAAAAATTAAAAAAATAATAATTAATTAATTAATTAATTTTAAAAAATACTTTGTTCTAGAATGGAGATGTATTTTTCTGATTTGCTGTACTTAATAAATAGAGACTTAAGTTTCCTGTGTTTAACATTAAAAGGAATTCTAATGAGTTAAATATCAGGCAGGCGTTGAGCACAGTGGTTAAGTCGCTGCTGGGACACCCACGCCCCACAGTGGGGCACCTGGCTTGAGTCCCGACTACTCCACTTCCTATCCAGCTTTCTGCTAATGGCTGAAGTAGTTGGATCCCTGCCAGTCACAGGGGAGACCCGGATGGACTTCCAGGCTCCTGACTTAGGCCAGACCCAGACATGGCTATTGCGAGCATTTGGGCATTTGGGGCGTAAACAAGCAGCTGGAAGCGCTCTCGCTTTCTCACTCTCTCTCTCTCAGTCTCAGTCTCTGTCCCTCTGCCTTTCAAATAAATAAAAATAAACAGATTGTTTTCAATTGCGGATCCTGATACAGCAGGTCTGGGTAGGGCCAGAAAGTCTACATTTCTCAGGAGGCCGCGACCACACTTTGTGTAGCCAGGGAGATTCTCCCCGACAGGAAGGCAGAGGACAGAAGGCCGGAATTGCTGCTGGGACTTTTCTTTTTTTGTGAAAAGCAAACCCTTGGGGCTGGGTGGAGGTTTGTCCTGAGACGCCAGTGCCAGCTCAGCCCTGCCAGGGCCCCAGGGAAGCACAGTGCCTCAGGGTCGCAGGCCCGTCCTTCCGAGCAGTGGGCAGGTCAGTGGGCGGCCGGCACTAGCAGCCACTGCTGGGCTGCAGGAGGGCCGGGGTCAGGGCAGTGCCCTGGTCATCACCTGGAAGTCCTGCGGTTTGTCCGACAGCAGCTTTCTGGGCGCCGGCGTGCTTCTTGGTCTCCTGCTCCCAGGGTGGTAGGGCGGAGGGTGGGATGGTGGCTTCTTTGGGGTGGGGGGTGCCCCAGGGCCCGGAGCACCGCTCGGGTCTAGGAATGGCTCTGCCTCGTCGCCCGTGAGCCCCTGGTCTTCGGTGTCTTCCTCTCCTCCTGTGTCTGGGAGGACAGGATACAATGAGCCCCAGGGCCCGTGGGACCCAGCCCAGTGCACCGCGATCCACAGGGCATGGGCACTAACCCAGCGCCCGTCTCCCTCGTCCCCACCCTTCCCCATCAGGGGCCAGGATGGATGAGGCAGAAAGACAGGGAGCTTCCAGCTGCTGAAATTTGAGGGCAGTCAGTCCGTTAGTGAACAGGAAGAAGAGAGAATGGCCCCAGCCCTCCCCAGCCCCTGCGTCCTGCGGGGTGAGCCCTCTGGCCCCCTCGCCCCCTCCCCCCCCCCCCCCGTGAGCTGGCAGTGACAGCAAGTAAGACAGTTACAGGTGGCAAGATGTAGGGCTGGGACCACCCCAGCCCGTGTCTCACCCGCGGGGGCCAGCCACTTCTTTCCAGAGTATCTCGTGTCCACGGTGCTGTCACTGAGCAGGGACCAAGTCTCGGCCCGGCTCTGTCCCCCACCTGCCACATGGTTAGGGCACAGCCCCAGGAGGGACGGGAAGAACTGGGGTGAGGGCGCCAACCTGGGTACTCCAAACCCATCCCGGCTCTCACCACCCTTGGCAGCTGGGCACAAAGCTCAGACAGGGCAGCCAGGTCTCGGGGGACTGTCCCTTCTCACCACCTCGCAGCCAGGGCTGGGAGTCCCCAGACTGGCCTGCCAGACCCACCTCCATATGTTCCCAGAGCACTGGGGGCCTCCGCCCTCCCCACCCTCAATCCCTAGGATCCGAGCCCAGCTCTTGTGCAGCCTGCGGTCGTGTAGGTTCCCAAGTACCCAGCAAGCTCAGGTCTCTATGCTGGGACAGTGCTGGGCCCCAAGACGGTGCTCTCTGCCCCTCTCGCCACTAAGCCCCCACACAGGGCTGGGTCCCAGGGGACGGGCTCAGGGCATGGCCAGACATCTGCTGTGTTTGTGCCTGGCTGCCTTGACCACCAGAGAAACTCCAGAATCTCTGCCACAAGCAGGTGTCCAGGAGCCAACCCGTGAGGCATCCCACCCTCCCAGGGGCCACTGCTGGCAGGCCAGCCACCCTCGCTGGGGTCCTCGCTCAACAGGCCTGGCAGAGGCAAAGAAAGAGAGCTGAGGCGTGCACAGGACTCGGCTAACTCCGTCTGCTCACTCACAAATGATGGAGCCTTTGCGGGCCCAGAGAGGGAGAGTGACTGGCTCCAGGTCACACAGTGACTAGTTAGTGTCAACCAAGACTGGAGCTCATGTCCCCTAACTTCAACCCAGGGCGCTCTCGCCCTCTCCCTCTCTCTCTCTCTCTCTCTCTCTCTCTCTCTCAGAACACTAACTCTTGCGTCACTAAGGCCCTGCTGGGCGTGGGGACAGAGAAGCACTGGGCTCTGGGGTGAGGCCTCGGCGATGGCGTGGGACAGACCCTGCGCTGCACAGCCAGGAGCCACGCAGGGCAGGGCGTCCGCCCCAGCATCCTCACTCCTCCCAGAGCGCCCTCCTGCATGGCCAGGGCTGGGCCCCTCACCAGCCAGTGCATCTGAGTCCAGCAGGATCGGGGTGGGGTCCAGCGGTGTGGCGGGCGGGTACAGGGGCACAGCTCCAGGCAGTGGCGTGTAGGATACCTGCAGGACCAGCGAGGCCTGGAAGACACAGAGGTGGGCAGCAGGTGAGCACACTGGCTCTGGCCACTGCCACCCCACAGCCTTCCTGTCCACAAGGACTGTGCCTCTGACAAGGCTCGGGTTTGTAGGAGGCTGTGGCAAAGCCCTTTCTCCCCCACCAGGGGCCCATGAGCACTGCCAGCTGGTAAAGAGCACAGAATCTGGTATGGGGCTCCACCACCCAAGAGCCTTGTGATCTGGGCAAGAGTGGTACCACCCCATTCCTCAGTTTCCTCGCCTGTACAATGGGCACAGCAGTGGCCATGGCCCCTTCCTTACAGGGCCGGGTGAGAACTAAGTCAGCTGATGGAGCACGTCCTATAAACGAAGCAGGGATCCACTGCCTCCTGCAAGATTATTCAGCTCCAAGCCTAGGCACGGAAGCAACCAGGAACCAGTAAGCCCCAGATCCGAGCCAGGGCCACAACCAGCCCTGCAGGATTATCAGCCACCGCTAGGTGTCGCCACTCGCGCAGCAAACCCAGGCGGGAAATGCACAGCCTCCGCAGAACCCCCAAGGGGCTGCCCTGCTCCTGGAGACGCCGGCTCAGGCAGCCTGGGGTAGGTCTGCGCGGTAGTATTTTTTTCTCTCCACTCCAAGGCAAGTTAGGCTCTCTGGAGAAATAACTAATTCCAGGGCTAGGGCAGGGAAAATACAAGATGAGCCTGAGCTATTTCTTTGGGACAGAAAGCAAGGAAGTGCTTAATGAAAAGAACACACACATCAGCTTTCAGGGGCTCCACCGGCCAAATCAGGAAATGTTAAGCACAAGACAAATAACGAAATAACAATAGTAACAGGTTAATTACTGCATAAAACAGAAATGCATGATCCATATTGAGACGGATGATAGGTAGATGGTAGACGGAGAGATATATGATTGATAGATGAGAGATAGATGAATAATAACTTAATGGATAGATAATTGGTAGATGGAAAAATGAGATATATGATAGATGGTAGATGGAGAGAAATGTGATTGATAACGGATAATAAATTAATGGGCGAGTATATAGGTAGATGATTTGTAGATGGATTAAGTGATAGATTAGATGATAGATTAGATATAAATAGATGGCTGACAGATGGATAGATAGATATGAAGGAGACAAGAGGAGAAAGTTTCTCTTTGGGGTGGAGTGCAAACTGATTAGTGTAAAAAATAACTCATTTATAACATCACCAATTAGCAGCTGTCAAAATAATCAATTTGGGGCCAGCACTGTAGCAGAGCAGGTAAAGTAGCCACCTGCAGTGCCAGCATCCCATATGGGCGCCAGGTCAAGTCCCGGCTGCTCCACTTCTGATCCAGCTCTCTGCTATGGCCTGGAAAGCAGTGGAAGATGACCCAAGTCCTTGGGCCCCTGCACCCATGTGGGAGACCTGGAAGAAGCTTCTGGCTCCTGGCTTCGGATTGGCACAGCTCCAGCCATTGCAGCCAACTGGAGAGTGAACCAGCGGATGGAAGACCTCTCTCTCTCTCTCTGTCTCTCTCTCTCTTTCTCTCTGCCTTTCCTTCTCTCTGTGTGTTAACTCTGACTTTCAATTAAATAAATAAATCTTTTAAAAATAATCAATTTAACAAAAAAAAAAAACAGATGTTATAACTCCTAGTCAAAGGTGGGTTAGGAACAGGATCTTTCAGACATGAAGAATTCCCATGGAATTTCTCCTTGCTGGAAAGGGGAGCAGAGGAACAACTGGTGCACATCCAGCAAGTGCTAGATCAATCAAATGATGAGGGTTACAGTGAAGCGAGGAAGCCACTCCAAGTCTCGCCACTGGACGGGGTACACAGATGTCATCACTTGTGTCACGTTCCCACCAACAATGCACAGCCTAAATCTCGTTCCAAGGAAACACCAGACAAACCCATGTTGAGGGCCATTCTACAAAATAACTGGTCTGTGCTTCCAGAAGCACCAAGGCCACAAGGCTATAAAAGTCAAGGGAAGACTGGGAAATTAGCCCAGGCACAGGAACATTAAAGAGCCAAAGCAGCTAAACACAACACATGATCCTTTGCTGGCTCCTTTCGCTGCGAAGACATTGTTGAAACAGCAGACAGCCAGGAGAGGTCCCTGGCTCAGATGAATACACTACATCCCAGGTGTAGTGGGCTAAGCCTCCACCTGTGGACTGGCATCCCACGTGGGCACCGGTTCACGTCCTGATTGCTCCTCTTCCAATCCAGCTCTCTTTGATGGCCTGGGAAAGCAGTAGAAGAGGGCCCAAGTGCTTGGGCTCCTGTACTCGGAGCCCAAGCTCCGACTCGGAAGAAGCTCCTGGCTCCTGGCTTCGGATCAGCCCAGCTCCAGCCATTGCAGTCATTTGAGGAGTGAATCAGCAGATGGAAGACCTCTCTCTCTCTCTCTCTATTTCTCCCTCTCTCTGTCTATAACTCTACCTCTCAAATAAATAAAATGTTTAAAAAAAAAGATACTTCATCAGTGGCCATCTCCTCGTTTGGAGGACTGCACTTCTGTAAGGGGACGTCCTTACAGAAATACAGCCAACACCTGGGGGTTGGCAACTTGGTCCCAATGGTATAGGACAGAAGACTCTTCATACCATTCTTGGTGAATTTTCTCTAAGTCTTAAATTACACATGATAAAAGGCTTTTTTTTTTAAAGATTTTATTTTTACTTATTTGAAGTTACAGAGAGGGGTAGAGCCAGAGAGAGAAAAATCTTCCATCTGCTGGTTCACTCCCCAAGTGACTGCAACAGCCAGAGCTAAACTGATCCAAAACCAGGAGCCAGGAACTTCTTCCAGGTCTCCCAAACAGGTGCAGGGACCCAAGGACTTGGGCCATCTTCTGCTGCTTTCCCAGGCCATAGTAGAGAGCTGGATCAGAAGTGAAGCAGCCGGGACTCTAACCAGTGCCCACATGGGATGCCAATGCTGCAGGCATGGGCTTTAACCCACTGCACCACAGCACCAGCCCCAACAAAAGGTTTTCAAAATCTGAGAAACCTGTTTCTGCTGCAACCGTAAGAATCTTGCCTAGTGGAGACAAACGAAGCCCTCACCAGGGTCCAGGAGCTGGACGCAGTTAGGACCCACTATGAAACTCACAGGCCCAGTGCCAAAAAGAAAACAGGGGTCCCTTATTCAGAAACTGTGAAGTTCAAGATGGCCACAGCAGAGGATAATGCCGAGCATGGCCACAGCCTGAGGACCAGCCTGTGGGGGTCCTGGTTTTGCGGGCAGGTGACAGTGAAGGACTGGAGCCCTGCCAGATGTGTCTGGCCTCACACAAACACACACACACACACACACACACACTCCTGAGCCCTTCACAATCACATTTACACATCCGGCACCTGCTAGGGCCAACTACCGTTCATGACACTGGGGATAATTCTATGAACAAAACAAAGGCCCCTGTTCCCGTGACGCTAATGTCTTGGCAGAAGAGACTGACCAAAAATAACAAGCAAAATAAATAAGTAAAAAATAAAATACAGGGGCCAGCGTTGTGGTACAGTGGGTTAAGCCACTGCCTGTGACACCACATCCCATATGAGTGCTGCTTCCAATCTTGGCTGCTGCTCTTCTGATCCAGCTCCCTGCTAATGTGCCTAGGAAAGCAGTGGAGGATGGCCTGGGTGCTTGGGCCCTTGCCACTTGTGTGGGAGACCCACATAAATTTCCAGGCTCCTGGCTTTGGCCTGGTCCAGCCCCGGGCTATTGAGGCCATTTGGGGAGTGAACCAGTAGAAGGAAGATCTCTCTCTCTCTTTCTCTCTCTCTCTCTCTCTCCCTCCCTCCCTCCCTCCCTCTCTAACTCTGCCTTTCAAATAAGTAAATGAATCCTTTTTTTCTTATAGATCCTCACCAAGGATCTATAGGGATACAGGACTTGCCCATGGTTCCCACCAGGGTCGGGATACCCTAGCTTCACCATGACAGCAAAACTCAGCCCCTCAGGGCCGGCGCTGTGGTGGAGCAAGTAAAGCTGCCACTTGCACTGGCGGCATCCCATATAGGTGCTGGTTTGAGTCCCAGTGCTCCATTTCCAATCCAACTCCCTGCTAATGCACCTGGGAAAGCAGCAGGGGATGGCCCAAGTGCTTGGGCCCCTGCATCCACATGGGAGATCCAAATGAAGCTCTTGGCTCCTGGCTCCAGCCTGGCTCAGCCCCAGCCATTCTGGCCGTCTGGGGAGTGAACCAGTGGAGGGAAGATCTCTCTGTCTCTGTAACTCTGCTTTTCAAATAAATAAATATTGAAATACACACACACACACAAACACACACACACACGCAACCCCAGTCCCCTTCTCCTGATAACTAGAGCTGAGGTTCTCCTCCTACAGCATGAGTGTGAGCCCTGTGCATTCCCAGACCACACACTCTCCGGCTCAGGCCCCTAATGGGACCCTCCACAGCAAGGGCCCCACCTGATAGCCCACTCCCGGGGTCTTGAGCCATAGCATCACTGTAGGTTATCACACCACACGGCCACATCAATCACATGTCCAAAACATGGCACCCCCGGATGGTGTAGCCTCTGCCACCCATATATGTCAGCTTGGGGTCCACAGTCAACAAGATCCACAGAACCCGGGCTCCTGCCTGCCCTCCACACTCAGAGGGTTCAGGAAACCACAGGCCAACCAGGCAGATTCTCCCAGGCCGGGTGCTGGGGTCCTCTGCCCAGCTCCTTTTTCTCACAGGCTGTCTGCATGGAGATGTCCATCTGTGAGCTCTGCAAGACCAAGCCCTAGACCAGCTCCTGCCCCTCCCTCTGATACACACTGAGCAGTGGACAGGCAAGGCCTGGTGTGCCTGGGCCTGCCTTGCTCTTCCCACAGGCCCCGCAGAAGCTGGGGCGCGGCTGGTTGTGGACGTTCGCGATGCCAGAAGAAAACCCAGGGACTCATCAGAGTGTGGCCCTAGCTCACCGCCAGTCTCTGCTCCCAGCGGTTGGACACTTTGGGCCCAGTGCACAGTGAAGTAGGCGGCCCCCTCCTGAGACGCAGGGGAGAGCACCAGCGGAACGGCTGACCCAGAGTGCCTCCCTCGCCAGCTGCCTTGAGGTCTAGAATTGCTCCATGAGTGCTCCGTGCCTGTCCGGCTGGGTTTGGACCTGGCAGGGATCCCTGGAGGGGTAGCTCCAGAGGCCCAGGAAGTCCTTGGCTGTGGGCAGTGTGAGCAGATGCAAGGGCTCCAAGGGAGGACAGGCTCAGTGCACACAGCACTGAACCAGAATGTTCTACCAGCAGGCCTGGTCTGAAGGGGGGTGGTGGTGGTGGATTCTCCTAGGAAGTGGCCTCTCCCCATCCAGGAAGCAACGCAGCCATCACAGGCCTCAGTGACCTTGGGAACAAGTCAGACCGGGAGTGCAGCGAGCCAGGAGTCCGTTCCAGTCCCTTCCGCCACGGGCAGTTCAGGAGATGCGCTCTGGGGCACGTCCCTGTTCACCAAGTCACTGTGCAGTCCTCTTTTCCCTGGGTCTCAATGCTCAGTGAAGTTCCATTGAGCTTGGTCCAGACTGGTCACTTCCTCACTCGCCCACCCAGACCACCAAGGGCCCCAATGTCCACACACACACACACACACACACACCATAGGACTCTGCAGCTCCATCCTATCACCGATGACTCAGGATCCAGAACCCCCAGGTCTTGTCAGCAGGAAGTGACTTCCAGATCAATGGTTCCCGGGGCATCCTGGGAGGTGGGGCTGACCCAGAGGGAAGGTCAGGAATCTCAGGGACCAGGAAGAATGAGCCCTGAGGGCTATATTTAGCTCACTAAAAATAACAGGAGCCAGAGATGAGGCTGGGAATTGTCTGCCTGACCTGGGAGAGCCCTGGGAAGCTGGGGGCTGGGGCGGGCAGGACAATGCAGGAACTGGAAGGGGGTCTAGCAGGTCCTGGGAGCAGGGGAGTGGGCTGTCTATCCCCCTTCCCTTGTGGTCTGTGACCCAGGTGACTCAGAGAGTGGACTGTCAGGAGAGGACGGAGTTCTGCCAGGGAGCCTGGGGAAGACACTGAGAGGCTGCGTAGCTTGGCCTAGGCAGGCAAGCGAGACCTGGGGCAGGCTGAGCTGGTATGAGGCCAGGGCTTCCCCCGCCCCTCCCACCTCTCCCAGTCCACAGTGTCCCTCCTGGCCCCCCGAGCTCTGTCAGGGAAGGAGAGGCTTGGCCCCTGAGAGCTGGAGTCTGACATGGCTCTGGCATCCAAAAGGCCAGGCGTTGAGAGGGAGCCACCAGGCCAGGCCGCAGAGCAGGGCCACCAGGCACTTACCCCCGTGGGCTGCTGCTTGGTGTCCAAGAGCGGGGCATTGAAGCTGGCCGACAGGCTGGGCGTGGCGAGGACCTCCCGCAGCGGGACCTTGGCCTCCCCCAGGAACCTGAGGAGAGACAGAAGTTGAACGGAAAAACTTAACCCAGTGCACCCTGGCTCTTCCCTGGAACCTTTGCCACCACCACACCAAGTGGAGCTGCCTGGCCCACTGTCACCTAAGATGTGCACCCCCTGCCCCTGCCCCTGCCCCTGCCCTCCTACTGCCAGCCAAGCCCCTGGGGAGACATCCAGACATCTCTCCTTCCCAGAGTTGGGCTTGACCTCTTTCTGACCCTCCCTGGGGCCCAGCCACGCCCCTCCCCACCCCAGCTGGGGATTGGCTTGCCATCAGACTCCACAGTCCTCCTGGAAGCCCACCTCACCTGTGCTGCTTCTGCCCTG
This sequence comes from Lepus europaeus, assembly GCF_033115175.1. NCBI lineage: Eukaryota > Metazoa > Chordata > Mammalia > Lagomorpha > Leporidae > Lepus > Lepus europaeus. Next base: position 67,136,992 of record NC_084839.1, on the reverse strand, counting down.
CAGCCCCCATGGCCCACGTCTACAGGGGCACCTCTCCTGGTTTCCCAGGACCTGACCCACAGTGATTCCAAAGGAAACCTTTCCATCTTCGGGACAGGGAGAAAAAACCCTGGGCCATGGGAGGCAGGTCCCCACAGACACCTGAGGGGAGGGAGCCCGCTCCTGGGCTGGCTCTCAGCATGAGGGTGAAGGGAGTCTCAAAAGGGCCCTGGGTGGGACCGGTGTGTGGCATAGTGGGCTAAGCCTCCACCTGTGGCACCAGCATCCCATATGGGTGCTGGTTCGAGTCCCAGCTGCTCCTCTTCCAATCCAGTTCTCCGCTATGGCCTGGGAAGGCAGTAGAAGATGGCCCAAGTGCTTGGGTCCCTGCACTCATGTGGGAGACCCAGAAGAAGCTCCTGGCTCCTGGCTTCAGATCAGCCCAGCAGCCCACTGGGCCTCTCCCTCTTTCTGTGGCCCTACCTTGAAACTGTTAGGTAGAAGTCAGAAATTAGCCTGTATGTGAGAGAGGCCTGAGGAAAACAAAGCCTCTGCAGTATCTCACCTTGAAGCAGCCTGGGATTTTGCACTACAAAGTCCTGCCCAGACCCCTACAACTTCACAGGTGGTCTCAGCCTTGCCCCCAAGAAGAATCCTCTCTCCTTGCACCAAATGGGTTACCTGGCCTGAGGACACTGACAATAAAACCTTCACACCTTCCTCCAGGGCAGGCACACTAGGGGAGGCTCCGCTGCCCAGGGCCAGGTGGGCCCCCCAGTCTGACAGCACTGAGTAGTGAACTGGGAGGAATTTCACCCAATGCACACTCAGCAAGCCCTTTGTTCTGCAGGAGGAGAAGGAGGGGAAGGAAGAACTGGACCCCCCTCCTTTGTAAGCCTCAGGTGCATTCTCTCCATTGACCATGTAACCCTGCTTTCCCGGCCTCAGTGACTGGGCGCTCTCTCTCTCGGATTCTGTCGCATCCATTCTGACGGACGTCCCACCCCATTAAACCTTGCTACCTTGCTTACCACTACTCTCCGTCTCACGTCTGAATTCTTTCTTACACGAAGACAAGAAACTATCCCACTAGTCATCGCTAGCAAAATAAATAAAATCTTAAAGAAAAAGAAAAAAAGGAAAAGAAAGGGGCCCGAAGGAAAGGGGCTGTTCCTTCGCCAAGAGCCGAGCATGCTGCACACTCTGCACCTTGGTGGCGGCAGCGCCAACAGAGCAAAAGCTGTCCCCCTGGGGTCTGCTCCCTGGGCGTCAGGCCTGCCCCACCCCACACTGCGAGGCAGGAAGCCTCGCCAGGCCAATGAGCAGCTGCAGCTGCACTCCTGGATGCATAAGGAGTACATGATTTGTTCCCTGGGATCAGTGATTTGAACATGGGGTCTTCACCACCCCATGAGATAAATCTGCACCCTTGGTTACAATGAGGTACCTGTCCCATGCAGTAGGATGACATTTATAAACACACACACACACACACACAAACCAGAAAATAAGAAGAATTGGCCTGGATGTGGGAAAACTGGAAGTCTTGTGCACTGCTGGTAGGGACAGGGAAGGGTGCAGTCACCATGGGAAATAGCATGGCAGGGTGCCAGTTCAAGTCCTGGCTGCTCCACTTCGGATCCAGCTCTCTGCTATGGTCTGGGAAAGCAATGGAAGATGGCTCAAGTCCTTGAGCCTCTGCACCTGTGTGGGAGACCCAGAAGAAGCTCCTGGCTCCTGGCTCCTGGCTTTGGATTGACCCAGCTCTGGCCATTGCGGCCATCTGGGGAGAAAACTAGTGGATGGAAGATCTCTCTCTCTCTCTCTCTCTCTATGCCTCTGCCTCTCTTTAACTCTGCCTTTCAAATAAATAAATAAATAAATCTTAAAAAAAAAAAAAAAGAGCATGGCGGGTCTTCAGAAGGGTTCAACAGGGAGTTACCGTGGGACCTCTCACCCCACTACTGAGCGCGTGCTGGAAAGAGCCGAAGTCAGCGAGCGGAGCAGACATCTGTACACCCACGTTCTAACTGCATCATTTGCATCATTCACAGAGCAACCAAGTCTCTAGGGAGGACAAATAACCCAGCAAAGTGTGATAAATACAGACCATGGAAGATCATTCAGTTTTAAAGAGGAAGGGAATTCTGACACACGCTACAACATTGATGAACTTTGTGGACATTATACTGAGTGAAATGGGTCTGGTGGAAAAGGGGAGATGCTGTTTGATAGTACTTACGCGAGGTAGTGACCAAATGTATAAGGCAGGATGTAGAATGCGGCCACCGGGGGCTGGGCAGGGGGCAGCAGAGGATGTAACTGCTCAGGGGGCACAGCCATTCAGTTTGGGAAGAGAAAAGTTGGGAAATGGAGGGTAGTGATGGCTGCACAACACTCTGAACACACCTAAAGCTACTGAGCTGTACCAGGGTCTTCAAAAATCCATGAAAAATGCAGATTATGAAAAAAAAAAAAGCATGGGTTTCAAAATCTTTGGCTAAAAGTGAACTTGTCATTCGATGTTTCCATGAATTTTTGAAGTACACTTAAAAAAATTGTTTGAAATGAGTGGGCACTGGGTGCGGTAGATAAAAATCTCTGGGCTTGAGGGTCAGTTCTTCTGATTCTGCTTTTCTGCTGAGGCACACCCCAGGAGGCAGTGGGTGACGGCCCAACTACTTGGGTCCCTGCCACCCACAGGGGAGACCCAGAGTGCCTTCCGCGCTCCCGGCTTCAGCCTGGTCCAGCCCTGGAGGTTTCGGCATTTGAGGAGTGAACTAACAGTTGGAAGATCTCTATATATCTGTCTCTCTTCCTCTCCCTCTGTTTCGGTGCCTCTCAAATAAATAATAAATAAACGTATAAATACCCAATAACTGCAGAATACACATTCTTTCAAAAAAAAATTGGCTAAGACAGCAGATTCTGCTGCGGATATTTTACCACGCACACAAAATATTGCGCTGGCTGCTTCTACGTGTTTCTCGCCAAGAAGATCCACCTCTCTTGGACCAGCAGCCTGTCACCTTACAGGTGCCCTTGCAAGCAAGACAACTTTTCTGATGTTCTTTAAAGGAGGACGTTCAGTGCTACCTATTCAGGGGTCTAAAACCCCTCGTTTTCTAAAACGTGAGCTGCTTTGATTCAGATGCCTTTGAAGACGTAGATTACGTGCACCACGGTTTACTGAGCTCCGGCTCCTGAAGCACGCTGTGCCAGAGGCCTCTGCTGCCAGAACGTGCCCAAGATCAAAAAACCCAGCCTGCAGGTGGAGGGGACCCATGAGTTCACAGGACACCGGCGGGCAGAGTCGCCCCATCCTCCAGGGGAAAGCTGGGGCACACAAGGGGACCTGGTGGCCTGGCCCTAGAATTCGCGTCTCCAGATTCGTTGGGCAGCGTGGAGCCTTCTGGCCTGGGAGGTGGGTGGGGATGGAGGCTGGAGCTTCAGCTGGGGAGCCCTGGAAACTGCAGGCAGAGTGGAGCACCGACCAGGGCAGGCCTCCCCTACCGCCTGGGCTGGGAGAATTCCCGGAAGTGGGGCGCGGAACAATGGGAGGAAACGCAGAAGGCCGTGCTGGCCCCACCCCTGCCAGCCAGGGCACCTCCGGGCTGCGGGCTGCCGGAGAGCCAGCCAGCGGCGAGCAGTAACCCTTGTTATTTCCTCCCTATATCTCTCCCTCGCCAGAGGTCCTGGGGCCAGCCCCTCCCCCAAGGGAAAGCAAAGGCTTGGGGCTGGCTGCCAGAGGCTCCACGAGAGACAGGCTGTGGGACGGGATTCGGATGAGACAGGAGGCCAAGGAACAAGTGGGCAGCACAGAGCCTTGAGTGCAGAGGTGCGAAGGCCCTGGGGCCACTCCGCAGTGGTCTGCCCACTTACAGAGGATGGAGGAGATGCCCTCTAGAAATGATGGGCACCACCCAGTGGCCGGCCACAGGGCCCCAGGATTCAATAGGGGCCAAATAAGAGGAGGGAAGGCCTGGGGGCCCCACACAGGGCCCTAGCTACCAAGAGCCTGGCCAGGGGGAAGCCCAGCCTCCCCAGATCTGGCCGTCTCTCGGTTCTCTTTTGTGCTGGAGCCACTGGGATCTGGGGGCTGAGAGTCGCTGCCACACGGAGGAAAGACAGGTCAGCAGTGGGCACAGGGGAGGGGAGCAGCTGGTGTGGGCTGTTTTTAAAGTTTACTGTTTTTAAAGTCTATTACTAGGGCCGGCGCTGTGGCGTAGCAGGTAAAGCTTTGCCTGCCACACAGGCATCCCATATGGGCACCAGTTTGAGTCTCAGCTGCTCCACTTCTGATCCAGCTCCCTGCTAATGCACTTGGGAAGACAGCAGAAGATGGCCCAAGTGCTTGAACCCCTGCACCCATGTAGGAGACCTGGAAGAAGCTCCTGGCTCCTGGTTTTAGACTGGCTCAGCTCTGGAGGTTGCTGCCATTTGGGGAGTGAACCAGTGGATGGAAGATTCATTCTCTCTCTCTCTCTCTCTCTCTCTCTCTCTCTCTCCTTTCTCTCTGTAACTCTGCCTTTCAAATAAATAAATAAATCTTTAAAAAAAAATAATAAGCATTTTGCACAGCAGTTTAAAACACGTTTGGGTGCCCACATCCCATATCAGAGTGCCTGGTTTGAGTCCTGGCTCCTCTGCTTCCAATCCAGCTTCCTGCTCATGTGCACCCTGGGAGGCAGCAGGGGATGGCTCAGGTTGTTGGATCTCTGCCAGTCACATGGGAGACCTGGCTCCTGGCTCCTGGCATGGGGCTAGTGCAGCTGTGACGGACATTTGAGGAGTGGAACAGAAGATGAGAGATCTCTGTCTCTCTCATCTTTCTTTCAAATAAATAAGAAATAAATTAATTTTTCAATGTAAGGTTATTAAATTATTCAAAAATGTAAACTGTCATACAAGACAGACTATGGAAATGTTCCACATTAAAGGAGGCCATGGAAGTCTGAGGACTAAATTCAATATGGGACCCTACAGGTATGCTGAAGGCAGAGGGAAGGGGGGAATATTATTTAAAAAAAAAAATGATTGAGTCCATTGATGGGACTGGAACATAAACCATAGATTTAAAGTATGAAATCCGCTTAAATTTACTCAAGTTGATAACTGTACTGTGGTCATGTGAAAGAATATTCCTATTCTTAAGAAAGACACTCTGAGTATTTAGGGGTAAGAGGCCATGATGAATAGAACTTATCCTCAAATTGGGGGACAGAGAGACAAAGAAGGAGAGAGGAGGAGGAAAGGAGGAGAGGAGGAGAGAAGGAGGAAGGAGGGAAGGGAGAGGAGGGAGGGGAAGAAGAATAATAAAACAAATGGAGTAAAATGTTAGTGACAAGTGTATCTCAGGGAAGGGTCCATGGAGGTTTTTTGATCTATTTTTGCAACTTTCTATAAGTCTGAAATTATTCCTTAAATGCTGCAGTAGGGGCACCACGTGTCAGTTGCTCATTCTTTATCTTTGAAACCAAGAGAGCAACGTGTGGACTAGAACTCTGAGAGTGCGTGCTACAGCTCAGCTCAGCTCAGCTCAGCGGCACGGCCCCTCCTTAGATTCCCTGGGTCAGGAAATGAGCACACTCACAGAGGAGCCCCGCCTGCCCCAGCTGTGCGTGCCTGGCACTGAGGGCCGGGAAGTGAGGGACACCAGCACATTCCATCCCCCTGAGCCCTCTGGCCTCTGGCAGCCTTCCTGCCAGGATCTCATTCCCCAGGGGGCTGCCCAGGGGGACTCGAAATAGTTTTCCACTTCAGTCCTGAGGAACACAAAAGAAAAATCCCTCTGAAATCCAGGGATGTCCTGGATAGAATCCAGGGCAAAATATAGTTATTAAAAAAAATCCTTGAAAATAAGGATATGGCTGATGCTTTTGAGCCTGCTGAGAACAATGGGATGGAGAACTGAAAATATTCTCATCCACAACAGCCCGCTTAGGGCTCCAGAAAGGGGCGGCAGCTCAGCCATGCCTACTTGACCAACTCTAACAATGGCAAACCATGCTCTGCCTTTGTGACTGTGTGCCTACTCGCATACTGGGGTGCCCACACCCGTGGGAGGAGGCACTGGGACAGAGCAACTGACAGGTGATAGGAAGAAAAATAGCCCCTGGACATAAAGCAGACCAAGGGTTAACATTCCCCATAAAGTCCCAAATACGCTCAGATTCCTCTAACAAGAAAAAGACGAGCAACCCAAACATAAGGATGAGTCGTTGGCAGAGGAAGCGCACATGGGCCACAAGCGTGAGGAAAGATGCCCACCTCAGGGAAACACGAAGTGCAGGAAACCCTTCTGTTGTTTTTGACACTGATGGGTAGCTTAAATCAGGACATTTTTTAAAAGCAACTTGGCAGAACCAACCAAGAGTTTATAGGCTTACACCCAGTAACCCCATTCCTAAGGCTGCATCCGAAAGCCAGCACAGCATAAGGGACCAGCGTTGTGGCGCAGCAGGTGAAGCCCTGATTAGGAAATAGGTTCAGAGAGGCCCAGGTCACAGGCAGTGGCAGGATGGGACCCTCAATCCCATGCCACTGTCCAGCCCGAGCCCAGCACTGGTAGACACCTCGGGGGGACTTAGAGCACCTGCCCCTCCCAGGACAGAACCCCCCAAGTCGCATGGGCACACTCTAGGTGTGGGTGATGGGCACCAACCAGCCAGCTCCCCATGCCTCCCACAGCACCCCGTCCAGGTAGCGCTGCTGCCCTGCAGGACTAGAGGCAGGCTCCTCCTCCCAGGAAAAGCGCCACCTGCTCTCAACAGATGAGACTCATTATCACGGCAGGCACCAGGCCACCCTCACTTCCACCCTGGGACACCAAAGCCTATCCAGGAGACAGCCCCTAAGCCAGAGGCTCCCCTTCCCACGTTGTCCCTGGCAGCCTGTGCTGGCTGCCCTTGTCTTCTGAGCAGAGCCTGGGCCATCCAGCAGCATCCACTAAGCCACAGGCTGCCCGTAGGAACTGAGATCTCACCCCTTTTCAAGCCTTGGCTGGTGAGAGGGTCAGCAGGACTGGAAGTGCCTGGGCAGCACAGGGGGACAAGGGAAAGGGACAGGGCAGGCAGAACTCGCATGAGCACCGTGCTGTGGCAAGTTCCTTCCATGTGCTTTTGCACTTGACTTAATACTCCCTAAGAATGGAAGAAACAGAGGCTGTGGATGCTGGGGACCCGCCTACAGCTACACAGCTATTGTGCCTACACCCAGCTCTTCTCGAGGTCCACGCACACTCATAACACTGGACCAGCCCATCACTCAGTGCGGGATGGGAGCGGGAGCCACTGAAGAAAGGAGGAGAAGGTGTGTTGGCGCTCAGGGAGCTCCTGAGCTGCCGCCTGGGCCCCCTGCCAGGTGCAGGTGCCACGACTGACCCTGAGACCATGCGAAAGATGAAGGCAAGCAAGAGTCTGTGTGTAGGTGAGAAGCCCCTTCATGCCCCACTGGATAAAGTCACCAGGTTGCTAAAAGGGAGTGAGTGAATCCCACTATGTCAAAGCAAAGGTTACTGCCAATACCTAGAGAGAAGCGCTCTTAAAAGTAACCACGTGCCTCCTAATGAGGCTAGGGATATCCCAGATGTCCTTATACTGCTTGACTAAAGCAAAGGGGTGAGGGATGGGCCATTGTTACAACACAGCTGGTTAACATCCTGCCTGCTGTGCCAGCATCCCATATTAGAGCACTGGTTTGAATCCCAGCTGTTCCACTTCTGATCCAGCTCCCTGCTAATGCACCTGGGGAAACAGCAGAAGATGGTCCAAGTGCTTGGGTCCCTGCACCCACGTGGGAGACCTAGAAGAAGCTCCTGGCTCCTGGCTTCAACAGTTGCAACCATTTGGAGAGAGAATCAGCTGATAGAAGAATCTCTCTCCTCTCTCTCTCTCTCTCTCTCTCTCTCTCTCTCTCTCTCTGCTGTTTGTTTCATTGGTTAGGCTGACAGCATTGTCAGAGATTCCATTTAAAACTGCCACTGAACTGAATTCATTTAATGCTTTTCCTTTTCTTTCAAAATTTAACATGTCAGGTAGTCACTCTTGTCACCCCGGATAGGATTCCAATGTTCAAGGTTTTAGGGTTTTAATGTTTCTAGTCTGGTGCTTTTTCTCCTTTCATGCATAGAGAGGAAGCAGTGGGAGTTCTGGGGTGGGGCCCTTACAGAATTGCCTTGCAGGGCCCCTGCCCCACCTCTGCACCTCCCGACAGGCTGCTGTCCAGTCTGCTGCCCCATTTGCTGCTGGAGCCACACCATGGTTCTGTCACTTCCTCACCTGCTGGTGCTGCTTTGACTGCCTCTCATATTCTTCAGATACTTACAGATCTAAGCTTAAATTTCAATTCAGTTTAATCACAATCTAATTTTTTATTTTATTTTAAAGATTTATTTATTTGCTTGTGAGGCAGAGTTACAAAACAGAGACAGAGGGAGAGACAGAGCAGTCTTCCTTCCGCTGGTTCACTCCCCAAATGGCCCCAGTGGCCAGAGCTGGGCCAATCTGAAGCCAGGAAGGAGCCAGGGGCTTCCCTCGGGTCTTGTGGGTGCAGGGGCCCAAGGACTTGGGCCATCTTCTACTGCTTTCTACTGCAGGCCATAGCAGAGAGCTGGATGGGAAGAGGAGCAGCCGGGACTAGGACCAGTGCCCATATGGGATGCTGGCACCATAGGCGGAGGATTAACCCATTGCACCAGTGAGCCAGCCCCCCACAATTTAATTTTTAATCACTAGAAATGCAAAACTGCAAAAGTGTTTGAGAAAATAAAAAAAAAATTACACTGAGGAGCAGGCATCTGGCACAGCAGTTAAGACACTGCTGGGAACACATCTAGTCCATATAGGAGTGCCTGAGTTTGAGTCCCAGCTCCGCTGCTGATTCCAGCTTCCTGCTAATGTGCACTTTGGGATGCAGCAGGCAATGGCTCAAGAACTTGGCTTCCTGTCACCCACATGGGGGCCAGGATTGAGTCCTAGGCTCCTGGCTTCAGTCTGACCCAGCCCTGGCTATTTCAGGTATTTGAGAGTAAGCCAACGGATGAGATTCTTTCTCTCCCCCCTCCCCTTTCAAATAAATAATTTTTTCTTTCTTTCTTTCTTTTTTTTGACAGGCAGAGTGGATAGTGAGAGAGAGAGAGACAGAGAGAAAGGTCTTCCTTTTTGCCGTTGATTCACCCTCCAATGGCCGCTGCGGCCGGCGCATCTCGCTGATCTGAAGCCAGGAGCCAGGTGCCTCTCCTGGTCTCCCATGCGGGTGCAGGGCCCAAGCACTTGGGCCATCCTCCACTGCCTTCCCGGGCCATAGCAAAGAGCTGGCCTGGAAGAGGGGCAACCGGGATAGAATCCGGTGCCCCAACCGGGACTAGAACCTGGTGTGCCGGCGCCGCAAGGCGGAGGATTAGCCTGTTAAGCCATGGCGCCGGCCCAAATAAATAATTTTTTAAAACCCCAAAATGCACACCTTTTTGAAAACATTACTCTTAGGTAGTTATAAAACAGAAATTTCTGGTAAATTGGAAAGATCAGGGAGTTAGCTTTTCTGCGAATTGATGTTTGAAGAATTGACATGCAGCCAACAGGCTGTGCAACGAACTAGTCATGCTGGGAACTGGTTCTCAGGTGGCTGGCTGCCTGCAGGAGCTACAAGGCACCCTCAGAGGCCAACAGGAGGGCCCCAAAGTTCAATGCACACACACACACACACCAGCCTCCAGCCCTTGGGCGGCCCTGCCCTACCATCCCCCTGAGGCTGGTGGGCTGTGAATGATTCATGTGCCCCAGTCTCTGCTCTCACGCTGCCTACGGGGTCTCAGCAATCTGCGCATGGGGCTGCACCACTGCTGAGTGCAATCCAGGAAGCGGAACACGCGTGTCCTCCTCCAGGTGCCCGCAGTGGCCAGACTCACCCGCCTCTGCCTCCTTCAGTTCTCTCAAAGGCCGCAGCAGCAGGAGAGCTGAACTCTGCAGAAGGACTCAGCACCCCTGGGACTCCCAGGGGGTTCGGGGACATCACGCAGGACACCAGGACCTGCCCTCCAATCACAGCTGCACCATTGCTTATTTGAGGAAGCTGCTCGGTCCCCTGGAGCCCCAGATTCCCCATGAGTGCAACAGCAGCCAATCCCCTCTTCCCTGCAGCACAGGCAGCTCTCAGCTTTACCCATGGCCAAGGTCCTGAGGCCACAGCCAGGCTTTCCCTCAGCACCCCCTGGGCCAGGCCCATGAGAGGCAGCTCCCTGGGGCCGAGATTCTCGAACCCACAACCACTACAACCCTACCTGCACCTTCGAGCCATGGAGTCGCCCTCTGGCCCCCCTCACCTGTTCCTCCCCATCTTCTCATGGTCTTTGACCACCACATGAAGCTCAGAGGTCTGGTCCAGGGGAGTGCCCTTGAGGTCCCACTCGAAGCCCTGGAAAGAAAACAGAAAAAGCATCTTAACCTGTGGCCCTCGAAGAGAAGAGACCATGTTTGGGCCACCCTCATGCCTCTAGGCCTCAGAGCAGACCCTGGGTGCATGAGAGAGATTAGTGAATACTAATCATTCACCACTGTCCATGAAAGAGTCTACTGGGGGGCCAACACTGTGGCGCAGTAGGTTAATCCTCCACCGGTGGCACCGGCATCCCATATAGACATCAGCTCTAGTCCTGGCTGCTCCTCTTCCAATCCAGCTCTCTGCTATGGCCTGGGAAAGCAGCAGAAGATGGCCCAAGTACTTGGGTCCCTGCACCTGCATAGGAGACCCCGAAGAAGCTCCTGGCTTCAGATTGGCACAGCTCTGGCTGTTGCAGCCATCTGGGAAGTGAACCAATGGATGGAAGACCCCCCCCCCTCTCTCTCTCTGTCTCTTCCTCTCACTGTCTATAACTCTACCCCTCAAATAAATAAATAAGTCTTTTTTAAAAAAAAGAGTCTATAGGATGGATGGATGGATGGATGGATAAATGGATGGATGGAAGGGAGGGAGGGAGGGAGGGATAGAGAGAAGGGAAGGAGGAAGGGAGGGATGGATGGGAGGGATAGGATGGAAAGGCAGAAGAGAGGGAGGGAGGGAGGGAGGGAGGAGGGGATGGAGGGAGGATGGATTAGAGTTCCAGAGCTTTAGGGGAGATGATGAGAGGTGAAGCAGAGGAAGACAGAAGACAGCAAAATTCTCACTGCCCTCTCTCTCAAGCCAATTCTAATCCATCCCCAAGAAGCCAGGCCAGGTGAGTCTTCAGGGTCCTCAGGGACCAAGGTCACCATGCCCATGCTCTTCCTGAAGCCAAGGCTCTGGCGGGCAGCACAGGTTAGGCCCAGCCCGAGGCCCCATGACCCTCATCAGAGCGAGGCTCCTGTGCATCCCCCAACCCCATGTGAGGCAGTCAGGGCTTCCGAAGAACCCCACAGGAGCCACATGTGCAAGCTGATGAAGGGTACAGACAGCCCTTGGCAACCAGGGAGGGCTTCGGGAGGAGGTGGATTTTGGACAGGGAGAAGGGGCTGTGTGAGGGAAGGGGACAAGAGAGCCCAAACACCCTCTGCCTGGCCGGCCAGAGCCAAGGGGAAACAGATAAAGGTTCCCCCACTCCACTCCTGGTCACACCCACACACACAGGACATGTCTCCATTGTCCCTGTGGTCCAGGCCCCAGTGCAGGAGGATTCCATGGGTACTGGGCACTGAGAAAGCCAACTGTTCTGAGAGTCCCTAGCCTGTTCTGCGGGGGGCAGGGTGGCTCTCATACCTCATTCCACACGGGGTTCACGCTGTTCTTGATGACCTTGGTTCTCTTCTTCACCCCTACGAGAGAGACACAGGGAAGTGAGGACACGCGGCCCACCCGGCACCTCCTACTGGGCAGCTTCCATCTGAGATCTGTACTTTTGCTCAGCAGCAAGGAAAGCTTACAAACTCAGCAGGTTTGCCTGAGAATCCCATCAGTCCACGACTAAGGCCCAGTGCCCAGCACACGGCTCCTCCCTTCCTCTCCCTCACCTGCATCTCCCTCCCCCTCTCTCTCCCTCCTTCTCCTTCTCCCTCTCCCTCTCCCTCCCTCCCTCCCTCAGCCCTAGGACCACAGAACAGCAGTTTCATCACCATTGAAAAAGAAACCCATTGTTTGCATCTTCTTAATGAGCTTGCTATTGCCATTTTTGACCTTCAATAAAGGGTTTTTATGCTAAGTGTTCTGATTCTAAAAATGAAGTCTTCTGAGAAAATATTTCTTTTATTTTTTAAAAAATATTCATCATCTCAAGTAGCTGGGTTCCTGTCACCCACGCAGGAGATGCAGATTGGGTTCCAGGGCCCTGGCCTGTGCCTGGCCCCAGCTATTGTGGGCATTTGCAGAATAAACCAGTGGATAGAAGATTTCTCCCTCTCTCTCTCTCTCAAATAGAAATGTAAAAAGGAAACAAGCATCTCCATAAATTGTCTGGTTCCACTTGTACAAAATGCCCAGAGTGTGGCCCCTGGTGACAGAAAGCAGAACAGTGGTTTCCTGGGGTTGGAGGACCACAGGGAAGCACGGGGATGGGAGTGAGTGAGGAGTGGGTGAGGGGTTCTGTCTGGGGAGATGACAATGCCCCAGAACTAGAGTGGTGATGGGCACCCAGCACTGCCACCTGAAACCACCTACACTGTACACTGCTAGTTAGAACAGTGAGCTCCGTGGTGTGTGAATTACACTTGCACTCATACAAACCCTGCCCCACCCTAGGGCTGGTGTTAGGCCATAGCCAGAATCTCAGCTGCTCCACTGCTAATGCACCTGGGAAAGCAGCAGGGGAGATGGCTCAAGTGCTTGGGGCCCTGCACCCACGTGAGGACATCCAGATGGAGTTCCAGGCTCCTGGCTGCAGCCTGGCCAAGCTCTAGCCATTGAGGCCATTTGGGGAGTACATCAGTGGATGGAAGATCTCTCTCTCTCCTCTCTCTTTCTCTCTGTCTCCTCCCCTCTCTCTAATTCTGCTTTCAAATAAAATAAATAAATATTTTGGTTTAATAGTTTTTTTAAACTTTTATTTAATAAATATAAATTTTGAAAGTACAACTTTTGGATTATAGTGGTTTTTTCCCCCATAACCACCCACAAACCATCCCATCTACTACTCCCTTTCCCATCCCATTCTTCATTAAGATTCATTTTTAATTATCTTTATATACAGAAGATCAACTTAGTATATACTAAGTAAAGATTTAAACAGTTTGCACCCACACAGACACAAAAGTATAAAGAAATGTTTGAATACTAGTTTTACCATTAATTCTCATTAAGGACAGAGATCCTACTTGGGGAGTAAGTGCACAGTGACTCCCATTGTTGATTTAACAACTGACACTCTTATTTATGATGTCAGTAATCACCCAAGGCTCTTGTCATGAACTGCCAAGGCTATGGAAGTCCACAAAATCCGACATTATTTAGACAAGGCCATAATCAAAGTGGAAGTTCTCTCCTCCCTTCAGAGAAAGGTACCTCCTTCTTTGATGGCCCATTAAAAACAAATACATTCTTAAAAACAAAACAAAACCCCCTCTCTGCCCAAGGCCTTGAAGAGGCTCTGAGAGGTACAAACTCCTGCGGGAGGGTGGGAGGGGCAGGGCAAGGGGACAAACAAGGGGATGGATTTGGAGGAGAGAAACAGCAGAGAAAGCACAGAGGAAAATCCTGGGAAAGGAACGTTTGAGGGAGGGAGACAGAGAGGGACTCGGTAGATTCCACCGCAGCCACTTCAAAACAGGTGTTCAGCCTACTCCAGTCTCCCCAGACATTTTAAGGCAGGGCCAAAGAGAGATCTTCTACCTGCTAGTTCACTCTTCAAATGCCTGCAACAGCCAAGGCTGGGCCAGGCCAAAGTCAGGTGCTCTGAACTCAGTCCTGGTCTCCCACATGGGTGGCAGGGACGCAAGTACTTGAGCCATCACCTGCTGCCTCCCAGGGTGCATATGAGCAGGTAGCAGGATTGGAAGCAGGAGCAGGACTGAAACGCAGGCATTCCAACATGGGGTGTGGGTGTCCCAGGCAGTGGGCTAACCACAGTGCCAAACCCCTGCCCTTACCGGAGAACCTCCCGGGAGCAGGGGAACTCGCTCCCATGCCCCTCCCTCTTGTGGTTACAAATCACTGATACAGAGACCACTGCTTTGGGGATGACACCGACCCCGTGGACACTTAGGGCCGCAGTTCTCAAACTTCTCATTCACAGGGCTGCAGTCTCCAAAGGCACCCCCAGGAGCCTGTATCGGGGAGGCTGTGTCTTTTCATCTTGACCACATGCAAAATGAAAACGGAGGCATTTTAAAGTATTTAGTCATTAGTTTAAATAAGCCTGACGTGTTAATATGAATGACATATTTCTATAAAAAGTAACTAGAGTTTCCAAATCAAAGGGAAATAAGAGGAGGCACTGCCTTGCATTTTTGTGACACTCCTTACTGCCTGGCTGGGTTCTGATGTCTACCTCTGCATTCAGTCTGCTGCGATGTCTCACTCTGGTTGTCTCTGAGGAAAACCCAGCCAGATCTGGAGTTGGAAGCGGAGGCGTATTTTAATGCACTTTCAAATCACTGCGAAGATCTGTGGCACTATGTCTAAATTCAACAGGTAGTAGTCCTCATCTTCCTTGGAGGTAAATCGCAATGTAAAATCTGAAACTAAGCCCATAAATACACTGTGGCCTGTGACATTAAAACCCAACACTGTCCTACTTGTACTTTGGACAGATTTTTCATCCACGTGTGATTCGGGGTCACCTACAAACGGGCATTCGGATCATTTTTGTGCAGTGAGTTATGAGGATCTCCCAAGAGTTCACACATTTAGTTTACAATACCAAAAACTCAGCTTCACTAATCTCACCATTAATCTTATCACAAAATATCTTTAATTGCTGGGAAGCTAGAAGCTGGTGTTGTGGCGCAGTGGGTTAAGCCACTACCTGTGACTCAGGCATCCCACACTGGAGCACCAGTTTGAGTCCCAGCTACTACACTTCGGATCAAGCTCCCTGCTCACATGCCTGGGAAAGCAGTGGAAGATGGCCCAAGTGCTCGGATGCCTGCCACCTACCTGGGAAACCCTGATGGAGTTCCAGGCTCCTGACTGGACCAGCCCTAGCTGTTGCCACCATTTGGACAGTGAACCACTGAACAGAAGATATCTCTCTGTCTCTGTCTCCTCCCCCACTCCCCACTCCAGATCACTCCACCTTTCAAATAAATCTTTGAAAAAGTACTGGGAAGGTAGAAGACACAAACTTTCTAAAATTCCAGTTTTGCTTGAAAGTTCAAATTTTATCATTGGCAACCAATGGTGGATGGCAGTTATATTCTTTGGAGTGACAGACTCCCTCATTCATGTGCATGAAAATACCTGCTACATTCCCAATGAACAGTCAAAAATACTCATTCTTGTAAACAAAAAGAGCAGTCCATGTCCTCCCCAGGCACGCGGCCAGTTCAGCTTGTGACTCAAACAGTCACACATGTGTTTCTCCTAGCAGCACCGTCCTCAGAGTCATTACAGGAAGAACTCTGCAGGCGGAAGACATGAAAGGAGATGGCCTGGAAGGGGCACCAGCTCCATGCCTGCCTGGCTAAGCTGCGCGGGCACCTCCCGCAACCTCAGGGAAAGCTCATTCCTCTCCCGCGCCTCCGCTCCTTTGGCAGCAAACTGATGAGAAGTGTCCACTGCATAGGTTTCAGGGACACATCCAGGCTCCCCTCCCCTGCCAGGAGTCACATGGAAAATTCCATCTGCAGCCTCTGTTGAGGTGTCCACGAGGAAACTCATTTCCTGGTGCTCGCAGCTAGCATTCCTGGAGCAGGATCTGGGTGTCAACTCCGGGTCCAGCGTCCACCTCCTGCCTCCCCAAGTCCTGCTTAGAGAGGCCCACTCTGGCACGCCCTGGATGCCCTTAAGGGAGGTGTCACCAAGGGGCTCACCTGCCCCACAGAGGAACAGGAGTGAAAGTAAACAGAACCCAGCACAACCAAACGATTTACAGACGCCATGGAAAGGGAAGACGTAATCACTAATCAGGAAATAGTTTCTTTCTATCATGGATTTAGACCTGTCCTGTCCCTGAGGACTAAGTGGTCTTGAGAGAGGAGGCTTTACGGGAGTTGTGTAACAGACGCCACAGTTCCAGGTGGAGGGGAGCCCGCAGCTCACATTAGGGGCAGGGAGAGGACCGTGACCTCCTTTTAGCCCACTCAGCAGAACTGGGGACCCACAGGCATCCTTGAGAACCATGCTGAAGCCCTGGGGTGCTCCTCCAGGCTGAACGACCATCCTAAGCAGATGGCCAATTTTCCCGTGATATGGATTTCAGTAGAATGGTTTTTAAAGGCCTGGGGGGAGATTGTGAGGACACAGGTGGCAGTGCTGGAGTCTACTGGCCAGCGTAGGGCTGCGGCATGCAGAAGGGGAAGGGGCAGGGAGGTCTCCCAGGTCCTGGCCCAGTGTCCCAGTGCTGGCTTAGTGCCATCCACCTAGAGAGGGAGCAGAGCTAGAGTGTTTCAGACTCCCAAGAAGGGGGAGGGAAAGGGGGAAAGGGAGGGGGAGGGAGAGGGGGAGGGGGAAGGGGAGGGGGAAGGGGAGGGAGAGGGGGAGGGGGAGAGAGAGAGCCCTGCTTCTGCCCTGAGTCAGGAGACAGGATTTAGGCTCAGATAATTGGGGGGGGGGGGGGGGCCTGTGCACTTTGCATTTCTGTCACAAGTGTATACTGAAGGTTTGCTGTGCACAGAGCTTAGCCCCACTGGAATACTCATAGGAGAAAGATGGTGATAGGAACCCACAGGCTCAACAGACAACCCAAGGGCAGCAGCAAGTGAAAGGAAAAAAAGACAGCCTGGCTTCTGCTGCTCTGCTGGGCACAGACAGGCTCCCCGGCAAGAAGGGCAGGTGACACTGCTCATCCTGGTACCTGCCCCACCGTCCACAGGCGCAAGCTGCTGCGTTAGTCAGCTTTTCTGGACCTGAACATCACTTGGGAGAAGCTACTTAAGAAGGAAGGATGTTTATTTCAGCCCACAGCTCAGGGATTCCCAGTCCAAGACTGGGCAGCCCCTCCGGTTGAGGGGTGCTGAGGGTGAGTGGAAGGTCACATGGCGAGCCCGGAAGCAGACTCAGGGAGGTGCTCTTCCTCCACATCCACGCATCTCCCTCCATAGAGCCACAATGATTCAAGCACAGGGACTCTACCCCGACCACCTAATCCAATCTGATCACTTCCCAGGGCCTCAGCTTCAGACACCATAATCTGACTCAGTTCCATCCCTAATCCATTATCCTAAGACTGGAGAGCAAGACTTTAACACACGGGACTCTGGAAGATGCCCAAATTACTTTGCAAATTACATGCACCTGTGCCTCGCCGCCCTCCTCACTCTCAAGTACCTCACCCATCCCCATCTTCCTAAACCCTGCAGCAGCCAGGGAGGGTTACCCTGGCCCTCATGGGATCCACCATGAGATGGGTAGCCTCTAAACGCAGCAGGCCAATTGGCACTGGGGAAGATATTTATGTACAATTTTTATTTGTCAATTAAAAAACAAACAAGCAAAAAGAAAACCTGGGGAAGATGTTGGAAACACCTATGGCAACATGTTAATATTATTTTTTATGATTTAAAATGTTCATTTTATCTTATTAGAGAGGCAAGAAGACACAGAGGGAGAGATCTTCTATCTGTGGGTTCATTCTCCAAATGGCCTCAATGGCCGGGGCTGGGCCAGGCCGTCAGGAGCCTGGAACTCCACCTCCCACATGGAGGCAGGGGCCCAAGCACGTGGGCCATCTTCCGCTGGTGCCTTAGTGGTGCCTTAGTAGGAAGCCAGATGGGAAGTGGAGCAGCCAGGGCTTGAACTGGTGCTCCAGTAAGGGATGCCAGCTTCCCAAGGGGTGGCTTGACCCACTGCACCACAACGCTGCCCCCCCACCATATAAAGTTAATTCCAGAAGCAGAATTGCTGTCAGAGGTTGTAGATGTACTGCGGGCTCTGCTGCATTTCCCAAATTGCTCTTCTGGCCTCCTAGCAGCCAAGAAAGAGGGTGTATTTTCTTATCATCCTGCTAAAACAAAGCATTATCATGCAAACTTTTGACATTTCCTGTGGCTTAAGCAGTATTTATAATATTTCAATGCTATTTTCTACTCACTTATTTCTTACTGAATGAGTTTTAAATTTTTCCAGTGTTTTAGGGGGCAGTGTTTGTCCTTTTCTTAATGTAATCATCCCTCAATACTAATGGGGATTGGTTCCAGGACATGCCCTCCCGCCACCAAATGCTCAAATCCCTCATACAAGGTAACTGCAAAAGCTGCGTGGGCCAGCGCCGCGGCTCACTAGGCTAATCCTCCGCCTGCAGCACCGGTACCCTGGGTCCTAGTCCCGGTTGGGTTGGGGCGCCGGTTCTGTCCCGGTTGCTCCTCTTCCAGTCCAGCTCTCTGCTGTGGCCCAGGAAGGCAATGGAGGATGGCCCAAGTGCTTAGGCCCTGTACCTGCATGGGAGACCAGGAGGAAGCACCTGGCTCCTGGCTTCAGATCGGCGCAGCGTGCCGGCCATAGCAGCCATTTGGGGAGTGAACCAATGGAAGGAAGACCTTTCTCTCTGTCTTTTTCTCTCACTAACTCTGCCTAACCAAAAAAAAAAAAAAAAAAAAAAGCTGTGTAGAAAATGGAATTAAAAGGTAAGTTTCTTTTGATGCAAACAATCTTGAAATCCATAATACCCATTTCCCATGCACTTTTTTTTTTTTAAGATTCATGCATTTATTTGAAAGACAATTGCAGAGAGAGTGTCCATCTGCAGGTTCACTCTCCAAAAGGCTACAACAGCCAGGCTGGGCCAGGTCAAAGCCAGGAGTGTGGAACTCCATCCAAGTCTCCCATGTGGGTGCAGGGGTTCAAGCATTTGGGCATCTTTTGCTTTCCTAGATGTATTAGCAAGGACCTGGATCGGAAGTGGAGCAGATGGGACTTGAACCAGTGCCCATACAGGATGTCAGTGTCACAGGCAGTGGCTTAACCTACTACACAACAATGCTGGCCCCTACATGCACTTTTTGAAGTATCATCATATAAAATGATGTCATCTTTT
The DNA here is from genome assembly GCF_033115175.1 of Lepus europaeus. Classification (NCBI taxonomy): domain Eukaryota; kingdom Metazoa; phylum Chordata; class Mammalia; order Lagomorpha; family Leporidae; genus Lepus; species Lepus europaeus. The sequence continues at coordinate 67,117,920 of NC_084839.1, read as the reverse complement.
CATATAACCCAAGTGTATCCTCCTGCATTCTCTAAGTGTCCTAAGTAATGTAAAGATTTAATACAAAGTAAATGGTATGCACATATTTTTATGCTGTATTATTCTGGGAATAATAACAATAAAAACATTCCTGTATGTGTTTACTACAGGTGTGTTTCCCCCTAATATTTTCCATCAGATACGGAGGCATCTGAAGGGGCAAGTATGCATTAAGACTACTCTGGGGTGGAGCCGGCACTGTAGGTTAAGCATCTGCCTGTGGCACCAGCATCCCATATGAGTGCTGGTTTGTGTCCCAGCTGCTCCACTTTCAAACTAGTTCCTTCCCAATGGCCTGGGAAAGCAGTAGAAGATGGCCTAAGTGCTTGGGCCCCTGCACCCACGTGGGACACCCAGAAGAAGCTCCTGGTTCCTGCCTTCAGATCAGCCCAGCTCTAGCCTTTGTGGCCATTTGGGGAGTGAACCAGCAGATGGAAGACCTCTCTCTCTCTCTCTCTCTCTCTCTCTATCTCTATCTGTAACTCTGCCTCTCAAAAGAAAAATCTTAAAAAAAAAAAAAAGACTATTAATGGGGCTGACATTGTGGTACAGTGGGTAAAGCTGCTACCTGCAATGCTAGCAACCCATATGGGTGCCAGTTAAACTCCTGGCTGCCCTGCTTCCAATCCAGCTCCCTACTAATGTGCCTAGGAAAAGTAGTGGCCGGCACCGTGGCTTAACAGGCTAATCCTCCGCCTTGCGGCGCCCGCACACCGGGTTCTAGTCCCGGTTGGGGCACCGGATTCTGTCCCGGTTGCTCCTCTTCCAGGCCAGCTCTCTGCTATGGCCCGGGAAGGCAGTGGAGGATGGCCCAAGTCCTTGGGCCCTGAACCCGCATGGGAGACCAGGAGAAGCACCTGGCTCCTGGCTTCAGGAGCACGATGTGCCAGCCGCAGCGGCCATTGGAGGGTGAACCAACGGCAAAAAGGAAGACCTTTCTCTCTGTCTCTCTCTCTCTCTCACTATCCACTCTGCCTGTCAAAAAAAAAAAAAAAAAAGAAAAAAGAAAGAAAGAAAAAGTAGTGGAAGATGGTCCAAGTACTTGGGTCCCTGCCACCCACAGGGAGACCTGGAAGAAGCTCCTGGCTTCTGGATTTGGACTGGCCCAGTCCCAGCTATTGTGGCCATCCGAGGAGTGAACCAGCAGATGGAAGATCTCTCTCTGTCTCTCCCTCTCTCTGTATAGCTCTGATTTTTAAGTAAATAAATAAATCTAAAAAATAATTTAAAAAGACTACCCAGGTGTGTGTTTGGTTTATTGGATAAGACCCTGCTTAGTGTAGCTGCGTCCAATATCAGAGCATCTTCGAGTCCCAGTTCTGCTCCCAATTCCACTTCCTGCCAATACACACCCTGGGAGGCAGCAGGTAATGACTCAAGTAGTTAAGTTCCTGCCACTCACCCACATGGGTGACCTGCAGTCTGTTTCTCCCTCTCTGTTGCTATACCTTTTGAATGAATAAATAAATAATAAATACTTCTTTAAAAATTACACATGGGGGCAAAAAATTTGGTCTCCAAGACATTCCTCTAAGTGACAATATGTATTTTTAAGATGTGATCTAACCTAAGTATTCATCAACAGGGGGTTGAGTAATTTAATTATGGTGCACCCACATAATAAAATAATATGCAGACATTTTAAGAAAGGTGATATAGAAGAATATTCACTGAAACCTGTCCCTAGTGCTTTTCAGCAAATATGCAAACATTTAGGGCAGGGGACCTGGGATGAGGTTACCTCTGCAGAGAGCAGCAGGGGTGTGGAGAGCTGGCAATTCTGCCCCCTGACCTGGGTGACATCACAGGCATGTTCTCTTCAGCATTAATTTACGAATGCATGCCTTCCCAAGCTCAGAGCCAAATTCACCTGCATTGTGGGTATCGTGGGGCCTGCTGTGAGCATTTCAGGCTGTTGACAGCATCACTGGCTGCTACCCACAAGCGGCCAGCGGCACCCACCTCTCCCTATACTGCCCAAAGTTCCCAGAGGAATGAAACCGCTCCCAGCTGAGAGCCACCCCATTAAACCATACATTCATATGTTATGTATTTTTCCTCTGGTTAAATTCATAACTAAAGCTGCTTTTTAAAAATAGGGGGTGGGGCCGGCGCTCTCTGCTATGGCCTGGGAAAGCAGCAGAGGATGGCCTAAACCTTTGGGCCCCTGCACCCACGTGAGAGACCCGGAAGAAGCTCCTGGCTCCTGGCTTCAGATCAGCTCAGCTCTCGCCATTGCAGTCATTTGGGGAGCAAACCAGTGGAATGGAAGACCTCTCTCTCTCTGGCTCTACCTCTCTCTGTAACTCTTTCAAATAAATAAAAAATAATTCTTTAAAAAAAATACAAATAAGGGAAAGGAATCTAGGAGGAGACAGTCAAATGCTAACAAGTGCATTCCTAGTGGTGGGATTCAAGCCCATTCTTAAATTTTGTTTTATGTCTTCCCAAAATTTGTCATTTTCTATCATGAGTACCTATGGCGTTTATAAAATGGACACAGAAAGTTATTTTCTCTGTTTTGAGTCACTTTTAATGTTTAAAAGGCCAGGTTCAGAGTCCAGGGTCCCATGGTCCACCCTCCTTATACACAGGCAAGCAGGGAGCTTTTCCTAAGGACAGGAAACCACCTTAATATGGTTCTGCAAGACGCACCCCCCCCCCAGGCTCTAGGGGACAGGATGAGGCTGGAGAGCCCTGGGGAGAAGGAAGGACCTGACACTGGCCACTGCTGGCCAGTGGAGGGAGGAGCAAGGGTGAGAGAGGACTCCTGGCTTCCTGGATGGTGAGCAGGGCAGAAATTTACATCCAGCCTTCAAGGAAATGAAAGCATCCGAGCTCCAAAGCAACGAAGGTCCGCTCTTGCTCTTGGATGCATCCCCGGCACGGGGATGTTCAACAGATAAATGTATTCAATAGATAAATGCTTAGTGACTAACTGCACGAATAGAGGGATAAAAATAATCACATTCAAAGATGGAAAATGGGCGGGGAAACAAAGTATTAGCGATTACTAAATGTTACAGGGAAGGAAGCTGCTTATCTCCACCAACGATGGACTGAAAATGTCTACAATGGCCCAGGTCCTCGTGATGCTTTTAGCTAATTCACAAATTAATCAATCAATACAAGCGTGACCAGTATTCACCACAGCCTCTGCCCCCTCAGACGGGAGCCAAAAGAGCGCCCTCAGAGTCCAATCTCCGAGAGCTCACACTCTATTTTGGGAAGCAGGTCCTGAAATTACATCCGAGGCTGGAATGCCCAGGGCACAACTGCAAGGAACAGGGGGCCAGTGCCGGCCCATATGTTACAGGCTGCATGGTGGAGGCAGCACAAGGGGCAGCTGGGCGCCTCCCGAGCAGCGCCACCGTCCCCTCTGCCATGACAAGGCCGGGTCCTAGGGCTTCCTGACCATGGGCATGCAAAACCCTTGGGGATTTGTCAGCAGCACCCATGCCCAGGCACCACTGGGCATGTAATTTCTCAAGAGAAGGGGGCAAGTGGCAAGCCAGGGCCAGTTTTAAACCTCGGGAGGCAGTTCTGCTGTGCAGTCAGGCTGGCGTGCCTCAGGCCTGGATGCTCTGTAAGTGTTGGGGCTGGTTCCACAGGCTTCCCTCCATATGCTTCAGCTCAGTCCCGCCCTGCATTGGGAATGTACCCCCCCCCCCGTGGGGGAGCAAAGGAATTCCACTTGCACACCTTCCATCCCCGCTGGATGAAAATCTCCATGCAGGGGACCCAGGAATCTTCTCAAACACTCTCTCCAGGCAAGGACCCCACCCTAGACTCTGTGAGGCTGCCAGACACATCCGGAAGGTGGCTGGAGGCAGGGCCAAAGACACAGACATTACAGAGCTCCTGCTTCTGCCCTATGCTGGGACATGCCAGAGAATAAGCAGGCCAGGTGACCGTTCCCAAGGAGGCCTGATGTCCTGGGTACGGGGCTGAGTACTAAGCATGCACTGGCTGGGGTGAGCACACCAGCAGACTTCACAAAATGCCATTCTACCTGGAGAGGAGACACCTGTGACAGGGGAGCCCTGGGGGCCTTCCTGCTGAAGGCAACATTGCAGCTGCACTTTGAAAGACACATAGACTTGGAACAGCTGGAGCGGTTACATTCTACTATATTCCAATTTGCCCAGGGGCCCCTCAGTGCACACAAATAGGAAGGATGGATAAAGGGTAGGGCGTACAGAGATGAGGAGAGCACAACAGTCATCCACGCTCGGGTTATCAGGGCCAGCGCGTTAGCCAGGAGGGGCCTCTGACCCAAGGGCAGTGCCTACCATTGACCTGAACACCTCATTGAACTTCCCTGGGTTTCCACATCCTTATTCCCAGAACAGGGATGTTAGCAGGCACCACGGGGCTGTTACAGAACCAGGGAAGGTGCAATGGGCTTCTGTGTGCCCAGAGCTCAGTGTCCCCAGCAGGATTTCTCTCCCCACAATTTCTACATAGCCAAGGCTCCCACAGCACGAGGGCAACAGGGAGAACTGAGGACCTTGCCTTGAAGTTGCTCTGGCAGACTGAACACGCAGGTATGTCACCAGTACATGAAAATCACAAAACTGTCCAAAATGACATAAATCACACTACATGTAGGTCTCCCTATGCCATACTGTGTGTGTCTCTGCCCTGTTGCTGTTATGTGGAGGGTGCCGAGGGACATGATGAGGCTTATGGTCAGAGCTAAAGAACTGCTTGGGAGCCCCCCTTTCAAATCTCATGCAAACCCCTGTCTCTTTCCCTCCCCATCTGACCACACTTGTGAGCCACGCACACATTTCTAACTACACAAAGACGTGGAGTAGGAGTCCTGGCAAAGAGGAAGCCCTCTCTCTTCTCCTCACTTCTGCTTCCCTGCCACACTGAGCGCCTGACTCATAGCTATTGTTCCTCCTCTTCATTTTGACAGATCTTTCCTCTTCCCTTCCCCTCCTGAGACTCCCCCTCCCGTGGGAACCTCTGCCCTGGAGTGGGAGCTGGGGATGCCTGGTGAGAGGGTGGGGGGGGGGGACTCTGCTTCCCCCCAACAGAGCAGACCCTCTCTGTTCTAGCACCACCCATAGGGGCTGAAGCTTCTTGACTCTGGAAAAAACATCCTGAATTTCTTGTCTTAAAGCCGTACCCATCCTATTCTGCTCCCAGTCCTTTCCTGTGAGACACCACAGATTCAACCTGGCCAGCATTCAACAAAGATGGGGGGGCGGGGGCAGCGGCGAATGAATGAATGAAACAAAGACACAACAGCAAATCACACCATCTGCCGCTCAGTTTTCGATGGGTCCTATACCCACGTGCCAACCCACCCCCATCCCCACTACCGGGTTAGGGCTGGGACTCGTATCCCTTCGGGTGCAGGTCTTGGAAGAGCGATGGCCCAGGACAAAGCATGGCACTCGGGTTTCCAAAGCCCCACAGCCCAAAGGCATCTCCTGTGCTATTTCTTCCCCATCGCTGGCAGCACAAGTCAGGGCTGAGGTCTCTGTCCTCACTGGCAGAGGAAGAAACTGGCGGGGACTGGGGTCAGGGCGGGGGTCAGAGCCGCGGACCCGGGGCTCTCACCTCGGAAAGTCAGGCTGGCCACAGGGTCGCTGCGCCGGTCCTTCTTCACGCTGGGGAGGTTGCTGGCCCTCACCAGCAGGCAGCACAGCATGGCTAGGCGGTCCTGGGCGCCCAGAGGAGCGCCGGCAGCTCTGGAGTGCGAGCACCGGGCTCAGGCTCCCACCTCCCAGGCTCCCGCGCCAAAAGGGAGCCGTCACCTTCACTGTGCTTCCACAGAGAAGTGGCCGATGCCTGGGGGAGGCCCCTGGGATGACACCGGACACCCGTGGGGCGGACCCTCCCTCTGGTCCCTACCCAGATCCGCCCTGCCTGAGGCGGGCGGGGAGGAGCAGAGGTTGGACCAGAGCCCTGCGGGTGCTGGTCCTGGGCTTCGCGGGTCCCCGCCTCCAGCCGGGAATGGAAGCGCAGCTGACGCGGGCCACCGTGTGTCCTCCGACCGCGGACGTGGAGCCGCCGAGCCTGCCCCACGTGGGACCCTCTAGTGACCCCAGCTCACGCTGCGGGCCGCCGTGCGCCCTTGGCGAATGGGGAGTAGGGGGCAGAGGAGAGCGAGTCCCTGGCCGCTTAGAGCTCCGAGGAGTGTGCGGGGGGGGGGGGGGGGGGGGGGGGACACGACAGGAACGCCCAGTTCGGACCAAGCCCCGCCTCTGAGCAGTACCTGCACTGAGAGCCAGGCCCCTCAGCTCGCGCTGGCTGCCCAGATCAGAAACCAGAGTCAGGAAGACACCGAAGTCCCGGTGCCCCAGACCCCGCCTCTGCGCCTTCTCTAGGGCTGTCTAGGGTCTCTGGTCTCCAGAGGCAGAGGTCCAGAGGTCTGTGTTCATACTGCCTTCTTTGTAGCCCTGGGGTCCAGCCACTGCTTATTCCATCTCCTACACGGTCCCTCCATCCCAGGGATCCCTACACACCTGATTCCTATCCCCCTACTGTGGGGACAGCTGCTTGTGGCTGAGCCCATGTCTGGTCCTTTCCAGCTTAGGAACCCCTTGACCACCAGAGCCATGGATTGTCACTTCTGTAACTCCAACAGTCCAGCACCTGGCAACAGCCAGGGCACAGTCCCCCCTTCCTCCCCACTACCATCAGGTTTACTCAGCCTAAATTCAGTGCCTGGTTACTCGCATCATTCTGCACAAACCTCAACTCCCTTCCCCCTCTCTCCCTCTGGGGCTGAACTGGCTGCTCTGCCTCCTAGACACCCATTCACCACCCTAGGTGTTACAGGAGGGTCACCCAGCCCACCTGACCAGGGTCACGTGACAGTTCTGACACCTAACCCAAGCAGCCCCTTACTGCTGGGGCCATCATCCAACACTCTCCTGGTTAATGATTTCATACTGTTCCCCATCCCCAAACCTCCAGCACTCCCTCACCCACCCGCCCTCCATTTATGTCCCATTTACAGAGCAGAGAGCATCCCAGGCCCCCAGGTTGCTCCTGATCCCCTTGCATCTGTGCTGCCCTCCTCTGCCTTCCCTCCTGTGCTCATGGAGGAATCATCACGCTCCTAAGACCAACAGGACACTGGGGCATAAGGCTCACCCCCTCTTTCCTCTCCTTGACAAAGTTCCAGTAACCCAACCCCCCTCCACACACACACAATGCCAAGTTTCCCTGTCTCCTGGATTATTCCATCTGCACACCACTGTCTGGCCATAAACAGCCCCTGCACCCCTCACCCCTCCAGCCACCACTCAATTCTCTTCACAGCATTACTCTTTGAAAGCACTGTCCCTACTTTCTGTCTCCAATCTCTCCCCTCCATTCTCTCTTGAACCCGCCTATGTCACCAAGCCTGCAAATCCTATCAGTTCTCCTTCAAAATATGTCCAGGGGCCAGTGCTATGCCGTAGCTGGTAAAGCGGTGCTAGCATCAGTCTGGGCACTGGTTCCGGTTCTGGCTGCTCCACTTCCGATCCTGCTCCCTCCTAATGTGTCTGGGAAGACAGCAGGAGATGGCCCAGGTGCAGGTCCTTGGGCCCCTGCACTCATATGAGAGACCCGGAAGAAGCTCCTAGCTCCTGGCTTCAGTCTGGCTCAGCTCCGGCCATTGCGGCCATTTAGGGAGTGAACCAATGGATGGAAGATCTCTCTCTCTGTGTCTCCCTCTCTCTAATTCTGCCTTTACATAAATAAATAAATCTTTTCAAAAAATATCCAGAATCCCACCATTTCCCACTACCTCCATGGTAACCCTGGCTGAAGCCACTGTCAGCACTTGCCTGAGTGGTGGCCACAGATGTCCCAGCAGCTCCTGCTCCTACCCGTCAGTGTGACCCGCTGTCATCCTGTACTCTAACCCCTTGAAAGGCTCCCACTTCACTAAACTCCAAGTCCCTGTGTGACCTCCTTGACCTTCTCTCCTGCCACTCCCTGGGGGAGGTGGGAGTGGCGGGGGTGGGGAGAGAACATCCTTCTTCAAGTATGTGAGCCTTCCAGCCGTCTCAGGCAGGTCAGGCCAGCACCCTCAGGGCCTTTGCTTGCTGCTCCCCCTGACTGTATGTTCATCAACCTTCCTTCAGCCCTCCTCTCAAAGGGGACTACCTCTGGGCACCCCATTTAAAGCCGCATCCCCTTCCCCCTGGCTTCTATGCCCGGGCTCTAGCAGGGATCACCTGTGTCTTTTTCCTCTTCCTATGAGAATCTCCTCCAAGAAGGCAGGGCACTGCCCCCTAGGGGAAACTTCAGATATTATGAGGCTCTGTTTTCCTCTCTGCTGCAGTGCTTCCTGGCTTTTTGCTTTCTCCCAGCAGCATGCATCCTACCCTACCCTTGTGCCAATCTGTCAGAGTCGGTACAGGAAATCTGTTGTGGGAATATCTAACCTTTCCACAAGAACATGGCTTTTACAAACCCTCGGCTTGTGTCCAAGGAACCAGGGCTCCACATACCTGCTCTGCAAACCAGAAAAGCAATAGCCAATGCCCTGAGCCCTGCACACATCCTCTCTCCCACCTTACCCTCCAACTTCCTGCCTAGAGCCTCTGTGCACTGTTCAGGACATCTCCCCAAAGAGAGCTGACTGTTTCCTTGCAGACTTCCTATGGGGGTGCCATGAACGGCGTTTCCTTCCGAGCAGACACCCATCAGGAATGAAGCCCTAACAGACAGCGTGGCTGAAACCTCACCTCCCCCACACACACACATGTCCTCCCTTCTTCCATAGACAGAGTTTTTCCAGACCACACGCCACCCAAATAGGAAGATTACATTTCCCAGCCCACCCTGCAGCTAGATGTGGCCATGAAAGAGCGCTGGCCAATGGGATCTGAGCAGATGTGGCTCTGTCACTGCGGGAAGGAAGGCACTGGCACCTGCTCTCTGGAGAGCCCAGGCCCTTAGCTTCCAGGATGAGACAAAACCCTGTGTATCAGAGGCTGTCACTAGTGTCCCCTGGGACACATCCAACCTACACACAGAGGTACTGCCTTTGACTAATACAATGTCTTATAACAAAACTAGGCCTTAATTAAGCATTAGGTTTTCCATACCAATCTTGATTTACAGCTTCTCTTTAAAAATCATAGAAACTGGGGCCGACACTGTAACATAGAGGATTAAGCCACCACCTGTGATGCCGGCATCCCATATGGGTGCCACTTTGAGTCCTGGCTGCTACACTTCTGATCCAGCTCCTGCTAATGTGCCTGGGGACACAGCAGAAGATTTCCCCAACTGCTTGGGCCCCTGCCACTGATTTGAGAGGCCAATATGGAGTTCCAGACTCCTGGCATTGGCCTGGACCAGTCCCAGCTGTTGCAGTCATTTGGGGAGTGAACCAGCTTTTGGAAGAACTCTCTCTTTTTTTTCTCTGAAATTCTGCCTTTCAAATAAATAAATCTTTTTTTAAAAAAATCAGAGAAACTGGGCCAGCACCGTGGCTCACTTGGTTAATCCTCCACCTGCGGCGCCAGCATCCCATATGGATGCCAGGTTCTAGTCCCAGTTATTCCTCTTCCAGTCCAGCTCTCTGCTGTGGCCCGGGAGGGCAGTGGAGGATGGCCCAAGTGCTTGGACCCTGCACCCGCATGGGAGACCAGGAGGAAGCTCCTGGCTCCTGGCTTCAGATCAGCGCAGCGCCAGCCGTAACGGCCATTTAGGGGGTGAACCAACAGAAGGAAGACCTTTCTCTCTCTCTCTCTCTCTCTCATTGTCTAACTCTGCCTGTCAAATAAAAAAGAATTTTAAAAAATCAGAGAAACTGGTACCCCCCAATTCTCCACCCAAAACTGATATCTGGGCCCTGAAGACAGGGACTTGGGGAAGTGGGCTGCCCACTTGCCACCACTGGCCTAATCTTGGGTCACCTGCCAGCCTCCCTCCACAGGCACGCATATAAGAGTTCTTCTGTCACCTGTCGTGGTCCTTGTCCCTGACCATCAAGGCAGAGTTTACTCTAAGCATGCCCCTCCTTGCTCTGGGAGTTCTGCTGTTGTCCAGAGCTTTGTTTTTCCCCAGGGCCTGAACATGAGGTATCCAAGAAGCAAAAAGGCCCGGGAATCAGCACTGAGAGCAACACTGCACATGAGTTCATGCACAAGAGTCCTGTAGGGCACTTCTGTCAATGTCCAAAACCTTCCGGAAGCATGGATGAGCCAACTCATCCTTCCCCCCTCACCCTTCGCATTCGTTTAAGAATCTGTGCCCCGTGGGTCTTGCCATCCAATCAGCCAGGCTTGACAGCACCTGTGTGTTCCCAGAGTGTAGAATGCAGGTGCAGTCCTGATACTGGCTGCAGCCTCTGTCACGTGACTGCCATGGAAGAACCCACCCACAGTGGGAACAAGAAGATGGTCCTGGGCTTGCATCCCAGGCCATGTTTTTTTCTTGCTAGATGACCTGAGGCCTATGGACCTTTCAGAGTCCTTCACAGAGGTGTTGAGAGGACTAAACCAAACAGCAGTGCCTCCAGTACAGCACATGGCCCAAGGTAGCCCTTCACACGCCCCCTGCTGACATTCCATGCTAATGAACACATGTAGAAAGAATGCAGATTGTAGAGAGAATGAGTGTGGCCTGGGGATAGGGGTGGGAGCACAGTCAGTCATCAGGCAGGCAAATCAATACCCTCAGCTCAGAGGGATGGCTCTAGAAAGGACATCCAGAGGAGATAGGACCAGAGTCCCTGGGGGCACACGGATGGTCACCTGCCACCTTGTGCCCAGCCTGGCAGGACAGTGGCTGGACAAACAGCTGATTACAGAATTTACCATGCCAAAAAGATATAGAAAGTTTTCTTAGATGTGTGCCATTGTGTTGCCATGATCTCTAAGTGCATGACCAAGTATCTGCCACACCCACCACAGGCTGCCCGCCTCCATTGCTCTGGCCTCAGCTCATCCAAAGCAGAGGAGGCAGGACTTGAACCAGGCATTCATATGGGAAGTAGGCATCCCAAGTAGCAGCATAATCTACTTCTTACTAATGCACCTGGGAGACAGCAGATGATGGCTCAAGTGCTTGGGCCCTTGCCACTCATATGGGTAACCAGATGGAATTCCTGGCTTCTGCCTTTGGCCTGGCTCTGCCCTGGCTGTTGCAGCCATTTGTGGAGTGAACTAGCAGGTGGAAAATCTCTCTCTCTCTCTCTCTCTCTCTCTTCTTCCTCTCTCTCTTTCAGCCTTTCAAATAAATAAATAAAAAAGACATGGGTTCAAACCCTGCTCCCTGGTAAATCAGATCTTTTTAAAATATTTATTTATTTAGTATTGAAAGGCAGAGTGACAGAGAGAGCCAGATCTTCAACCTTCCATTCACTGGTTCACTCCTCAAAGGGCCACAACAGCCAAGGCTGGGCCAGGCTGAGGCCAGGAGACAGCAATTCCATCCATGTCTCCCAGTGTGGGTGGCAGGAACTCAAGTCCCTGAGCCATCATCTGCTGCTGCCCAGGCACACTAGCAGAAAGCTGGATTAGCCGGGACTTGAACCTGGGATGCTAGTTCCAGAAGGGTGGGGGAGAGGGCCTTACCTGCTATGTCAGCCCTGGTCCCCATAAAACAGAGGTAGGTACTAGAGTGGCTGAAGACAAGGTGGGAACAGGGGAACTCTGCAACAAGACTGCTTGAATCCCAACTCCACTATAACCTTCGGCAAGTCACTTACCCTCTTTGTGCCTCAGTTTCCTCCTCTGTAAAAGGGGGTGGTGATAGTTGCTAACATATCTGCTTCTAGGAGGATTAAATGAGGCCTATGTGGGTAAAGTGCCTGATATTAATTACAACTGGGCCAGGATGTAGCTCATCTTAAATGTTCTCTGAAAAAGGTGGGGTACATAATAAGCACTGTGTCTGTCAAATAGCTCTCTTTAGAACACTGTGGCAGGGTTTTAAAGAGACAGCATCTCAAAATGGCACGTTGTTTGTGCTGAACGAGCTGCCATTCCCTACCTGTGAGATAAATACACATTTGACAAACAGGAATCTTCCATCATTTGGTCATCTGCCTCACTGTGCACTCCCTGAGGCCTGTCGCTCCCCCCACTTTAATTCAGCCCCTGTGGGTACCCCCAGCACCTCCCCGCTCTGGCTCAGGCCTTGCCCTGGGTGTGCTGAGTGTGCGCAGCACATGGTATACGTCCCAAAGCACTTTCTTCTTTAGAAGCCCAGGATACTGAGAACAACAGAGAGCACAGACGATGGGGGAGGGGTGTGCTATGGCCAGTGTGTGACTGTGGCCAGGCCCTGGCCTCCTCTGGGCCCACAGCCTCGTCTGTCAAGAGGGGACAATATTAATGTTCTTGCCCTTCGGCCTGGCAGAGCTGCTGTGAGCACGAGGTTAATCTACACCCGCACAGAGGAACTGCAGGAGTCCTTATGGGGTATATAATCAGATAGCCAAAGGAGGGGCTTCAGGGGAAAAACCAGAGGCCCAGAAGTCAGCTCCAGGCCAGACAGGGAGGGGAGTCTTCCCAGAACGGTGTTTTGCCCTGAGCCCAGAGCCTCCCGTGTAATCATTCACCAGCTGGGTCTGGACTGGGAGAAGGGGAGTGAGTAGGGCTGAAAGCTGCAGGCCAAATTTGGACATGGCCTAGGAGCCTGGCAAATGCAAGGGGTGGAACGTGGCCAGTGGCTGGGGGAGGGGGGGACTGTATTCCCCGTGACTGCCTGGTGGTGACAGTGACAACTGAGAGTGGGAGCTCCAGCCAGCCTCCTTACCCGGTTCCTGATAGGAGCAAACAATATACTTCCTTTCTCCGCAGCCAGGCCTGAGAGCCAGGAAGGGGGAGCCCAGCCACAGAAGCCTGGCAGTGGGCAAAGGGCAGGCCTGGGGCCTGACACCTGGCAGGTGGGGGCCAGGGGAGAGGCTGGGGACAGAGGAGGGGGAGCCTGCCCCACAGACAGGCCCGGGGTAGGGGGGCTGAAATAAAGACAGAGTAGAAGCCACACCAGGACCACTTCCATTCATTATTCATTATTTCCTTTGTGCACTGCCGCTCTGAGTCTGCCTGGGTGGAAGTAGTGCGGAGGTAGAAGGCAAGTGTGGCGGAGGTAGAAGGCAAGTGTGGCGCAGGCATCCGGGAGGGGGTGTGATGGGGAAGGTGGAGGGAAATGTGGCTCCAGGCCGGCAGACAGCTGAGACAAGCCCCCCTCCCCCGGAACAGGAGCTGCGACCCACACTGGGGGGGGGGGGGGTGCATTTGTGCCACTGCGGGGGCGCCACTCGCAAAGCCAACTCTGCAGCGCTCAGGCACTCAGGTGAGAGGCTAGGAAGGCAGCCGGAGCCCTGGCTGCAAGGGGGCTGCTTAATGCACAAGTGCCTGTGCTCCCCGCCCCCACCAAGGGGCATTTACAGTGCAAACGGTGAATGGCGTCCCCTGCAGTTGTGCGACAGGGAACCCAGGGCCCTCAGCCAGGCCCTGCCTGCCCTGCCCAGAGCTGAGGATGCAGAAAGGAAACACGAGAGACCCTCACTGACCCCTGTGGCCTCCCTGCTGGAAACACCTTGACAGAGCTCATTTCCGGAGGCCCCATGGAAACTGGTGGAGAACAGGCCAAGACAGCACGTGAGGACAAAAGCGCAGCTGCAGCAGCACCATCACCCACACCACAGGCCCTGCTCTCGCTTCCAGTCAGCGCACTAAGGCCCCAGACCTCACATCGCTAGTGGGTGCGGTGGGCGTGCACCAGGACATCGGCTCTAGGGAGCATGCCAGGGAGCCCACGGTGCTCCAAACTGTGCTCGTGCCTGTGAGCAAGTGGATCCTGGAGCTCAGGAAACGGAAGGGAACTTTTCCATGCTGCATGGCCAGGAACCAACCAATGCTGTGCTTTCTCGGGGCCTGGGGTGGGGATGGGGAAGATAGGCAGATCAGAAGTCCGCTCTGTCAGGTAACAGAGGCTGAGTGCACAGAGCTCAAACACTTGCTCCCTTGTCCTTCTCCCCCACGATGACTCCAAACCCAAAGACCCAGCTGCTGGAGACCCCAGCTCCGGCTTGGCCCTCACTGAGGAAAAGTGCAGGCTTAACCCTGAAAAGATTTTCCTGCTCAGGGAGACCCCATCTGATGATGGAAACCAGACACCACGTGCACCCGTGCACCAGTCTGGTGGGGTGAGAGAGGACAAAGCCCCTGAGGTTTGATGCTGGTGACCGCCGTGTCCCAGCTGCTAACCTCCCCAGGGCCATGCCCCAGACAAACTCAGGATTGTTGAAGGGGTAGGCGAGCCTCCGCCCCCAGTGGCCTGCCAGCCCAGCCTCTGAGGGTGAGCAAAGGCCAGGGAAAGAGGCCAGGCGCTGGCGGGAGGGGAGAGAGGGTTATAAATAGGATGGGACCAGGCCTTTGGGGAGAGGAGCCCTGCAGTTCCGTGCTTTGCTGCCCAGGGGGAAAAGACCTCTTCTTAGAGAAAGGGAAAGGTGAGAGCAGAGATGCTGATCCTGCCTTCCTGGCCTCCCTGGGGCCGACTCGGGCTCAGCCTCCAGCCCTAGAAGCGCCATTCTGTGCTCGCTCTCGCTCAACTCGCTCTGTCTCTCTCTCCCGCGCGCGCTCTCGCTCTCCACCTCAGTTTCCCTCTGAGTCGCTCCAACGGAGGACGCATATCTTTGCAACACTCAGGCTCGGTCGAAGCGGAGCTGGGGAGCCTTGTCTCCCACCTCAGGGGTGGAGAGCCCGGGTGCTCCCTCCCTGACCCTTCCTCGACTCCCGGCGAGTTCGCGAGCCCCTCCTACCTGCGAACACCGCGGAGCAGTAGGCATCGCTGATGTCGGAGTCCGGGGTGTGGACGTTCTCCGCGTAGAGGAAGAAGACCCTCAGCATGTCTGGCGCGCGCAGAGCTCCGTGCGCCCAGGGCGCCTGGAGGGCTGGGGAAGGTCGCAGGTGGCTGAGGGGCAGCTAGTGGGTCCGCTCCTGGGGAGGGCTGGCGGAGCGCGGCCGCTTCGGAGCTCTGGCTCTCGGCTCCGAGCTTCTTCTCTTAAAAGGGAACAGACCCCACCCCCGGGCTGCTCCACTGGGCAAGGCTCGGACCCTGCCTCGGCTGCGCTGCCCGGGCTGTGCTCACCCGGCCGCTCAGCGGGCCTTCCCAGAACAGGGGCTTTGCTCTGCTTCCGCGCCCGCCGCCCTAGCGGGGCTCCATTGAGCTGTAATTCAATGCTCCGGCCGCGGGCTCTCCAGATGACAAGGCATTTTGCACCTGGCCATGGAACAGCGGGCTGGGCGGTGGCCGCGAGGGCCGGGGGCTGGACCAGGGTTTCAGGCGCCCAGCCTAGCCCAGAGCTCGCTCAGCCCCTCCCCTGCCTTTCCACCCCCAGCGGAGCGCCACGCCAAGCCGGTCGTCTCCTCCTCCTCCTCCTCCTCCTCCGGCTGCAGGGATTCCAGCACTCTCCAGA
Source organism: Lepus europaeus (assembly GCF_033115175.1). Taxonomy (NCBI): domain Eukaryota; kingdom Metazoa; phylum Chordata; class Mammalia; order Lagomorpha; family Leporidae; genus Lepus; species Lepus europaeus. The sequence goes on along the minus strand of NC_084839.1, from coordinate 67,102,484 downwards.
AACCGGGGACGAGAGATTCTCCCGGAAGGGCTGTTCAGCGGCCTCTTTCCCTGAGAATTCCATGGACCTGCAGCACCGACTCCGCGCACAACGTTGCCGGTCTTTTCAGTTTGTAAATGCAACATACACTAATTTCAACACAAGAAGCATAAAGAAAGAAAAATCTCTGGTTCTAAAAATAAATAAATAACAGTACTAGCATATGGGCATTTACCAATTCAGATTTTCCCTGTCAATATGAATATGCATGTAAATGACCGTATTTATAATACACCTGAGATCAGAGTGTATATTCAATCTGTTATTTTGCCACGTAACGTTTTCCTGCATTGTTAAAAACTCTCCATAGCATTCTTTTCAGTGATTGCTACATAACTGCCTACCATAGGAATGGACCAGATTTACCAAAGCACGACTATCATAGTGAGAAATAGATTTTAAAGAGTTAAAACTGGGTTGGTTGTAAGTGTGTCTTGAGCCCATCCCCACCCACACCCTGCCAGTTGCCTCAGGCTCTAACCTTAGAATTAGAAAGTTGCTGTTTTTAGGTTCCCGTACCTATTGCTAAACTGCTTTCCCAGAGCTACGCAGGTCCACACTCCCAGCAGCCCATGACTCACCTTCTAAAGAGGGACAGTTGCATGGGTGTGCAGCTGTTAGCAAAACTTACCGGCTGCAGCCCATGGGGGCAGCAGACACACCCAGGGCAGTAAGGGTCAGCTGCTGACGGGGGCTGGTTTTGTCCTGTCCTGAGGTGGGAGGAGGGAGCCACACTTCCCTAAAGGTCTGTAATTTCAAAATCAGCATCGCAAACACTTCTTGTGGTCACGTTTGATCCTTATGCAGCAAGTGTGGCCTCTCTTCCTTTTCTTAGGGGAGGGATGGAGCTGAAATCCAGTCATTACAGGTGCTGATCAAGTCCTACAAAAACCCAGGCACTGTCTGTCCAGATTCGGGTGAGAGGGACACAATGGTGAGCCAGAAGAGAAGTGCCGGTTAGGGACCGAATTCCGTGCCTCTGAAATTCACTTATTGAAGCCCTGGAATGTGACTATGAAGACAGCTGTGAGAAAGTGGCCCCAGGGAGGGCTGCTTGGGGAAGATCTGATGGCCATTTAGTAGTTTTTGCACAAGACTAGGGTGTAGATGAGGCAGAGGTTCCAGAGAGGAGGAAGGGAGTGGGGCAAGGGAGAGAAGAGAACACCGTGTCTGGAGTGGCGGTCAGGGGGATGCCAGTCTGGAGAGGCTGCCCCAAATCCAGGGAAGCTGCAGGATCTGATCGGCTTCTCACAAGCTCCCTCTGGCTGCTCTTTGGAGAATGGGGTCCAAGCAGCCAGTGTAACAAGCCGCAGCAGAGGGTTGCGCCAGGAGATGGTGAGGAGGAACAAGGCTGTGGAAATGGAGAGCATGAAATAAGGCAACACTGAGAGGAAGGAGGACACCCTGCCGCGCAGGGGAAGTAATCAAGTCTCATACTGCAGAACCTGGCCCTCATGTGTCGCTGAAGAAAGGCCCTCTGGCTCCGGTGAAGTGACTCGCTGACTGGTAGATCCAGTCACTCAGTTAACCACATTTACAGGTGCCTTGTATGTGGCAGGCATTTGCCAGATGCAGGTTTTAGAGAAGGGAGCAAAATAGGGAGCTAAAATATAATTGCAGGGGCCGGCGTTGTGGCATAGCGGGTAAAGCCACTGCCTGCAGTGCCAGCATCCCATGTGGGTGCTGGTTTGAGTCCCGGGTGCTCCATTTCCAATCCAGCTCTCTGCTGATGGCCTGGGAAAGCAGTAAAAGATGGCCCAAGTCCTTGGGCCCCTGCACCTGGGTGGGAGACTGGAAGAAGCTCCTGGCTTCTGATCGGTGCAGCTCCTGCCATTGTGGCCATCTGGGGAGTAAACCAGCGGATGAAAGACCCCTCCCACACCCTGCACCTCTCCGTCTCTCTCTGTATAACTCTGACTTTCAAATAAATAAATATTTTTACAAAAATATATAATTGCACTGGGACATAGAGCAAGAGGCCCTGCTGGTATAGGGAAACCCAAATTATCATCTATTTTTAAAGAAGTTACAGTCTGGCTCTATCCAAATGCAGAGTAACATGAACCTGTGGCATGGCAGAGCAAAAATAGGATATAAGGAAGCACCCAGCTGCTTGTAGAGATGCCATGACTGCAGTTATTTGAAAAGAACTGGGCTTTTTTGTTATTTCCTTTGTTGGAGAGAAGGGGTCTTCAAATTTCTTCTGCACAGCCCAGTCTCAGCACATATACACACACACATTTTATTCTTCAACAGAGTGAGTAGGACATGTTTAGGGTACCGGCTCCATTTAAAAGAACCGTAGTCACTGAACCCACACAAGCTGAACTAATCAGACTGTGTCTCCCAAGAACTGGAATTGGGATGGCAAGAGACTGGTCTGTGTGTGTGATTGAAGCTGAGATGAGTAGAATGAGAGGCCCAGGGACAGGCATCCGGCCAAGGGGTTAAGACACCGTCAAGCTATCTGGGTCCCACATTGGAGTCCTGAGTTTGATCTCCCCACTCCAGCTCCTGACTCTAGCTTCCTGCCAGTGGAGACCTTGGAAGGCACCAGGTGATGGCTTAGGTGGCTGGGTCCTTCCCACCCACGTGGAGGAGCTGGAAATTCAGTCCAGGCTTTAGTTTGACCCAGTCTTGATTGTTGTGGCTTTGGGCGAAGGGGAACCAGCAGAGGGGAGCTCCTATGTATCATGTCTCTGTCTCTTTACCTCTTGAAAAAAAAAATTTTTTTAAAAAAAAGGAGGCTCATGCATAAAGCGGAGAAAGCCCTACAGTGAGAGAAACAGAGCTAGAGATCAGGAATAAGGTGAGATGGGGGGAAAAGGAGGCAGAGACCCTTCTGGGGGCAGTTGTTGCTGGGTCCCACTGCTCAGACGCCTCCATGCCCAAGGCTGCAGAGATAGCCCTTACGGTGGAATTTTGTCATCTGTGGCTCCCAGTTTTGAAGCTCCCCTACCTAAAACAGGCTCTCCCCACTCACTGGGTGCTCCAGGGAGATGAAAATGCCTGCCTCTCCTCTGGAAACTCCAGAGCCAGGGCCTCCCTCTCCCTGTCACCGCACAGGGTGGCCTAAGGCTCAGCCATTCCATGCTGTGTCCCAGCACTGAGGTCATTCCTGCAGGAGCTCCAGGGAGCCGGATGTGGCAGCTGCAGTGATGGCAGGTCAGCACCCTTGTCCTGCTCTCGGTTGGAGGATCACAGCTGTGGCACCTGCTGCCTCAGTCCTGTCCATCTGCCAAGCCAAGGCCTCCAACTTGCCTCTGTTCTGGGAACGCCCACAGCTCTCCCAGGATGCCCAGGCTTGGCTGCTCGGTGCAGCCAGTAATGCTGGCTGACACACCCTGTGTCTTGGTGGTGGGTCCCTCCATGTTTGACCCAGGGTAACTTGAAGCACAGTTTTGCTTCTTGCTACAAAAGAACCCTGGCTATGGTAGCCAAGGCTTATAAAGCATCCCCAGTGTCTTGTATTTCTACCTTCTCTTCTCCTCTGCAATTAAGAGAGTGGAGAACATGAAAAATTAGAGCACTGATGTATTCCAGAACACTGCTCAGAGGACAAGGTGAGGCCTAGGGGTGTGTGTGTGTGTGTGTGTGTGTTATCATCAAGGGCTTTTTTGTGGGGCATCACGAGTAAATCACCATCCTGAGTAGGGCAAGGTTGGGTATCATCTCTAATCAAAAGAACTATTTTCTCTGAGGCCACCCAAGCTGAACTAATCGGATTGTTCTCTTCCAAGAACTGGAACTGGGACTGAGAGAGGCTGGCCTGTGTGTGTGGCTGGAGCTGACATGAACACAATGGGAGGCTTAGGGCTTCCTGAACTGCTGCAGAGCTGGTGCGTCATTCAAACTCTGTGGCTCTCCTAGGCCTCGCACTGTGAAGCTAGGCAAGACGGAGATCCTCTCTGCGCATCGTAAAGTCACGATCAACGCCTCTCCACCAAAAGACAGGCTAGCAAGGAAAGGACACAAATGTATTTGGTCACAGTCTTACGTGACATGGGAGCCTTCAGCTTGAAGACCCATAGAGCTATCCGTTTATGCCTAGGTCTGATGAAGCATGGATGGTCCTATACACACGGGACTGCACATGACCTGATGTTAATAAACTGGGTGGGGAAACTCAGCAAGGCCCGTCTGTGCAGATTCTTCTCAGCCTGCTTGGCCAGCCTTCCTGCCTCCTGCCTCTTCTGAAATGGGGGTCTTATGATCGCCTGTGGGGTGCAGAAGAGCCTTATGATCCGCTAAGACAGAAAGAAAAAGAGGTTAGGGGAATACATTTTTAAAGATTTATTTATTAGTTGAAAGGCAGAGTGAGAGAGAGAGAGAGAGACCTTCCATCTGCTGATTTACTCCCCAAATGGCTGCAATGGCCAGGCCAAAGCCAGGAACCTGGAACTCCAAATGGGCTCCCATGTGGGTGGCAGGCATCCAATTACTTGGGCCATCATCCACTGCTTTCTCAGGCATGTTAGCAGGGAGCTGAATCAGAAGTAGAGCAGCCTGGACTCAAACAAGCACTCTGATACAGGATGCCAGTGTTGTAGGCAACAGCTTAAACCACTGCACCCACCGCCAGCCCCTAGAGTAACATTTTTAGGTCTTATGGATGTCTTTGGGGAAATAGGATCCTGGTTTCTAGGGGGCCAGGAATTCTCATTTCTATGATTGCTCTGGGGAAGAAAAAGGGGGAAGGGACAGGGGTAGGAGAAGGTGAGAAGGCTTCTAAGTCCCCTGCCTGCCCCCTGCAGTGAAATGAATTCTACCCTGTAGCCAGCCTGGCTAAGGAGCAGAAGTCACACATATTTACACTTTTAAAAAAATTGTTCAATATTCCTTTCTGCACAGAAAGATTGTGTGGAGTTTATGAGGTGGGGGGGACTGCCTTCACTTGGTCTTTTTTTTTTTTTTTTTGACAGGCAGAGTTAGACAGTGAGAGAGAGAGAGACAGAGAGAAAGGTCTTCCTTTTTCCGTTGGTTCACCCCCCATTGCATTGCGCCCAGCCGCTGTGCCAATCCGAAGCCAGGAGCCAGGTGCTTGCTCCTGGTCTCCCATGCGTGTGCAGGGCCCAAGGACCTGGGCCATCCTCCACTGCACTCCCGGGCCACAGCAGCAAGCTGGACTGGAAGAGGAGTAACTGGGACAAAATCTGGCGCCCCAACCCCGACTAGAACCCAGGGTGCTGGCGCCGCAGGCAGAGGATTAGCTTAGTGAGCCACGGCGCCAGTCTTTTTTTTTTTTTTTTTTTTTTTTTAAGATTTTTTTATTTGTTTCACTTGAGTCAGAGATACACAGAGAAAGAAGGAGAGGCAGAGAGAGGGAGAGGTCTTCCATCCGCTGGCTCACTCTCCAGATGGCTGCAATGGCTGGAGCTGCGTCAATCCAAAGCCAGGAGTCAGGAGCTTCTTCCAGGTCTCCCACGTGGGTGCAGGGGCCTGCTTTCCCAGGCCATAGCAGAGAGCTGGATCGAAAGTAGAGCAGCCGGGACTAGAACCAGTGCCTATATGGGATGCCAGAGCTTCAGGCCTGGGCATTAACCCGCTGCGCCACAGAACCGGCCCAACATATTTACACTTAAGTTTATCAATTCTTTCCCTTGTGACTTCTACCTTTATTGTTTCAATAAGTAAACTCTGCTCAACTGGAGCTTATATAAGGATTTATGTGTATTTGCCCAGATGCACCTATATTTACCAGTTGGATCTGTTCAATTCTTAAAATTTTCTCTGGAGTTACAGTTTGGTTTCTCCTCTTGGAAAGAAATTAACAAGCAGAGCCCTTCCCAACTTGAGCAGTTCGGGGAAAAATTATTTGAAACTTCGAGGTCAGCGCAGTTTTGCTACAGGTCTTCTGGGATCACATGCCATGATCTAGACAGAGGAATCTGGTCCATCAGGGGGAGTGGCGACGGAGGGCTAGAGTCCAGGGACCTCACAGCCACTGACAGATCTGCTTTCTCTGAGTCTTAGTTTCCTCATCTGTAAGGTGGGTATAATCATACTTTGTGGTGAAGGTAATGGGAATAAAAGGTGTGGAAAGCACTACTTTAGGATCTTCCAAAATTTGAGGTGTCTCTTTCTTAACCTAGATGGGGATTTTTATTCTTTTTTATCTTAGTAGGTAAGAAGTTACCTGAAACACTGAGGTTGGTCAAAAAGATTTCCTTTATCCTCTATATCCTATCAAATGCAAACATGTCCTGTGTGTTTCTGCCCTGTTTTTCCAAGGGGGTGGGTTTAATCTGCCTCCTCTCTGGGGGCTGACCACAGAGGATACCTACGTGCCATAGCCAAGCATGGCAGGCAGTAAAAATGCCTGGGCAAAGCTACGTTCACTTCCTAATCCCAGAACCTGTAAATGTTGCTTTACCTGCAAAAGGTGTAATCAAATTAAGGTTATGGAGTCAATCTTGAGTTATCCCGGTGGGCCCTAAAACACTCACATGTACCTTTTTATAGGAAAGGTAAGAAGAGGCTAGCCAAGTGCACACAGAGAAGGTGATGTGAAGATGGAGGCAGAGTGGAGTAAGACGGCTGCAAGCCAAGGAATACATGGGGTGGGTGCTTGGTGCAGCAGCTTGGGTCACCGCCTGGATGCCCATGTCCCTCTATCAAAGGCCTAGCTGCGCTTCCAATCCAGCTTCCTGCCAATGCACAGCCTCAGAGGCAGTGGATGATGGCTTGGGAGCTTGGATCCCAGCCCCTCACATGGGGGACCTGGATGGAGTCCCTGACTCCTGGTTTCAGCCTAGCCCAGCCCTGGCTGTTGCAGCCATTTGGGGAGTGAACCAAAGGATGGAAGGACTTTCTCTGTCTCTCTGCCTTTGAAGTAATAATAATAACAACAACAATAATAATAATACACAGCCCCCAGCAGCCAGATGAGGCAAGGAATCCAGTCTCCTGCAAGTCCTGATGACACGTCAACCTTGGACTTTCGGTCCCCAGAACTCAGAGAGTTAAGTGTGCTGCTTTTAGCCTCCATGGTTTGCGCAGCCACAGGAAGCACTGCGCCTTTGACAACCAGGCTATTGTTGGAAAGGGCTGGGGCTCAGAAGCCTCCACTCCGGGCAGCTTCAGAGCAGAGGTGGGGGTGGGGAGGAGGCCGGCTCTCCCATCTCGCTGAGAAACTAAGGGACACCTTTGATACTATTTTCTACTACCAAAGACAAAAAGAAGAGGAAGTGTGAAAACGCTGTCTCCCGAGGCCACGCGGCTGCCCCTTGCGGGAGGGTTTCCATTTCCCACGACAGGGGCTTTGCTGGGAATCTGCCCACAGAAACACGAGGCGGTACTCAGGACACAGAACTTACTTTCTCCGAAGTGTTTAGGCAGGGCTGCGACGGTGCAAGGGAGCGCAGCGCAGGGCCGGGGAGGCGCAGGCCTCTGGTCTGAAACGCCAGGAACGCCCAGGGGCAGTCCGCCTGAGGGGCCTTCCTTCCGAAGGCGCGTTCTGGAGGGTGAGGCGGCTCCAGGCAGGAGGAGGACAACCAGCACACGCTGGGGCGGGCAGGCTCTGCGTCAGTTTGGGGTCAAGGAGGCAGAGAGAGCTGGCGAACGTGGCTGCTCCGTGTCCCCGTGAGGGCATTTCAGGAAAGGCTTGGCGCGGAGATCCGGAGGCTGAGAGAGCTGCCCTCCCCGGCGTGGGCCGCATCAGCCAATCTGTCGAGGCTGGGACGCTCACGTCTCAGTTCCCTCACACTTAGGAGCCGAGCTCCTGGTTCCAGGCCCCTCTGTGGCTCCTCCTCAGGCCTTCAGACTCCGCGGGCATGCCCGGGTCTCCTGTTCGCACATGCGCAGTGTGGAGCCTCTTGGCCTCCGTTACAGCATGAACCCACCCTGTACTCTGATTCACGGGGAGATAGTGCCAGCGGGCAGCACATTGGTGACTCTTTCATTGTCTCCCCTTGGTCTGAAGGCCAGGACTTTGGAAAGGAAAGAAGAATGAGCATTTGATTTACCAATGCCTCGTAAAGTGTGATGGGGAAGAAGGCCTCCCTAATCAGGCTCCTCCTATGAACAATGGACACAGTTGGGGCCCTTCCACTCCCAGACCATCAGAACCGACATTTCTGAGAATGGCCTAGGAATCTGGCTCGTAAAATGTCTCATTTGTTCTCATGCAGAAAACAAAGCAGGCACCACTGACGTGGGTGGTGTCAAAGAATGGGCTTTGGCTACTTGGACCACAACCGAAACACCAGATCAATGTGCTCTTTGCACACAAGGACAGAGCTACAGGTGACTTTTAGTGGGTGGGGCTGGGGTGGGGGGGCAAGAAGCTGAGGGAGATAAGATTCAGCCAAAAACTGTAAAACCAGTAGGACAAGAAAAGAACAATGATAGCACTGTAAAAGGATGAAGCTGAAGCCACAGTGCCTGGATTCAAAATTTAGCCCTTTATCTACTAACTGTATTGCCTTGGGCAAGCTATCTTCCTAAGCATCAGTTTCCTTGTCAGCAAAACTGAGACTATAAGAATACCTGTACCATAGGATAACATTATAGCGCATAGTGAGCATCTGATAAATATTAGCTATTATTATTATTATTGAGACTTGTATTTCATGGGATTAAAACTTTAGATATGAGGCTAGAAATAATATTTATGAAGATGACTCTAGTGCTTGGGCCTCTGCCACCCACATGGGAGGCCTGGATGAAGATCCTGGCTTCAGCCTGGTCCAGCCTTGGCCCTTGTGGCCATTTTGGGAATGAACCAACAGATGGAAGATCTTTCCCTCCTTCCTTCCCTCTTATTTACAAATAAATAAATCTTTAAAAAAAAAAAAAAGCTGGAAGTATTTTTTTACCAGTAGAGGTATTTATAGAAACCAACAGGGGTGAGACCTACACCTTGTCAGAGTCAGTCTTGCAGATCAAGAGAGTGTATCCTTGCACAGAAACCCTCACACTCACAAAAGGCACTAGGTGAGTGTGAGAGAAGGGAAACTGGAGACCAGAATGAATAGACATGATTCAAGTCCAAGGGCAAGCCATGCAGGTGACAGAGACTACTACTCTGTGGGCATTTGGCAAGTCACAGTGGCTCAAAGTATCTGGTCATGTCTTATCTTAGGGACAACTCTATCTCTACAAAGATGAACCAATGAGAGAAGGGACCTGCTACATGCAACCTAATGGAGACCAACAAGAGGTGTTGTGCTACAGCAGGTTAAGCTATCCCTTAGCATCCCATATCGGGGTGCCTGTTCTGAGTCCTGGCTACTCTGCTTCTGATCCAGTGCCCAGCTAATGCACCTGGGAAGCTGTAAATGATGGCTCAAGTACTTGAGTGTCTGCCACCCACATGGGAGACCCAGATGGAGTTCCTGGCTCCTGGCTTCAGCCTGGTTCAGCCCTGACCATTGTGGCCATTTGGGGAGTGACCCAGCAGATGAAGTCTGCTGTGCTATTCACTATTCCCTTCCTAATATTTATGGCTTGTGTCTTTCTTACCTTGGTCAACTTTTTTTTTTGAAGAACCAGATTTTTGTTATATAAATTCTTATCTGTTGTTCACCTGTTTTTAAATTCACTTGTGTCTGCTCTTTTATCATTTCCTTCATTCTTCCTGCTTTGAGTTTCGTTTGCTAAATTTTTTCCAGTTTCTTGTGGTAGGAACTTACTGATTCGATATTTCTTCTTTTGTGATTTTAGCATAATGCTATAAATCTCCCTCTCAGCACTTCATTAACTGTATCCCAAGATACTGACTTTTGTTTAAAAAATCTTTGAAACTTTATGATTCATGGATTCTAAGTGTGCTGTCTGCTTTATTTCCACACATTTGGTGATTTTATTAAATTTATTTCTAACGTGATTCCATTATGGCCACAAGGCATATTCTGTATTATTTGAGTTCTTCGGAGTTTGTTAAAGAGTTGCTTTTACAGCCCAGCGTATGGTTTACTTTGGTGTATAGTCCATGGACACTTGAAGAGAATATGCATTTTGTTATTGGGTAGTGTTCTATGAATGAGTTAAATATGTTGACTGATGATGGGGTCCAGTCTTTCCATACCCTTGCTAATTTTCTCTCTACACATTTCATCAATTGGTGAGAGTGGGTACTGAAGTTCCCAACTATAACTGGATTTGTCTATTTTTCTTCTTAGCTGTTTTTACTTCACTGATTTCAAACTTGGTTTGAAATTGCTGTATTGTTCTTATTGCTGTATCTTTTTGATGGGTTGATCTTTGTCTCCCATCGTCTCTAGTTATACCCTTTGCTCTGAAGTCTAATTTATCTATTTTTTTTTTTTTTGACAGGCAGAGTGGACAGTGAGAGAGACAGAGAGAAAGGTCTTCCTTTTCCGTAATTTATCTGTTATTAATATAACTAGTCATTTTTGTTTGCCTAGAATCCAGTTTTGAGGGTCAGTTTCCTATAGCCAGCTTCCCATTATCAATTATTTGATCAGTCTGGGTCCAACTAGAAATACATGGGTACTTCCAAAGTTAATGAAAATTTTGAATTAAAAGACAAGTTATTTTGGTACTTTATCATATGCATTTTTCTTGAACTTCAGAAGACCCCTCGTAGATGGATACTGACATTAGGTTAAACTGAGTAAAAGCCAATAATCAAGGAATGACTTACAAAAGTGTGGAAAGGCTATTAAGGAAGCACAAAGGCCTGTAGGGTGCCCTAAAACTAACCATAATTACTCGTTACTGGAAGCAGGAGAGTCCCATAAATAATGCCATATTGAGAGGTACAGTGATTTCTGGTTGAATGACATAGCCAGAAAGAGGTGATCTTGAAGGGAGAGAGCTGAGAGAAAAAATACAATAGTGCTTCCTCTGTCCAATCCCCTGCCATGGTTCCTCACTGGTTGAAAGCCACCAAAAAAAAACCAGGAGCCTATGCGTCAGCCTCCTGGAGCAGAACACAGGGTAAAGAAGAGTGGTGAGAGATCTGGTGGGACAAGTGGAAAAACACTCAAAGTTCCTGATCAGCAGTGCTGAGCTAGTAACTTTTCTCTTGGATTACAGGTTTTTAAGATCTGAATTCTAGGGGGAAGATAAGAATTAGAACTACCTAAAAATAAAACTGGCCATAGCATAAGTCAGGACTTAGAAAACCTCCATCTACCAGCAGCCAATGATAGGAATGCCACGGAGAATCGTCAAGTGTCTGAAGTTCCTAGCCTGAAATGAGATTCTGCTAAGTAGTTAACAAAGCAGCCTAAACATTCTGGAAACCCTAAGTCATATGGAGGTTCTAACCATTGGCATTGGGAGTCCAGTAGGGGTGCAGAGGGAGATTGCTGTTGTCTATGGGTCAGGACAGAGGCACACCGGGTGTGGATGTCAGGGGCAAGCTTGGGAGATAAACAAGAGGAGGAATCTACTGGACATCACTCATACAAACAAGAAAAGCAACAGTATTACATAAGACAAAGGATGAGATTAAACAGGGTTCTTTTACATCACTGAAGTAGATGACATGTAAATGTGATTGTTAAATGTGGGACACTTTGATCTCAAAAGGCTCTGAAAAAATTCTGACAATTGGATAAAGGTCAAACTCTCTTGCTCAAAGAGGAACCCAGAAAAAAAATGACTTGTAAGTAAGGTAACATTAGGTCTAAGGACTTAAGTCCAGAGATAGGGTAGATTGCACGCTGGTTGATCCAGTAGCTCAAGGATGTAATCCTGGGACCAAGTGTTTACTATTTCTCTGCTTCACTGGCTTCAGCACAGGTTTCTTCCAAAGCCTGGAGACCCCTGTGGTTATAGGCTGGCAGCCAGAAGCACTCAGGGTTTCCCAAGTTAGAGGCACAATTTCTACTGCACTTTTCCAAAGGAGCTCCCTTCTTTGTCAGCAGCACTGGGCAAACTTCCCCTTAGGTTTCACTGGCTCAAACTGGAAATTCACCAGGGCAAAGTGCATTGGATTCCTCTGACTAGCTCAAACTAGGGCAGTCGCCTTGTCTGTGACTCCCAAGCACACAAGCAGAGAGGTGAATACTTGAAAGCAAGTCACAGCACCCACATGTAGAGGCCTGCCGGGGGACCTGTCTGCATTTTCCAACCTCTTTTCCACAACCTCGCAGGCCTTGAAGCTGCATTAGATGCCTATTTACTTGGCATGTTTGGCAGTAAGAGATCAGAAGACACAGATGTTTAGGTACTAAGCTATTCCACTCAGTAAGGCCTGGGGTGAACATAAGAAAGGGAATGTGATTTTGCCTTTCTTCTAGCAGTTCTCAAGTTGCAAGTGACCTTTTAGCACATGCAGCCTTCCCTACTGTGACTTGAAGTTTAAGGTCAAAGAATGCATTTCTTAAGTAAGGCCTGAAACACAAGTCAATTACTCAATCTGGAGTTTATACGAGAAAAAGGATAGTGAAGACAACATTGTTCTGTTTAGTTTCCTTATGGTTCAAGTATTTGTCAGATTTCTCATCTGAAACAGAGCTTTAAACATTTACTTAGGAAAACTCTAACTGGGTTTTAAAAAGAGCTCACAGCACTGTGTGGGGCCACTTCAATAACTGCAGGATAAATGTACATCAGTGTGGAAGAAGTTAAAACCTTATCTTTGCAACTTCCCCGAGGCCTTTTGGCCAACTCTGCTCCCTGGTTGGGAAAGCACCCACAGGGGCTGCCTTGGAAAGGAGGTGACAGCAGGCCTCTTGGGAGTTGGGAAGGCTGAACAAGAGGAAGTTTCTAGCCAGTCACTGCAATCCCTGTACATGGCTATGTGAAACCAGGAGCCATTTCTCTGGCTTGTGACTTTTAAGTAGCCTTAGCTCGGGGGCCTACAAAAAGCAGTGACATGTTGGCTTCACCCAAGCTCAACAAGCAGTGGTGCCTTAGTTATACTTCCACCCAACCCTCTGGTGAGCCTTCATAAAAGGAGCCAGCAAGCTCCTGTCCACACGAGTTTTTTCTGCTATGTCAGGAAAGGTTTAGAAGGCTCTGGTTGTTCTGCAGGGCTGAAGGAAATGCTCCAATATGTGGCAGGACTGCCCAACTCCCATTGGCAGGGATGTAATAAAATGCAGGACAACAGGTACAGCCCACTCCAAGGTGGCACACAGCGAGTGCAGTATAGAACCTACAAACAAAACTGATATGTTCTTTCTTACTGCCACATGCCATTGTAATCCCTATTTTAAAAGATGGGGCTTATCAAGTAAAGTTGCTGCCTGCAATGCCCGCATCCCGTATGGGCGCTGGTTTGAGTCCTGGCTGCTCCACTTCTGATCCAGCTCCCTGCTAATGTGCCTGGGAAAGCAGCAGGAAGATGGTTCAAATGCTTGGGCCCCTGCACCCACGTGGAAGAGCCCGATGAACTCCAAGCTCCTGGCTTCAGTCTGGCCCCGCCCAGTCACTGCAGCCAATTAAACAGTAAATCAGTGGATTGAGGAACTCTCTCTCTTGGTCTCTCCGTCTAACTATGCTTTTCAACTGAATAAAATAAATCTTTTAAAAAAAGTTAATTTAAAGGGCAGGTCTCTCTCTCTCTCTCTCTCTCTCTCTCTCTCTCTCTCTCTCTCTCTCTCTCACACACACACACACACACACACACACACACGGAAAGAGAACCTTCCATTCACTGGTTCACTCCACAAGTGTCACCAACAACTGGGACTGGATCACGCTGAAGCCAAGAACCCAGAATTCAATCCAAGTTTCCTACATGAGTGGCAGGGACCCAAGTACTTGAGCCATTACCTACTGCCTCCTAGGGTGTACATTTATAGGATGCTAGGATCAGGAACCAAACTGGGACTCAAACTCAGACACTGTGGTAAGGGATGTTCTCAAGTGGCATATTAACAGCTGTGACAAGCACCCATGCCCACAGGTAATTCTAAACAAATATATTAGTAACAAAATACTCCATTTAACCATTTAACCAGTGACTCAAGAACATTCCTATCAGTGAGTTAAGTTTTCCACTTTATCCATGACCACTTCAGTAGGTAGTTAAAGCACTCCACACTGATACAAAGAAGGCCAACCTTCCTTCCTGGGATTCCCAGTCCTGCCAATGCAGTGATACTGCTATGTTACTCATGGACTTTTCTTCTTGACCAGCTGAGACAGAAACGACTGGGTTTCTAGTTCCAATTCTATCATTTACTGCTGTGTAACCATGGGCAAGTAACCATCCTATGCTCCTCTTAAGTAAAAAGAGAATCAGAATATTATCTTTCCCCTAGGATTATTTTGAAGATTGAGGATGCTATAAAATGTTTATCATGCTGGCAAACATAGGAGTCATATTTTCACTTACTATTATGTTCTGAGAATTAGAACCTATTAGCACACAGGCTACCAACAGTTTATTTTTGCTCCTAATCTGTGTGTCTAGTTTGAGAACTGAGCTCATCCTATATAAATGTCTGTTACACAAATCATTTGTATAAGTTGTGACCATTTTTTATTATTACCTGTATTACATTTTCTGTAAGACTTAAAATTTAAAAAAGCAAAACATTTACCCCCAAGATTTAGGGTCCACTTAGAATACAAAGAATACACTAGGCCAATTAACTCCAGTTCATGCCTGAAGTACTCAGAACATCTTAATTGCAATGTATATAGTCTAGCAACATGTAATATAATTAGCTATACAGTTAAGTCTCCAAAGTTTTGTTTTTGTCTACTTTATTCTTTTATTTTTTAAGTATTTATTTGCCAGTATTTAAGTATTTATTTGCTAGCTACACAGGAAACCCAGATTGAGTTCAGAGCTCCTGGCTTTGGCCTTGCCCAATCCTGGCCATTGTGTTCATCTGGGGAGTAAACCAGCAAATGGAAGATCTCTTTGTGCCTTTCAAATAAAAAAAAAATCCAACAATATAATTCCATTTTACTCTCTAAACCTCTCCCTACCTCCCTGCATGTTGACCTCTTATATCTCAGAGAGTAGTTAGCACAGACTACACTGTCAAATATCCTTTCATGCTCATGTTCTCATGTACACCTTGAGAAGGACAGGAACATGATTAATATACCTTTGCTCACATACACTTTTAAGTTCAGCACCTTACCTCAGAAGCCTATATCCACTGATGTGAAAAATTATAAATATCAGAATAAAGTGCTAAAGAGTCATAGCACATTACTTCATTTTCATGGACTCTCAAAACATTTTTTAAAAAATATTTATTTGAAAGAGTTACACAGAGACAGAAGAGGCAGAGAGAGAGAAAAAGAGGTCTTCTATCCTATGGTTCACTCCCCAAATGGCCGCAACAGCTGGAGCTGCATTGATCCGAAGCCAGGAGCTTCTTCTGGGTCTCCCACAAGGGTGCAGGGGCCCAAGAACCTGGGCCATCTCTACTGCTTTCCCAGGCCATAGCAGAGAACTGGATTGGAAGTGGAGAAGCCAGCAGAAGTGGGATTTCGACACTTCAGGCTAGGGCGTTAGCCCATTGTACCACAGCACCGGCCCCAAAACATTGTTTTTCTCATCTTTTTCAATATTTTAAAAATGTATTCTTAGAAAAACCAACCTTTTTAAAAACTGAAGTTTTAGCAAAAAGTAGATTTCCTTTCAACTCATAGAACTTAATTTCTGCACACTGAAAGTTTCCTATCTGGTGATTTCCAACCTCTTAGGTTACACAGAATTCAAGTATTCCCTGGCTCTCTTCTAGCTTCAACTTCTGTTCTTGCTGTTCTCACTGGTTCTTTTTTTTTTAGGTAAGTGATCATTAGAAGGCACTAGATATTAAAATTGATAACCCCACGTATACAAATAGGTTTATGACTTGATTTTTTTTTAAAAATAATACATCACAAAATTAGCATAAAGTTAGTTATCTGTATCCGGAAGGGAAGAAATATAGGATGGAGTGAGACAAAGGCTAGATTTTTTTGAATACATCTTGTTTTATGATCCTAAATTCAGAACACATTTCAAGTCCTTGTAACATGAAGTATCAAAGCGAAAAAATATGTAATCCCTAAAACTCATAAAGCAACAGTCAGCGCTGGGATAGGCAGAAGCCAGGAGCTTCATCTGGGTCTCCCATGTGGGTGGTAGGGGAAAAACATTTGGGTTGTTCTATGCTGCTTTTCCCAGGCCACTAGCAGGGAGCTGGTCAGAGGCGGAGCAGCCAGAACATGAACCAGTACCCAAATGGGATTATCAGTGTCGCCAAGTGGCAGCTTTACCCGCTATGCCATAACATCAGCCCCCAAAACATGTATTTCTAAGTTCCATCCACTGAAAGCAAACCCAGAAGCCATGAACATGAGAAATAACTGAACTTGGGTCTAAGGCAGGAAGTACACAAAGGATCTTCTGCATATATATTTAAATTTTTTTTGCACCAAAATGAATTGATCATTTAACCTCATTTTCCAATGAACTTTATGGAGCACCATTCTACAAAATAAGCCTGGAACATCTTAACATATACATAAAGCAAAGAAGAGTTGAAAAAAATAAAAAATGAAGGGGGGACAATTTGAGCATCAAGGCCAATACTGCAAGGTCTGAAACACATGTATGTTAAAATTCACATTAATATTTTTAAAAGGAATTTATCACAGTTGGCAGATGTCAATGAAATGACTTGTTCTGAGAAACAAAGAAAACCTGGTAAATTAAGGAAAAGTATCAAATATTTATCATGTGCTTCTTATACAAATTATACCAGTGAGCAGCAAAAGAGCAGATAAATTTCTCTCTTCAGGGAAGTATTTCAGCTTTCAAACAAAGAAGGAATACAGAATTAAAATGTCACAATTTTACAACCCCTATTTAATAAATGGATCAAAACTAACCAGTAACAGCTAGTAAAATCCCACCAAAACATATTCACCTCCAGATTAGAATGACCACTGCTGCCTTAACTAGTCTTGCCAAAAAGCAAAAAAAGAACCAAACTCTAATAAAGTATTTACATTCAACTACAGGTTACAAGTTATACAGAAGACAAAAAACTACCACAAGGTTGCAATAAAAAAAAAAAAAAAAAAAATCCAGCCTGTGGGAAGCCTGTAAGCACTGCTTCTCAAACTATGTGCTGGATCAATTTTTTTTCTCCCTAGTTTAATCCATTGAAGACTAATACTTTTATAAAAGCCAAAAGTTTAAAAAAACATAAATCCCATGTTTTTTATTGTTACATCTTTTTTCCCCCCCACACACTTTTCTTTGAACATCCCAATTCACCAAGTAGCCCTTTTGAAAAGGAAGGATGTAAAACAGTCCAGAAGGGTCCTTTATTTCATCTATCTGGTTCGCAGTAAAAGTTTTAAGACGTGCTGTTTTGGACCTGAACTGACAGTTAGGAATAACTCTCCCACCGAAGCATCACTCTGGCTCCGGAGCGAGCCGTGGTTCCCTGAAGTCCAGGGAGTAGGCGGAGCCTGTCTTATTGTTACATCTAACAGACATAGAATCACAGTCAAAATGTTTCTAAACACTCAATTTCCATACTTATGTCATCACAAACTGATACCAAACACTTTGTGGATCAATATTGGATCCAATTCTTTATCAAATAAATTATGAGAGGGAGCCGATGCTATGGCACAGGTTAATCCTCCACCTGCGGCACCAGCAACCCATATGGGCACCGGTTCTAGTCCTGGCTGCTCCTCTTCCAATGCAGCTCTCTGTGATGGCCTGGGAAAGCAAAGGAAGATAGCCCAAGTGCTTGGGCTCCTGCAACCACATGAGAGACCGGGAGGAAGCTCCTGGCTTTGATTGGCCCAGCTCCAGCCGTTCTGGCCATTTGGGGAGTGAACCAGTGGATGGAAGACTTTTTTGTCTCTCCTCTCACTGTAACTCTACCTCTCAAATAAATAAATAAAAATCTTTAAAACAAATTGAGAGAAAATAAGCTGTATTTTAAAAATATAAAGATTGGGGGCCAGCGCTGTGGCATAGTGGGTAAAGCTGCTGCCTGCAGTGCCGGCATCCCATATGGGCCCCAGTTCAAGTCCCAGTTGCTCCACTTCCAATCCAGCTCTCTGCTACGACCTGGGAAGGCAGAAGATGGCCCGAGTCCTAGGGTCCCTGCACCCAAGTGGGAGACCTGGAAGAAGCTCCTGGATCAGCACAAGTTCTGGCCGTTATGGCCAACTGGAGAGTGAACCAGTGGATGGAAGCTCTCTCTCTCTTTGCCTCTCCTTCTCTCTCTGTAACTCAAGTAAATAAATAAATCTTTAAAAAAATATATAAAGATCTATCACAGAATCACAAAGTGTATAGACTTTACTTAGATCTGGGTTCAGACAGGATAAAATTTCAAAAATTATGATACAGTTGAAAAGCTCACCTGGGCTTTTATAAGTAGATGATTTAAAATAATATTGGTTATGTTAAAAAGAATCTTCATCTTTTAGATGATATGAAATGAAACATGGGTAAAATAACATACAGAGATTTACTTTTTTTCAAAGATTTATTTTATTTATTTGAAAGACAGAGTTAGAGAGAGAGGTAGAGCCAGAGAGAAAGAGAGGTCTTCCATTCTGCTGGTTCACACCCCAACTGGCTGGATCTGTGCCAATCCGAAGCCAGGAGCCAGGAGCTTCCTCCAGGTCTCCTACACTGGTGCAAGGGCCCAACGACTTGTGTCATCTTCCACTGCTTTCCCAGGCTATAGCAGAGGGCTGGATCAGAAGAGAAGCAGCTGGTACTCGAACCAGTCCCCATATGGGATGCCAGTGCTGCAGGCTGGGGCTTTAACTGGCTGCACCAGAGCGTTGGCCCCCAGAGATTTACTTTTGAAAAAACAAATTCACTTCTTTATATGAAAGGCAGAGTGTCAGAAAGACACGAGGGGAGTTAGAGAGGTCTTCCATCTGCTGCTTTGCTCCCCAAATGGCTGCAACAGCCTGGGCTGGAACAGGCTGAAGCCAGAGCCAGGAACTCCATCCTGATCTCCCACATGGGTAGCAGGGGCTCAAGTACTTGTGACAGCTGTCACTGCTTCCCTAGACACACTACCAAAAAGCTGGATTAGAAGCAGAGTGATCAGCACTCCAATATGGCATGCTGGCACTGCAAGAGGTTTAACAAGCTGTGTGAAAACACCAGCCCCTGAGATTTCCTTTGAAGTAAGAGGGCTAGTAGTGGATACATATGTATTTCAATCATAGGTATATGACTGCTCTTGAGTTCATTAACTGTTGAAAACTAGGAATCAGTGTATGAGGGTGTATTATCCTAGTTTGATATTCCAGTATGCTTGACATGCTCCATAAACAAACATCAAAACAAAACTTGTAAGATTTAAAAAAAAACCTGTCCCATATATTAAAGGGAAAAAAATCCCAAAAGACCAGTTTTAGAGAGGCAAATTTCCACAGCATTCTGTGTCAAAAGGTTAATAAAAATCTAAGAATTTTTACAGAAGTTGTATTGAATGCAGTCCATTTTTTCTTTGACATCTAGATGATGAAATTTCAGAAACTTAACATAAGCTGCAATTCAAATTATATTCCTCAACCAACAAATGTTACATTGTGTAGCTGACTAAAGGAGGGAGGTTACTTCAAGATTTTTTAAGAACATCTAACATTACATGCAAAGAACACATTCATTTTTAGAAAACCTCCCAAAAATCTTTTGTATTTAGAGCCCTCTGACAAAAATTACTAGTGTTAAGTGCAAAAAGCACCAGAAAGAAACATTATTTAGGATGTAGTTACCTGTCAACATTGATTACTAGGATAAAACACAATAATCACCCTTCCAATTTCATGCTTTCAGAGTTTTTTTTTTCTTGGATCCTAATTCTAAAAGTAAAATAGTGTTTTTCTGGATAATTAGAATTAAGCTTCACACTTAGATCCTAAAGACTTCAAGATTGATTGAAACAAGTTTCAGAAGTTTATAATTTCCCTGGTCATAAATATCCCAGAAGCAAGCTCAGCAGTAAAAGAAGATTCTTAAAAAAAGAGGATATTTATTTATTCTGACCATGTTGCTTCAGCTTCCTGGCACCTGATTCTCTGACCTTGGAATAGCCCTTATCCCTCTCATTACCTCATTCACCCATATGGTTTTAATTCCAGGACTTTTGGCACCCAAAAGCCACTTTCCTCCCCACTCCACTCCCTAATAATGTGTGGCGTGTAGCATTCTGTCATTGCGCTTAAGTTGTAGCTAAGTCTAAACTGAGTGTGTGGTGAGTTTGCGACAACGAAGTACTGACTTTTTTTTTTCCTATTTCTTGTCAACTATGAGGTAACCTGTGCTTGTAAGTTAAGAAATACTTACAAAGTTGGGTTTTTTGTTGCTGTTGTTTCCCCTTCATTCACCTTCTATTACCAACTGGTACACTCTACTCTTGGAAGAGATTGAGGAATCAAATACTAAAACAATTCAAAGTCAACAGACTTTCATTTGAAGTATAGTCCTATAGGGCTATGTTCTACTAACAGTTCACTGAATTACTTTTTTGTATATTTACAAATTACATAAGAATTCAAATGGTTTAAAAAGTAACATTTGATGGTCCCCTGAAAGTAAAGCTTGCTCTGTAGATTCAAACTAATACTAAGTGACTTGTTAGAAGATATTTTAAATAGGTTCTGGCAGAAATAACAGGTGTTATCAGAAACAGAAGACGTTATCTCCCCACAACACTTAAAAGATCAAGCAACGCTGGACTCAAATCTATTTCATCAAAATATGATGTAATATAATGTTATCCTGAAAAACTTGAGTTTTAGGAAACCTCTGACCTGTACATAAACGGTTAAAGCAAATTAAAACACTGTCATGCTATATGACTTCTAGTAATACATGAAAAACCCCTATATGTCCCAAATCACAGGGGTTGTAGAGAACCTTGTCTGCAATCAGAGATAAGCAAGTCTTCAATAAATCAGTCACAAACAAGACGATATTTTAAATATACAGTAGGAACATTTATTTTAACACTTCTAAAAGATATTTCTCCATGCCTGATGATTTGATATAAAAATCAAACCCATCATACTTTCCCCCTCAGTCTCTCTACATCAAGGATAATCAGAAATTTGTACAACATGAATATTTGTTTCTTAAACAAAAATTACAAATTAAGTGATAACAAAAATACACAAATCAACTGTACCCTAAACAAATTTCTAATGAATATTTTTCCCTTTTCTGCCTCCATCACCTAGAGCTTCTTTCTTCAGCCTCATTCTGCTCCTTTTCCTTTCTTTGCTTGGCCATGAATTTCTGTTAAAAGCAATTTACAATATAAAATACTTATTAGATGTTTTGCTGTGTGTGCAAACCTATCTTATGTACTTCCATATATTTACCATTTAAAGGGTAATCCCACAAAATAAAAATTAGAAACATAGTATATTAAGTAATTGCTTCCTTTAATTCATCAATCATCTAATATTTATGATATACCAAGCATTACACCTGGTCCTTGAGGATGTAGCTGGTCAGCAAGATAAGGTAAGGCCCTTTATACCATGGAGCTTATATTCTATTTGGGAAGGAAAAACAAACAAGATAATTCTGGGTGGTAGTAAGCACTCTAAAATTATAAGGTAATTGATCAAGCATGGGGTAGGAGAAGGTGTTCCACTCTAGCTATGTCTTTTGAGCATAGGCTTTCTGAGGAGCTGATATTTGCGTTGAAATCAAAGAGAAGAATTGGCCATGCAAGTGGGACTGGGAGAGGGCAAAGGAACAGCAATATAAAGTTAGCAAGAGGCTGTTCACGTATGAAAAAATGAACAAAGAGAACCTAAAAAGCTAGAATGTAGTGAGAAACAAAAAACTGAGTTCAGAGAAGTAGGAAAATAATCAATTAGATCATGCAGAGATTTACAGATCCAAAATGAAAAGACTGGTTATTAGCCTAAGTGCAGTATGAAGGTGCTGGAAGATTTTAAATGGAAAAATGATAAGATATATTAAATATATATATATATATATATATATATATATATATATGAAAGAGTACAGATAGCATAGCAAAGTGTGTGATGGTTTGAGCCTAGAATAAAACAGACTTGGGTTCAAACACCAGGTCTAACGCTAACTAGCAATGTGACCTTGTGTTTAGATAGTCGATCACCTTAAGTCTGTTCCTTCATCTTTAATCAGATGACAGCATCTACCTCCTAAAGTTGATGAGGACATTAAGTAAGCTTCCAGCAAACAACAGCTCAGTAACTGTTATATGACTGGCTAAGGATGAGCCTCCAGAGTAGCACTTTCTATCTAAAGACATGTACAGGAATTTTTGGTGGTTTGGGAAAGTGGGCTAAATATAAACAACCATAAAACTAGACAATTTCCAAACTTTACTATGGTAAGATGTACACGACTTCATAAGAGGGCATCTGAATACAGTTTCTCACACTTTAACAGAGTGGCATTTGAGATTACCAATCTGCTGAATCCACTCTGGCAAATGTTATCCAAGGAAAAGGAACAAGGACTAAAAATTACTGGCAAGGTACAGTGAAGGAAAAAAATAGGATTTTGGACTTAAGAGGAAAAACTGGCATAAATATTCAAAAATTCTCCCAATGGGTAAAAAGGTATCTTTTGTGTAGATACTTAAACAGTTAAATTACAAGACAACAGAACCTGAAAATTTTATATATTAAGAATAAAAAAAAATTACCTCTGTATTTTGCTTATGACGTGTACTCTTGCAGTGATTTGTCATTGCTTTTTCACCTGAGTAGAAAAGAGAACAAATTGGACAGAAGAATCCAGCCTTCGGTACAAGAAAGTCTAAATCTAGAAGACAGAAATTGAGATGAAAGAAAAAGGAGAAAAAATTGTTAACTGTTGTTAATCAATTTGTCCAAACATGACAAACCTGCTAACTATAGTGTATGCTTACATACAAGCATAATATAACTGCTATGCATTTAGAGATCAAAAGCAGTATCACAAAACATAGGTCATTATATTTTAACAAACTCTACAATGGTCCAGAACCTCCAGGGAATTTCAGAATGCCAGTACAATGACATATTGCAAGTTAAATAGATTAGATAACACAGAACTCCTCAGTTATGCTTCAGAACAATTCACTGGATAAGAATGTGGCAGTCTGAAATAAACCTCTTGGGAACCCCAGCTGAAATAAAACAGGGAGAAGCAGCGTTATGATGGGCAGCTGTCTACTTGAGGAGTATGCAAGTAAACAAATAAGGTCCTGGGCCAGTGCCGTGGCTCACTTGGTTAATCCTCTGCCTGCGGCGCCAGCATCCCATATGGGCACCGGGTTCTAGTCCCGGTTGCTCCTCTTTCAGTCTAGCTCTCTGCTGTGGCCTGGGAGGACAGTGGAGGATGGCCCAAGTGCTTGAGCCCCTGCACCCGCATGGGAGACCAGGAAGAAGCATCTGGCTCCTGGCTTCGGATCAGCGCAGCGCTGGCCATAGGGGCCATTTGGGGAGTGAACCGACGGAAGGAAAACCTTTCTCTCTGTCTCTCTCTGTGTCTGCAATACAAATACCCTTGACCGAAAGATCAATCTAATAAGATGTCCTCATAACCATCAATGTGTAAAACTTGCTAGTTTCCACTTTAGAGCAGCACTTTAAGTGTCAATTATTTAATCAACAAAAACATTAACTATGATCTGGAATTTTTATTTCATAGGAGTAAGGAAAAAAAATGTCATTTTACTTTACCTTCAGGAATATCAGGTGCCCTCAATTTGCCTAAAGAAGAGTCTTCAGTTTTCTTGCGTTTTCGCTCTGGTTCTGAATCCTTTAATCCAGGATCTTCATCAACTAAAGCCATTGCATTTTTTAAGGGGGGGAAAAAAAAGCTATTATAGATTTTGTGAAGTTAACATTGGGTAATCCCTACTTTCAAAGACTAACTTAAAATTCAAAGGAAACATTTTCCTTGGTTAATCCCACCTGACCACTCTTCATACAATATTCTCTAAGATTCTCTGATGTAAGAAATAAATGAGTAAATAATTCAGAATTATTAAATGGATCTGGGGGTGTAGGATGAAGGCTAACAAATTTTTATTTATATATTGTTCCAGAAATAATTTAGAGGGATAAGGGAAAAAGTCCAATTTCTATAGTTACTGGCAAGAGTTAACTTATGTATGGAAGATGCTGAGTTGAGAAGAGAGTGAAGATTAGGAGAAAAGGATACCAGCAGAGATAATTCTGATGCCTTGTATTGTGGTGCTTCAAACCTAAACAACTTAACCTAAACTGACAGCTTAAGATCCTTGTTAATAAGCAGGATCACCAGTGAAATGACATACATTCAAGCCCACTCAGTGCTAGCAGATCCCGCATTAACATGGTCTTGGGGCAGACATAAAAATGGAAACTGGTTTCAAGTTATTCTAGTTACCTTCAGTAACTGAAACACCCTACTGTTTACCACAGTAGTAAACAAACTCCTTTTACATTATTCATTTAGCTTTTATCCCACATGAGATAAGACTAATTATTAAATATTTCTTCATAGATGGAGAAAACAAGATTAAGAGAAGTAATAATCTATTATGATTCCAGTGCATAGCCAGCAGGTGACAGAGGCTAAACCAAGACTTGTGACTTTAAGTTCAGTGCTCCTCCCTCCACACATTTGGGCTACTCTTTACCAAATCGGAGGGTAGAGCTACAAATTTTGAAATCATTACTCCTTCTTCTCTTACTTTTCATATTTTACTGGTTAGGAAGTCCTAGTCTATTTAAAAGTAGGGGGGAAAAAAAGCTATCTTCTTTGCTTGACTTGATGGTTAAACAGCTTAATCTCCCTGCCTCTAACCTCTTCCTAAAACACTTTAATTCCTTACCCAGCTAATGAACTTTCTCAAAACACATCTGGCTTGTGCCACTCTGAAGGCACCTTTATATTAATAATATATCACAGTTCATTTACGTTTAAAAATGTTTGGGGAAATGTCTTTCTAAAGCTAGGTCCTTTTGTCAAACATACTGCCCATTAACTGAAATACACTATTACGTAAGTAGTAAATAAGATCATTCTTTCTATATTATTCAAGAAATCCTAAAGAGGAAAACTATTAATCAGATTATTAAGTTACTACCTAAAGCTTGACATCATGGATTGTTTATGGAAGAGACCAGACAAGGAAGGAGGAATACCTACTGAGCATGAGAAAGATCTTCAAAAAAGAGGTAGCGATCAATAGCAACAATGATGGAGAAAACTAAAATGAGACTAAATTAAGAGGTAACACAATTAAAAAATCATGTTTGACAACCCAATGGGGTTTATCAACATCAGTTTCTAGAAGGTGGTAGAGAATGAAGCCAAAGAAAAAGTAAAAATGGGTGATTCTGGGGTCAGTGTTGTGGCCCAGCAGGTAAAGCCAGTACATACAATGCTGGCATTCCATATGGTTTGGATTCCGACTGCTCTGTTTCCAATCCAGCTCTCTGCTATTGGCTTAGGAAAAGGAGAAGACGGCCTAAGTCATTGGCCCCTGTCACCCACTTGGGTGACCTGAATGAAGCTCCTGGCTCAGCCCTGGATGTTGCAGCCACTTGGGGAGTGAACCAGTGGATGGAAGTGCTCTCTGTCTCTAACTCTTAGCTTTCAAATAAACAAGGAAATCTTTTTTTTTAAAAAAAAAAAAGGGTGATTGCTTCTAGGTGCTTTGTTCTGAAAGGAAGAAGAAAGGATAGGAGCCACAGGGATCCCAAACTTAAGAGAGTTTTTAAAAAATGATTTGAAATATATAGTGAGTGTTTGCGTTGGGGGCAAGGGGGAACAGAGACAGCACACACGCACACACTTCCATCCACTGAGTCACTCCCCAAATTGCCACAATAGCCTAAAGCTGGGGTAGGCAGAAGCCAGGAACCAACAACTTCATCTGGGTCTCCCATCTGGGTGGCAGGGACTCATGCACTTGGGCCATCTTCTACTGCCTTCCCGAGTGCATTAGAAAGCTGGATGGGAAGTGGAACAGTTGGGAACTGAACCAGTGCTCCAATATGGGACGCTGGCACTGAAAATGGTATTCTAACCTCCAGTACCACAATGCTAGCCCTAGGGGAAAAAAAATTTGGTAGGACTTGGTCATATAAAGCAGCCAACATAAGTAAAATTCAATTTGACAGACAAAGAGATTCCACATTTGCTCTGGCAGGTCATCCAGTAAGGAATGGGCTAAATGACACAAATGGGGTAAAAAGCTATTTATACTGATCAGGAAACGGGAAAGGCAGGAGATATCTGATAGACTGTGGAGCAGCACTGAGGGTCCAGCTGAGATTTCCAGTCCCAGCTGCTCCACTTCTGATCCAGCTCCCTGCTATGGCCTGGGAAAGCAGTGGAAGATGGCCTGAGTCCTGGGCTCATGCATCCGCGTGGGAGACCCAAAATAGCTCATGGTTCCTGGCTTCAGATTGGCCCAGTTATGGCAGTTTCAGCCATTTGGAGCGTGGACCAATGGATGGAAGAACTAACTCTCTGCCTCTGACTCGCTGTAACCCTGCCTTTCAGATAAATAAATCAATCTCTAAAAAAAACAAAAAAACAAAACAACAACAACAAAAAAAAACGACAACAGAAGGGGTTGGTTGGCCGGCGCCGCGGCTCACTAGGCTAATCCTCCGCCTTGCGGTGCCGGCACACTGGGTTCTAGTCCCGGTCGGGGCACCGATCCTGTCCCGGTTGCCCCTCTTCCAGGCCAGCTCTCTGCTGTGGCCAGGGAGTGCAGTGGAGGATGGCCCAAGTCCTTGGGCCCTGCACCCCATGGGAGACCAGGAGAAGCCCCTAGCTCCTGCCACCGGATCAGCGCGGTGCGCCGGCCGCAGCGCACTACCGCGGCGGCCATTGGAGGGTGAACCAACGGCAAAAGGAAGACCTTTCTCTCTCTCTCTCACTGTCCACTCTGCCTGTCAAAAATAAATAAATAAATAAATAAATAAATAAAGAAGGGGTTGGTGTACATCACAGGAGATGAAGCTGCCACCTGCAATGCCAGCCAAAATATGGGTACCAGTTCATATCCCAGCTGCTCCACTTCTGATTCAGCTCCCTGCTAATGGCTTGGGAAAAGCAGCAGAGTAAGAGCCAGATACTGGGGCCCCTGCCATCCACATGGGAGACCGTAATGAAGCTCCTGGCTTTGGCTTGGCCCAGCCCTGGCCATGGTGACCATCTGAGGAGTAAACTAGCAGATGGAAAACCTCTCTGTCTCTCCTCTCTCTGTAATTCTGACTTTCAAATGGGTAAAGCTTAAAAAAAAAATGACAGGAAAGGTGCTTCAAAGAGAATGGTAAGAGGGATACTCTTCGAGTGTTTTGAGGCACACTAATGGTTAATTTTTGCTTTACCTTTTTGAAACAAACTCTGTGGGATACCAAACTGTTTTTCTTTTTTGTACCTTTTTCAGCATTTTGCTATGTCCAATGTCCATTGTCTAATATAATGGGTAAACATTTCTTGAGTATCTTTTTGTTTTTTTAATTTTTGACAGGCAGAGTTAGACAGTGAGAGAGAGACAGAGACAGAGAGAAAGGTCTTCCTTCCGTTGGTCACTTCCCTAATGGCTGCCACAGCTGGTGTTGCGCCAATCCGAAGCCAGGAGCCAGGTGCTTCCTCCTGGTCTCCCATGTGGGTGCAGGGACCCAAGCACTCGAGCCATCCTCCACTGCCCTCTTGGGCCACGTCAGAGAGCTGGACTGGAAGAGGAGCAACCAGGACTAGTACCCGGCGTCCCAACTGGGACTAGAACCCAGGGTGCCGGCACCGCAGGTGGAGGATTAGCCAAGTGAGCCACGGCGCCGGCCTTCTTGAGTATCTTAAGTATTCTCCCTCACTAGACTCTATTTCTTATTTGTTTCAACTTAAATTTTATTAATATTATTAAGATATCTTGTTTAATTCACTGATTAGTTGCTTGGAAGCATCCACAAAACAAGGGATCTAGTCAATAAGGAAAAGGAAATAAATGGTTTTTACTTAATGCTGCAATGTGATCAGAACCACGTTTCATGGGCCAGTGCTGTGGCATAATGGGCTAAGCCTCTGCCTGTGGTGCTGGCATCCTATACAGGTGCTGGTTCTAATCCCAGCTGTTCCTCTTCCAATCCAGCTCTCTTTTATGGCCTGGGAAATCAGCAAAGACGGCCCAAGTGCTTGGGCTCCTGCACCCGTGTGGGAGACCTGGAAAAAGTGCCTGGCTTTGGACTGGCTCAGCTCTGGCCATTGTGGCCATTTGGGGAGTGAACCAGTGGATGGAAGACCTTTCTCTTTTTCTCACCCTGTCTGTAACACCCTCAAATAAAAAAATTAAAAAATATATATATATATTTTTGACAGGCAGAGTGGACAGTGAGAGAGAGAGAGAGAGAGACAGAAAGAAAGGTCTTCCTTTTCCGTTGGTTCACCCCCCAACGGCCGCTGCGGCCGGCGCACCACGCTGATCCAAAGCCAGGAGCCAGGTGCTTCTCCTGGTCTCCCATGTGGGTGCAGGGCCCAAGCACTTGGGCCATCCTCCACTGCATTCCCGGGCCATAGCAGAGAGCTGGACAGGAAGAGGAGAGACCGGGATAGAATCCAGCACCCCGACCAGGACTAGAACCCGGGGTGCCGGTGCCGCAGGCGGAGGATTAGCCTATTGAGCTTCGGCGCCGGCCAAAACTAAAATATTAAAAAATAAAAACCTTTCATACATCATGTCCACAAATGTGTCACATTCCAAATACTAATGCTTCATTATCTAAATACAGTTTTATTCAGGTGAGACATTTGGAGAGAAAGACAGAAGATCTCTTTCAAATAAAACTAAAAATAATAATAATAATAATTATTGCCTTTTTGCATCCCTGCTCTATTTCACCATTCTTCTATTTTTCTTCTCAGATGGCAGATCTTTGAAATGTTTCCCCCAACACTCCCACAGTCTTGGTTTACCTTCCTCAATGTGGAAGGCCTCTTCACCTCTGCCTACTTCTGTTCCAGCAGCTTTGTCTGATGGTGGTACTTTCCCAATTCTAGTTCTTTTGGTTGGTGTCTTAGCTTTAAAAACAAAGTCTCCTTTAGTGCTACAGTAGCTATATTTAAACTGCTTTAAACACATTAAATTATCTGAATATTAACACCTTACATTTTTGCAAATACTACCCAAGAGGCAGGTGTCTGGCACAGTGGTTAAGCTTGAGATGCTGACATCCCAAATCAGACTGCTGGGCTTGAGTCCCAGCTCTGCTTCAGATCCAGCTTCCAGATAATGCACAACCTCGGAAGCAGGTGATGGCTGAAGTTCTTGGGTCCCTGCCAAGAACATGGGCGACCCAGATGGGAGTTCCAGGTTCCTGGCTTCGGTCTGGCCCAGCCCTAGCTGTTGGGGGCATTTGGGGAGTGAATCAACAGATGGAAGATCTGTCTCTCTTTCAAATAAATTAAATAAAAAAATTTAAAAATATTACTTTAGGGTAGCATTTGGCCTACTGTTTTAAGATGCCCACATCCCACATCAGAGTACTTGGGTGGTTACTTAGCCCAGTGTCAGTTGTTGTGGACATTTGGGGGTATGAACCAGAAGATGGGCGCTCTCTCCATCTGTCACTGTCTCTCAAGTAAAATAAATGAAGGAAAAAATATTTTTATGAATTACGCTAAATCTTAAATATACAACAAAAACTGGAAGACAATCTGGTGTGAACATCCTTTTGCTTATTTAAAAAAAAAAAACGTTTGAAATCCATACAGTTTTCTCTAATACATATTTTCTATGATTTTTTTGAAAATTCCCTATATGTATGGATTTTAAAAATCTTCTGCAATAAAATCAACTTACCTTATAATTCAATTTTTCATGAACTTCCTAAAGTTCTCTCTTTTTTAAAGATTTATTTATTTGAAAGTCAGAGTTACACAGAGGAGAGGCAGAGAGAGAGAGAGAAGAGGCAGAGAGAGAGAGAGAGTCTTCTATCCAATGGTTCACTCCCCAGATGACTGCAATGGCCAGAGCTGCGCCAATCTGAAGCCAGGAGCCCGGAGCTTCTTCCAGGTCTCCCAAGCAGTGCAGGGGCCCAAGGACTCAGGCCATCTCTATTGCTTTCCCAGGCCATAGCAGAGAGCTGGATCAGAAGTAGAGCAGCTGAGTCTCGAACCGGCTCCCATATGGGATCCCAGCACTTCAGGCCAGGGCGTTAACCTGCTGCACCACAATGCCGGCCCCTCTCTCTTTTTTTTTTTTAAAGTTCTCTTTTATTAATGGTTAGCATAATCTTTTGGCTTGGAATATTAATAAAGGGCGAATTAATGGTAACGCCACAATATAAATTTATTTTTAAAACACTCATTTGTTTTCATCTACTTAAAATGCAGAATGACAGAGTGACAGGGAAGGAGAAAGAGACACACAGAGAGAAACAGATCAATCTTTCATCCACTGATTCACCACCCTAAATGCCTGTAAATAGCCAAGGCTGGGCCAGGTTAAAGCCAAGAACCAAGAGCATCATCTGGGTCTCCCACATGCGTGTCAGGGATGCAGGCACTTGAGTCATTATCTGCTGCCTCCCAGACACATTATCAGGAAGCTGTATATGAGGTGGAGGAGCTGGGACTTGAACTGACACTCCAATACAGGATGTGGGGATCCTAACCAGTGGCTTAATGTGCTGTGCCAAACACCTACCTCTACAACATATATTTTTAAATTAATTTTAAATGTAATCCTCTCATAAAATAGAAAAGCTACCACCTCCAAGTATCTACCTGCTAAGTGTCTTTCAATCATCATTTTCAGATCTTCTCCCATAATATTCTCATTTACTGGACCCACTTGAGACAAGGCTTCAAGTTTTGTCTTCTTTGTGTCCACAGCTCTTCTCTTCCTATCCCCCTTTTTATCTGTGGGACGGTCACTTTTGCTTTGTGCTAACTCTACTTTTAAATCACTATCTCCATCTTCTTCCTCTCCAACTTCGTCAACAGTAACAAAATTAAGCTCTTCTTTTAGGTTGTTAAAATCAGCCAGAGAGTCTTCATCCTCTTCAGTTACTTCATCCAAAGTCACTAAATGCAAATCACTACTATCGTCCTGTATTTCATCAACAGTGACCAAAGCAGAAGGGTCTTCAGGCATCTGAGAAGAAATGAACCCCATGGATTCCCTTACATTATTTCCTTCATCTCCTTTAGTATTTAAAGTAGCAAAAGTTATATCTGCTGATTCATTTAAAGGTAGTTCTTCTACTTCTCCAATTTCATCCACAGTTACCAAGCGTTCCTGTTTGAGCAGATCTTGTTCTTCAGCCACTGACAGAACAGTAACATCTTTAGGTTCACTATGGGAAATGCAGTCATCTTGGTCAATTAATTCATCTAATGTAAGAAGTGAATTTGAATTTTTTACCATTTCTTCCATATTTAGTTCTTCTTCATCAATTACTTCATCTACAGTAACTAGAGTTTGTGCTAGGTGTGC
This sequence comes from Lepus europaeus, assembly GCF_033115175.1. Lineage (NCBI taxonomy): Eukaryota > Metazoa > Chordata > Mammalia > Lagomorpha > Leporidae > Lepus > Lepus europaeus. Next base: position 67,071,087 of record NC_084839.1, on the reverse strand, counting down.
AGCTGCATCTTCCTCTTCCCCAATCTCATCCAATGTTACAAAAGATAATTCTCCCTCAACACCACGAGGGGCAGAAGTCTTTCCCTTCTTCTTCTTTAAGTTAAGTTCAGAAGGAGTATTTTTGAGAGCTTCTTTCCTTTTTCCCTTTAATGGATTCTGCTTGGCTTGAGAAGGATTCACTTCTTCTATAACCTCATCCACAGTAACAAATTCATCCAAATTAAATGGAAATAATGGTTCCTGTTGGAGAGTTAAGAATCAGTGTTGTGAACAACTATTAACCAACTGGCTGAGTTCCCGTAAGTCACAATAAATGTGGTGTATGTCTTTCAAGGGAATTTTAGTACAAAGAAGTTTCCTAAAGGTCAAAATTCGTTTTTTTTTTTTTTAAAAGCACCACAAATGAATCAACTACTAAAAGTAATGCCAAAAGTAAAATCCTAACAATATCAATCTTCTATTTTTACCTAATTTCAATTAAGATTAAAATTACTTCCTAAATGATATTTTGAATATAAATGCAAAAAATGCTTCATTTAAAGCATCTGTCAAACAATATAACAAATAATTTACTGTTCTGTACATATCTACCAAGTGTTTTTGGAGACTTACTGGACTTTTAACAGCACTCCAAAAAAGGCAACAAAGTAAGTAGCCAGCAAGACTGTTCCAGTGATCTATACATCTATAATATATATTTTAAGATACACAGTACTAAGCTAGAAAGTTTATATATTGAGAAAGTTATATGAAAAAATTATTATGACAATATGTAATATAACTGTAAATGAAAAAAATCTGTAATTTGAAATATTGTGCCTAAAGAAAATAAATTTCCAGTGGGATTTCTATACATTTAGTTTGCTATCAGTGATAAACTATTTAGCCTAGTTCAAGGTAAAAGAGTGAAGAATTCATGGTAGAATTAATGGTACAGTTTAAAAAAAAAAAAAAGGACATTTCATTCTTGTACCTTTTTGAACAGCTCTCACTCATTACACATCAGTAAGCAGGTATGAGTTATAAGATAGACAAACTCTACCATGGAAAGGTGAAATGAAAGGTTAATGTTACTGGATTTTTTTTACCTCCTTAGATTTGGAATTTCTACCAGTGGTGCTTTTAGAACTCTTAGTGTTTTGCCCAGCCAAAGTCTGAAATATTAAATAATACAAAAACCAGAATTTACACAGGTTATTAATATTCAAAAAAGAATTTAAACATAAAACATTATTAAACTATAATCAATTATGCAAGTATATATATCTAACAAGTACACAAAACTAAGTCAACAGTCACTGAATGGTATAAGCAACTCTCAAAGTTGGAATTAAATTCAGTCTTTCTGATCATTTCTTCCTTAGATCCACAATGTCTAATTTGGGCAATTAGAAACCTGACAAAGCATCATTTTAAGAGAGGAAATCACTTCCCATTCAGAAGCAAAGTGCTGAATCAGCTAAGGAGATCCACTGCAGACTTTTTCTTTAAACCACATAGGTATATTTCTGATCAACTTCTATACACACAATGCTTTTCAAACCTGTTAATAAATTATGAACTCGAGTTTCATACTCTAAAATGCTATTGGCTTCAATCAATGAAACTGTTTAAGGAAGGATCATGGGAGCTTAGGGTGAGCTGAAAGTAAGCAGATGCAAACATGAAACAAGATTACATCTTCTACTCCATAGCTATAGCAACAGAGCTAAACACTTCAAAGACACAGTGAGCCATTTTTTCTACTCTCCTCACCTTATTGTTGCTGTCATCCCGCTTCATGATGGAAGATCTAGCCTCTGTTTCCTGAGACTGTTTTGTTATGTCCTTGTGATCCAGTTTAGAATCTTTGCCTTGCAAAGCTGAGATCTTTCCACTGCCTCCTTTGGTAACACCACTCTGAGTGGGTTTGAATTTACTGCTGTTTTCTGCCAAGCCTAACTTGGCACTTGCAGGTTTAAGTAGACCAAATTCCTTGGTTGAAAGTTTCTTTTCTGCATTTATTTGATCTCTGAGCACAGATTTCAGAAAACTTTTCTGATTTTCAGTTTTTGAAGCAGTAGCTTTTGCCTTAGGAGTAGAGATCATTGTAGTCTTGATGCTTGATTTACTGTTAGATACATGCGATACAGCCAACACACTGGTTTTACTAGTTTCATCAGGCTTAATAGTCTGCCCCACTCCTTTATTTGGGTATACCTTACTTACAGCATTTTCTGCAGGTTTCTCTTTCACTGCTGCCATAATCTTTTCCAATTTTTCTGCAACCATCCTAGCTTCATTCTTTTCAGCCTCCTCTGCTCCTATATGTGTATCTACTCTGGTTTCCTTAGCAGCAAATTCATTCTCCTCATGTTCATCAATGTTACTTTGTTCAGAAACATCTTTTTTGCTCAATGCCTTCTCATCGCTAGAGGAAACTCCTGGTACTAAAGTCACAACACAAGCAGCTGGCATTATTTCTGAAACAGCTTTATGTTTGTCCACTTCAGCTACAGCTTCTACCACAGACTGTGTAATTCCAGAAAGGAAATCTGCTTCAGATGGAGATTCTTCTAGAATTTCTTTGATGTTCCTTTCTTTTATAAATGCACTGTCAGATGTCGACAATTCTGTTTCAGCGTTAATTTCTGCCTCTTCCTTCTCAAAGTCATTAGAAAATACTTGTTGATTTAAAGCAGACTCCTCTATATTTTCAGTGAATAGCTCAATACTGGTGGGAGTGGGTGCTAAAAGAGGAATTTCTACTTTGACCACCTCTTCTTGATTTTCAACTTGCAATGTTTCAATAGTAAAACCAGAGTCACGTTGTCCTTTTTCAGGTTCTTCCTCACAAGGCTCTTCTTGCTGTACCAAAGTTTCTGTTTGTAGGCTAGGAGTAATTTCTTCTTCAATCTCATTAGGTTGAACAGAGGGACTATCAGTTGCTGTCTGTACCTCACTTTCATCAACTGGATTGTTTTTCAAACCAGGGCTAAAAGTATTTTAAAACAAAAACAACAACAAAAAAAGAACACAAACCAAAATCAAACTATGATGAGGATTCAACCATTATAATTATTGATGCCACTTGCAAAGATTTCCTGATGTATCATAAATAAGCTTTGGAAAATCCAGCCAATTAACAGTAAAACTGTTAAAAAGTTTTTGGAAATATGTAAACAATACAAAAATTTAAAAGAGATACTCCATCTCAATGAAGCTTTCTCTTTAATTTGAAGGAAACAATGGCAAATCTACAAGCACTGATATGCTCCTTTTACTCATGGGAGTTACAACCAATTTTGCTTCTTACTATGTCAACTTGAGATACTCAAATTATATGATCCTAACCTCCCAACAGTTTTTAAAACAGTAAAATGTTGGTATTGTTCTATAATGAAATTGATGAGTGATGCACTGAAATTTAAAGTGAAATTTTTTAAAAACAAAAAAGGTAGTAGGAAAAGGCTATACTCCTAACCATACCATTTTTTAAAAAAGATGCGATAGCTTTTACATTTTCAAGAACTGCACTGATTAACTAATCTTACCTCATCTAGTCTTTCCAAATCAAAAGAAAATGAATGTGATTTTGTAATTTCATTACTTTCAAGGAAGCAAAGGCAAAATGAACTATCTTTATATTAATGTTCCATAGGTCAGAGATTATTCTGAATAAGGAAAATCTTAGCTTCTGAAGACAATGTCTAGCATTCTACCAACACAAATTAAAGTTAACAAACACATTCACAAAATTACATTAGAAGCAGGTTAGAGAAAGACATCAGAAAGTGATCAAACCATATCAATACCTCACAATAAAAAATAATACTTTTCTCCCTTTTTCAAAGAAGGAGGCATATAACCAATTCCCTTTAACAAGCTTCTTAAAGGGTGGCCAAACATCCTTTAGTTAACAATGCAACACAGGGTTTTGTGTCCTGAGATGATGTCAATCATATTTCAGAAGTTTAGAAAAAGTGCTATAACATCAGTATAGTCAATGAACTGAAAAATCCCTCACTTCCAACAAAGATATAAGTTTAAGGTTCCAAAGGAGAGAACTTTTCTATAAGATCAGAGAAATAACTCTTGATCAAAAGCTGCAAATGCGGGCCGGCGCTGTGGCACAGCAGGTAAAGCCACTGCCTGCAGTGCCGGCATCCCTTATGGGCACCTGTTCAAGTCCCAGCTGCTTCTCTTCTGATCCAGCTCTCTACTATGGCCTGAGAAATCAGCAGAGATGGCCCAAGTCCTTGAGCCCCTGCACCAATGTGGGAGACCTGGAAGAAGCTCCTGGCTCCTGGCTTCAGATTGGTGCAGCTCTGGCCGTTGTTGCCAATTGGATAGTGAATCAGCAGATGGAAGACCTCTCTCTCTCTGAATCTCCTCTTCTCTCTGTGTAACTCTGACTTAAAATAAATAAATCTTTTTTTTTTAAATGTTGCAAATGCCACAGCACTTGCATAATTTAAGTTGAAAAACCAATAATCATAGACCTTAGTCAACACAGATTCTATTAATCATAAGCTGAAAAGGTCATTTGAAACAATTCACATCTTTATTAGTCAACTATCAATGACTAACTTTAGTGTTCCAAATTCTTAGGACCACGTAAAATAAAAATTGTTGCTCAGCATAAACGACAAAGACACAGTTGTGACATTCACTGTTACAACAGTTGTGTAAAGATTATTTCTCAAAATATAAACTTTGGTTTTTTAATTACAAAATTCACTTCCCATAATGAAAATCACATTCATTACTGAGCTGAATATTAATCCTAAATTAGGGCCATAAAAATATTCAATGGTATAGAAAGATAATAGGGAAATTTTGGTTCCTAGCTCAAGCTCATAGAATTCTCCCTTACTACCAAAAAAAGTTACTATTTTTACACAAAATGAATCACTAAGTAGTGCCATCCTCACACAGAGAACAAAGACTACCTATGTGGAAAAATGGTTTAATTCCATAGATGTCCTGTGTGCTGGTCTTTAAAAAAAACAGTTTTCTTCATAGAAATCATTTACCACATATTAGTATCATTAGTATCTATTTGCTAAAATAAGCAAAGGCTTCAATAGTGAGAAAGGTAGCTTACAAAGCCAGTCTGAGATGTCAAATAAATGACATTGTTAATATCAGAGTTAAACAAGTCTTTTTAAAGATTAAAGCAAAACAAAATCATATTCTGGGAAAGGCACAGAAAAGGATCTCAGGAAGGCATCTGATTTCGCATTCTCCTTCTCATCTGCATTAACGCCCGAATCTTAAGACCTTCAGAAAATGCATACAATAAAAGCTGGGCATTTTGAACAAAGGTTAACACTGTAAGACACACATCCCAAGAAACTTTAGATTTGGACTTCACAATACTGGAGATCAGTGTTTATTTCAGAGCTCCAATATTAATGAATCATCTAGCATCCTTATTTGGAGCTTTAAATATATGAAATGAACCCTGTTTATACAGCACAGGGTGAGTACAGGCATCATGGATTACTATTAAATTATAAAAATATATCCATGTGAGATCTTCTCTAAATAGGAAATCTACTTAAAGTTTAATCATAAACAAAAAGATCACATTCATGATGAGCTGGCAACCATAAGTACTTTAAAAACTACCACTACAACTCTTCTCAGCAACAGTTTACTCCAAAAGAAATGTATAGTGTTCTGGTCATATCCCACATCTTTTTCTCTAATAAATATAAGAGGGAAAAAATTGATGGCAAAAGAAAATTTTAGGTGCAGGTGGTATTTGGTGCAGCAGTTAAGACACACTTTGAAACTCTACATCCCATTATCAGAGTGTCTGAGTTTGAGTCCTGCCTGCACTTCTAATTCTAGCTTCCTGCTAATGGGCATCCCAGGAGGCAGCAAGTGATGGCTGAAGTATTGGATTCCTGTTATCCATGTGGGAGACCCAGACTGCATTCCAGGCTTCTGGTTTTGGTCTGGCTCTGCCCTAGCTGTTGCAAACATTTCTGGAGTGAATTGTTAGATGGAAGATCTCTCTTTGTTTTTCAAATAAATGAAAATAAATAAGAATTTTTAAAAACCACAGTGGGTATTTAGCCTAGTGATTAAGTCACCTACATCTCATATCAAGTGCCTGAGTTGGATACCTGCCACTGGCTCCTGACTCAAAACAGGCTCTGGAAGCAGTGTTGATAGTTCAACTAATTGGGTTCCTGCTGCCCACACGGGGCATCTGGACTGTATCTCAGCTCCTGGCTTCAGTTGGGCCTTGGCTGTTGTTGGCATTTGGGGAGTGAACTGATCAGTGGGCTGGGATCTCTGTTTCTGTTTCTGTCTCTCTGCCTCTCAAACAGACAACAGTTCTTCTTGCAGACCTCAAATGAAATAGATAAAATGAATTTTGGGAAGAACATACTTACTTAGCAGCAACAGTTATTATAGCCAAATTGTAAGTCTATCTGTACTACTCCATGAAGTACTGTTATTTAGGAAGCCCTTTGTAAGCTGTTATAACAAACATAACAGGTGGTATTATGCTTTAGGGAAATGAATGTAATTGTTATGATGAAGTCAACAACTACAAAAAGTGTGTTGACCAACACACCAAGCCTGTTTTGCTTGAAGTTACCAATGTACTGACAATCACCTTTATCTAAACCATATGATTTTTTAAGAAATATTTACTAAGAAAAATCCAGTAAGACATTCTGTTTTGTAGGCATCTCAAAACAGTACATCAAATAACAAACACTACACTTTAAAACAGAATGAAAATGCTATTTCAAACTTACATGCTTATACAACATGGGCTAGCAAACACTAGTGATTCAGTTAGTATACAGGAAGGAAAATAAATATCCCAAATCAGTGATTTAAAATGTAAAACAGGGGCCAGCGCTGTGGCACAGCAGGTTAAAGCCCCAGCCTGCAGCGCCAGTATCCCAAAATGGGTACCGGTTCAAGTCCCGGCTGCTCCTCTTCTGATCCAATTCTCTGCTGTGGCCTGGGAAAGCAGCAGAGGATGACCCAAGTCCTTGGGCCCCTGCACTGGTGTAGCAGACCGGGAAGAAACTCCTGGCTCCTGGCTTCGGATCAGCTCAGCTCTGGCCTTTATGGTCATTTGGGAAGTGAACCAGCAGAATGGAAGACCTGTCTCTTTCTGGCTCTACCTCTCTCTGTAACTGTCTTTCAAATAAATAAAATAATTTTTTTAAAATAATGTAAAACAGTGAGAGGCACGTTAATAATTGGTGGGACAACGGTGGTGACAAGAAAGGTATCCATCAGAATAAAAAAGTGACTAAGGGGAAGGTGTCTTTTATGTAGCCCAAACCAGGTTATAAGTCTCTACTTCGTAGACTTTGAAAACCAAGCTTTCATCCTCTGAAAATAAAAAGCAGTGTATTTAACTTTGACAAAAATCCCTTCTTCAAACTACAGTTGCTTTTAAAAACTACCAAAACACACATGAAAGCTACCTTTTTGTTTTAAGTTAATGCAATTTAGATAGTTCAAACATTATTACTGTGTTTAATTATTCTGAGACAGAAAAAAGTAACAACAACAACATATAATATTGCTTAGAGTTTAGTTAACAGCCTTCTGAAAACATTTTATAAAGAAGTCATATTTGTACATTTAATTCAATCTATGTTTGTACACTCAACTTCTCTAAATAATCAAGAGATACCTTAATGAGACAGAGAAAGTAACAAACCCCTAGTTCAAACAACTATGAAAGAACCCACAACAAGCTCACATATGCATTAAAAAACCTTGTAAGACAGGAACTTTTTGCTATGAGTAATTACTTAAAATGCAGAAATGAAACTCAAAAAAAAAAAAAAAAAACTCTTCAAAATGTTAGCACACTTAAAAAGCAACATACCTTTCTTTTCCTAGTTCTGGGTCATTCTCAGTTTGTGCCTGTAATATAATTGACATTTTATTAGAGGCAATTCTACTGGACTTTAAGTATATTTAACCTATCAGTGAAACACATTCAGTGAAAATACAAAAAGCAATACTAGGGGCCACCACTGTGGCATATTGGGTTAAGCTGCCACCTGTGATGCCAGCATCCCATATGGGCACTGTTTTGAGACCCAACTGTTCTACTTCTACTCCAGCTCCCTGTCAATGCACTGGGGAAAGCAGCAGAGGATGGCCTAAGTGCTTGGGCCCCTGCACACATGTGGGAGGCCTGGAGGAAGCTCCTGGCTCCAGACTAGTCCAGCTCTGGTCAATGTGGTCTTTCAGGGAGTGAACCAGCGACAGAAGAGCTTTCTGTATCTCTCCCCTTCTCTCTGTAACTCTGCTTTTCAGATAAATAAATTTTCAAAACACAAACAAAAAGAAATAAGCTACAAACTAAGAGAAAATTTTGCTTACTGGACTATGCATACTGATCCTCCCTGGAAATTTATACATTAATAAGTATGTTCCTCAGGCCTTCGCCCTTATTTTTCTAAAAACTTCTCCTTGATATGTATTTGTAGAGCTTCTCTCTCTCTTCCTTCAGATCTCGCTAGTAGCTGTTCTGTAGGGGGCTAATACTGACCAGTCTAGGAAATACAACTTCTCACTGATCACTCTCTCTTTTTTTCCCCCCGATTGTTTCATTAACACTTTTAACTTGTTGACATTTATGCAGGCACACAGACACAAATTTGTGTATCTGTTTATCATCTATTTACTCCATTCAAATACAATTTTTGTAGGATTGGGACATGGAATAGTGACCCTGCTATTCACCAATGCATTTCAACATGTCTAAAAGTGATGGCACAGAAAAGAATTAAAGATTAGTTTAATGAATAAGCCCTAAACATTATCAAAGATACAGAATACCTACAGGTATGGTAAGAATTGGTCTTCCCAACAGTACTAGCTGCTGAAAATCAAAGGCAAAATAATGTGAGCACCAAATTCTCTACCTAGACCAACTACTGATAAAGTATATAGGAGGAAAGTAATAAAATAATTTTTTTCTTTTTTAACAGGCAGAGTGGACAATGAGAGAGAGACAGAGAGAAAGGTCTTCCTTTACCGTTGGTTCACCTTCCAATGGCTGCTGCGGCCAGCGCACCGCGCTGATCCAAAGCCAGGAGCCAGGTGCTTCTCCGGGTCTCCCACACGTGTGCAGGGCCCCAAGCACTTGGGCCATCCTCCACTGCACTCCTGGGCCACAGCAGAGAGCTGGACTGGAAGAGGGGCAACCGGGACAGAATCCGGCGCCCTGACCGGAACTAGAACCTGGTGTACTGGCGCCGCAGGCAGAGGATTAGCCTATTGAGCCACAGCGCCGGCTAAAATAATTTTTTTTCTTTTTTTTTTTTTTTTTTTTTTTGACAGGCAGAGTGGACAGTGAGAGAAAGAGACAGAGAGAAAGGTCTTCCTTTACCGTTGGTTCACCCTCCAATGGCCGCCGCGGCCGGCGCACTGCGGCCAGCGCATCGCGCTGATCTGGAGCCAGGAGCCAGGTGCTTCTCCTGGTCTCCCATGGGGTGCAGGGCCCAAGCACTTGGGCCATCCTCCACTGTACTCCCTGGCCACAGCAGAGAGCTGGCCTGGAAGAGGGGCAACCGGGACAGAATCCAGCACCCCAACTGGGACTAGAACCCGGTGTGCTGGAGCCGCAAGGCGGAGGATTAGCCTATTGAGCCGCGGCACCGGCCTGAAATAATTTTCAAATATGAAAGGACTCAGAAAATTTACCTCCTATATTTTCTGGGGTAAAATATTATTTGAAGACGTACTCTAGCAAACTTTATTTCTCACTTATGGATTGCTCTACAAAGTCTAAGAAGTAGCAGAAATAACTCAGAATAACAATGAAAAGAAAACAAAGGATTGGTTTACAAAGCACACAAATAGCCATCATTTAGAATAGGAAGCCAGAGAATAGCTCTAAGAGAATAGATTCTATTCAACAGAAGTATTAAACTACATAATCTGAGTTACATAATGAAGATATTTTCTTTCCCCTTTCAAAAACAAAATGCAAGAAATTCATCTCTGAGTGCACAAGTGTATATATATGTATATATATATTTCCTTTTTTAAAGAACCACTCTCATTATTACTTAATTTATAATCAAGATATTAAAAATGCTAACATTGCTTTTCAATACTTAGAATTGAGTACTATAGATTTTGTATGCATATTATCTATAATTAAAGAACTAAAGCGCTGTGGATTAAGCCACTGTCTGCAATGTCGACATCCCATATGGGTGCTGGTTTGAGACCTGGCTGTTTCACTTCCAATCTAGCTCTCGGCTGATGGCCCAGGAAAGCAGTGGAAGATGGCCCAAGTGCTTGGACCCCTGCACCTACACAGGAGACCCGCAGGAAGCTCCTGGCTCCTGACTTGGGCCCAGCTCCAGCCATTGCGGCCATTTGGGGAGTCAACTAAAGGCTGGAAGATCTGTCTCTTCCTCTCTCTCTATAATTCTTTCAAATAAAATAAATCTTAAAAAATAAAAAGAGAAAACATTAAAAAAAAATAACTAAAGGCTATAATGTTCTATACAATGAAGTAACCTTTACAACTAATGAAAGTGGGGAGGTATTGAGACAGCAATATAGACATAACTAACTTAAGTAATAGTAACTCATTTTAAGTAGTAAAAACTGTAGTGACAAAAATCTGAGGGTGAAACGAAGCATTCACATTAAGCCAAATGTACTTTCCAACTTAATAAAATAGAATGAACAAGGGTTTGGGAAGTAAAGTACCAATCAAGGTACAAATTTTATAAATTTTCACTGCTTTCATTAAAGAATTTGGGTACTATATAGCTGGAAGAATTCTTATATAGCCACTGTGTAATACGAACTTAATTGAAAAAAAAACTTGAAAATTATGAATGACATAAACTTAAAAAAAATGCAATGTTTTAATGGCTGGCACTATGGCGAAGCAGGCTAAACCACTGACTGTACTGTCAGCATCCCATAATGAAACTCCTTTTGAAGTCCTGAGTGCTCCATTTTGGATTTGCTAATCGGCCTGAGAAAGCAGTAGATTCATGGGCCCTTGCCACCCACATGAGCAAACTGGAGTTCCTGGGTACTGGCTTCAGCCTGGACCAGCCCCAGCAATTACAGTCATTTGGGGAATAAATCGGCAAATAAGAAAATTGGTTACTCTATCTTTCTTTCTCTCCCCTTACCGCTCCCCCTGTCTGTGTCTCCTTGAGACTCTGCCTTTCAAATAAATAATATGTAATCTAGGAGAGTTTCCAAGATGGCAGAATAGGGAGGGCGCTTACTGCTCTAATCTAAGGGGAAGATAGTTAAAAAATAAAAAAGTGGAGGGAAGCAGTCTCAGGGGAGAGTCAGAGAGGAAACTCCACACAAATTAGGACCCCAGCAGCCAAGAACTTCAGCACCAGCTTTGGAGAGTGAGGCGAGACCAGAATGCAGTAGCCCAAGCTATCAGTGATAAAGCAGTGTGAAGAGCCTGGCTCGAGTCTGGCTTGGAGCTCTGTGGAGGACAGTATTCCTGCCAACCTAGAGGGGAAAAAGGGGGGACACGCTTCTTTCTCCCCACCCACTTGGCAAGAGGGGGCAGGTGCCATTTTGGACATACGTAACAGCTGCACCAGCTCCTGTCCACAGGCCTGGCAGCCAGCTGAGAGGAGACACCTGAGTCTGGCTGGGTGCTCGTAACTGTGGGAGTCTTATGTGCTGGGACTGTGAAAAAACTGTGGCTGTGAGAGAGGGCACAGGGTGTGCCTGGGACTTTGGGCAGCCACTGTGGATGGATGCACATGCTTGGAGATCCCTGATTTCTGGGTGAGGGTCACTGCTGTGGGATCCATGCTCACATTGACGACTGAACAGATTTTTTCTGTGGTTCTTGTGGCAGTGCAGACAATATTATATTCACTAGGACAAGCACCAAGGCACTCACTGGTCTCCTTGGAGGAGAGAAGGTGAACAAGGAAACAAAAGGGAAGGGAAAGGAAAAGGCAAAGTAAAGAGATTTACCACTCCCAACTTGGGTGTCACCTTGGACACTCCTCTCACCCTGGAGCACTAACAAAGCTCACTGACCACACCCAGCACATGTCTCTGGGTGTTCACTGAAAGAGCAGACACTCCACTAAGCCACAAAGGCATAGTCCAAAGATAAAAAGCCATTACAGGGGAAAAAAAACAAACCAGCAAGTATCTCCAAAAATGCCTAATAATAAATGCAGCAATTCAAGAAACAAGAATAAGGTAGACAACATGATGCCCCCAAAAAAGCACAACACTTCAAGATTAGAATATGAGGATGAAGAGATTGAAGAAATACCAGAAACAGAATTCAAAAAATTGATCATAAGATTATTTAGAAATAATCAAAAGCAAATCCACAAACTAAAGAAATCCATACATTACCACATGAAAAATTTGCCCATGAAACTGAGATTTTAAAGAGAAATCAAAATAAGATACTGGAAATATAGAATTCAACAGAACAAATAAAAAATGTGGTGGAAACCCTAAACAACAGACTGGGTGAGGCAGAAGAAAGAATATGAGTTAGAAGACAAATCACTGGAAATTTTATAGTCAGACCAAAAAAAAAATCAGAAAACTAAAAAACAGTGCTGGAAATTTATGGGATACTATCAAACAACCCAATATATGGGTCTTAGGAGCTCCTGAAGGCATGGACAGAGAAAATGGATTAGAAGGCCTTTTTAAGGAAATAATTACAGAAAACTTTCCTAATATGGAGAAAGGAATATCTGAGTCTAGGAAGCACATAGAACTCTTTAAAAGACATGATCAGAAAAGGTCTTCACTACAACACATTGTAGTCAAACTCTCCACAGTAAAACATAAAAAAAAAAAAAGATTCTAAAATGTGTATGAGAACTTTCAGAACATCTCCAATTAGACTCAACAACTGACTTCTCATCAGAAACCCTACAGGCTAGGAGAAAATGATGAGATACATTCCAAGTCGTGAGAGAAAGAAACTGTCAACCCAGAATACTGTACCCTGCAAAGCTCTCATTCATGAATGAAGGTGAAACAAAGACCCTCCATTACATAAACTGAAAGAATTTGTCACCACTTGCCCAGCCTTACAAATGATGTTTAAGGATGTGCTTTACACAGAAACATGGTCGCCACTACGAAAAAAAGGTGGAGGCAGAAAATCTCCCAGTAAAACTACAAAAGAAATCTAAAGTAAACAATAGGAATATTTATGGATAAATGGCAGGCCGAGTCGTTACTTATCAATATCACCTTGAATGTAAATGGCCTCAACTCCAATTAAAAGATACAGATTGGCTAAATGGATTAAAAAAAAAGACTCTCTCTTTGCTGCCTACAAGAAACATATCTCACCAACAAAGATATATGCAGACTGAAAACAAAAGGACGGAAAAAGATACTCCATGCTAACAGCAACAAAAAAGAGCTGGTGTAGCCACCCTATTATCAGACAAAATAGACTTTAACACAAAAACTGTTAAAAGAGAGAAAAAAAGGCACTATGCAATGATTAAGGGATTAATTCAACAGAAAGATGTGACTATTATAAACGTATATGCTCCTAATTACAGGGCACCTTGTTATTTAAAAGAAATGTTAAAGGATCTAAAGGGAGACATAGACTTCAATACAATAGTAATGAGAGACTTCAACACCCCACTTTCAGCAATGGATAGATCAACCAGACAGAAAATCAGCAAGGAAACAACAGAGTTAATTGACACAAATGGACCTAACCGATATCTACAGAACCTTTCACCCAACAGTGGCAGAATACACATTCTTCTCATCAGTGCTAAGAATGTTCTCTAGGAAAAACCACATGCTAGGCCATAGAGCAAGTCTCAGCAAATTAAAAAATATATATATCAAGGGGCTGGCACTGTTGCATAGCCAGTAAAGCTGCTGCCTGCAGTGCTGGCATCCCATATGGGCGCCGGTTGCAGTCCTGGCTGCTCCCCATCCAATCCACATATCTGCTATGACCTGGGAAAGCATTGCCTTTCAAATAAATAAATAAGACTACAATGGAATGAAGCTGGAAATCAACAACTCAAGGATCTCTAGAACATATGCAAACACATGGAGATTGAAAAACATGCTCCTGAATGAAGAAATCATAGAAGAAATCAAAAGAGAAATAAAAAAATTTCTGAAAATGAATTAAAATGACAATACAACATATCAAAACTGATGGGATACAGCAAAAGCAGTGTTAAGAGGAAAGTTTATAGCAACTAGTGCCTATATCAAATAATTGGAAAGACACCAATAAATAAGTCAGCAATGAATCTGAAGGTCCAAGAGAAACAACTGCAAACCAAACTCAAAACTAGTAGGAGAAAAGAAATAATTTAAATTAGAGCCGTCAGGTCATATGTGGGGGTCTCAGTGTGCTGAGCCCTTGACCAGGGTTTTTCCAGGGGGCATGGTATGCCATGCCTTCTAACCTCCTTCATGGGCTAGGCAGGTAGTCTCCCAGTCAGGCACAGGATCACCCACATCTCCCCCGCCGTTTTAGGGTGGACTATACTATGGCCAAAATCTCAGCCAGCAGAGCAGCCTTTCGCTTGACAGATGTGACTCTGCTTAGTGCGGCATGAAAAAACCAGATCAATAAGCTACAACCCACAATAACCATGACTGCAATAATCAACGTATAGGGATGGAACCAAAATTTCAAGAGTCCCCACCAGTAATCAACCAGTCCCTGTGTAAAGGTGGTAACCACCAGGATAGAAATGTGGGTGGCATTAAGTTCTGGGTTAAATTGAAGAGCACCTGAGAAAACTCCTCATCCTAAGGGCCCCTGATATAGGCTGCCAAGTTACGATATCCAGTTTCCCAGTCTAAGACAGGCACATCGGTGACACAAACAGTTGTGAAGTGAACACACTGGGGGTGCGCACGGTTGGATGAGGGAAACTGTGGCAACAGCCACACCAGCTACCACAGTGACAATGGATATAACGGCAGAGATGATCCATCCAAGGGCCCTCTTAGTCTGTTCTACCACTTGCCTGGCCACATCCTTGAAGGACTGGTCCCAGGGTCTGGTCCAGTTACTGTGTATTTGGGTAGGAAGTCAAATTGCCAGGGCTATCCTGGGACCTAGCCTAGTAACAGGCAGCCTGAGAGTTTGACATCAGTGCTGCACAGATCAGCACCACCAGCACCAAGCCAGTTGGATTGGGAGTTGGGAGGGCACAGGCTTCCTCCTTTTCCAGGGTCTTTTCATCGGTGGCTCGTTTAGGGAAAGGTGCTGAAGTTGGCTTATTTTTGGAGATTGGGGTCCAGAGTTTGACATTTCGGGTGGGTATCCACACAGGCTGTGGAGCGATATCTGGAAAGACACAAGCAAAACCTCTTCCCATTGTTATAAGGGAATCAGGTCCCTTCCATTGTTGGGTAGTCGGGTCCCTCCATCGGACCAGTGGCAACTGGGTTGGGCCTGTGAGAGGTCTCTAGTGTCTCACTGCTGGTGGTGCCCTAGAGGGTGAGACTTTTAAGAAATTTAAGGTGAGAAGAGCAAAGTTAACACTCTTTTGGGGGGTACCATACTCCCTCCCCCTGTTTTTCAAGCTTAGGGTCCTAATGTCTCCTTTCTACAATGCCTTGCAAGGCCTTGGGGGTTACAGGGTATGCCTGTGATATGACAAATGGCACATTTAATGCAAAAGGAGGCAAACACTTTGGATGTATAAGCATGGCGATTATCAGCTTTTATGTAAAATGGGAGTTCAATAACAAGAAAGCAAGACAGGAGGTGAGCAATAACCTTAGGGGCATTTTCATCCATTGAAGGAGTTGCCATTATAAATCCTGAATAGGTATCCACTGTAACATGGAGGAATTCAGGGTCCTGAACCTGTACCACAGAAGTCAGAGCCTGGGAAAGTATCTCTGGGCATTAAGTGTCTGGGTGAGCTTCTCAGTTTGGGAAGAGTGTACCCCAATATCCCGACATGTGAGAATCCACTCATCTAGTGACTTCATATGTACTAGGGCAATCGCAGCACAGTGTTCCTTATTTAAGCCTTCCCATATCAGGTCACAGATCAGGGCCCTCTTGGCCTCCTCATGAGCAACCTTGCTGTGTACAGCCTGTTCCATTCTGGCAAGGAAGTTTAAGATCCTCAGAGGCTTTTCGATGCAGCCTTGGAGATTGATTGGGGCCCCTCCTTCAGGCAAGCATAGAGGGTGCAAAGCTTTACCTGGTCAAACAACTGGGGAGGGGGCAGGTATGTTGGTGTTTACCTCCTGCCGACAGGCGGCTTGTGAATCTTCTCCCAGACGGATGGATCATAAATGTCTACTGCCTCAAGCCACAGACACATGCCCACAGAGGTTTTGCAAAATCATTTGGCTTCCTCCCATTTTAGTTTAAGGCCATGAGTTTCCAACAAAGCCTGCAAGAGCTTAGGCCTGGGGTTCTTACTCGGGATCTGGCCCAGAGTGAAGGGCAAAAGTAGGTAACAATCAAGAAAATTATCATAGGCAAACAATAGAAGATCCACATGGGGAGCTGATGATCATGGCGGGGACCCCTAGAAAAGGATGGAGGCACCCTCTCACCTAGCAGAGAGGGGTTGGAGCCAACGATCACAGTGAGGGCCCCTAGAAAGGGACGGAGGTACCCTCTCACCTAGCAGAGAGGGAATGGGGGCCCGACTAATGGGTGATGCCTCCTTACCTAGCAGGGAGGGCTCCACCCTTGCTTACCTTACAAGTTCAGGTCCCTGTCTGAGCGCCAGTTGTAGGCTCGTCCTGTGAGGCCCACACTGTCAGGATGGTGCAGAGATGGTGTTCTTTGACAAGCACCGGAGACAGTTTCGGTGAATGTGTTCATTTATTAACAGTGGGGCACAAGCTTTATATCTATATATATATATATATGTATGTATACATATATATGGCAGGCAAAGGGGAGTAGCTAGCTCAGGGTAGCAACACTGATTCTATAGGATAAAGCAGATACTCTACGATTCTCCAATCAGCTTGAAGGTCATGTAGCCTACATAGCCTTCCAGGTGGTCTTAGGGGTCTGGGCCACAACCGGGAGCTGTTTACCTAGTTGACAATTACAAGGCCCCTCAACAGGAAGTGGAGGTGGGAGAAATGTGCCTGGGTTCTGCCACCTGCCAGCAGTCATAACATATGTGGGGGTCTCAGTGTGCTGAGCCCTTGACCAGTGCTTTTCCTGGGGGGCATGGTATGCCATGCCCTCTTAACCTCCTGCATGGGCTAGGAAACATTATAACTATACCTACAAATATGGAGGCAGCTTTGGCATTGGTTTCTAACAGATTGGAAGAGTGTTAAACAGCAGGCTAGAAAAGATCTAGACTGTTTTAAGCAAAGCCTTATGGGTAATTCTGGCATAGGCTGAGAAGACGAGAGAAGAGCTGGAATGGCTAAGTAGTTGTAACCAGAATGTGAACAGGCATATGGATAGTAAAGGCCACGCTAACAACATCTCAGATGCAAATGGAAGACTATTCTATGGAAAACTGGAGTAAAGACCATTATAAAGAACTTGGATGAACTGTGTTCAAAAGTGACTAGCGAGGAAATCTGGTAGAGGAAGCATCTAAATAACAAAGCATTTGGAAAGGTGGGCATTTGGCTCAGTCACTAGGTTAAGACACCACAGGGAAGTCTGCATCTCATATCAGAGTGCCTGGTTCAAGTCATTGCTGTTCCACTCCAATCTATCCTGCTGACACATCTCCTGGCAGGCAGCATATGATGGCTCAAATACTTGGCCACCCATGTGGGAGACCCAGATGGAGTTTTAGGTCTCTGGCTGAGGCCTGGTCCAGCACTGCCTGTTGCAAGTGTTTGGGGAGTGAACCAGCAGATAAACAGATTTTCCTCTCTGTTTCAGTTCCTCTGTCTTTCAAATAAAAGGAAAACATTGAAAATTTCTAAATGTTCACAGAATAATAGGATTAAAAGAAAAGCTATTTCAAAAGGAAAGAAAGCAAGCATCAAGTTAATGTTTGGTTACTTTTAACTGCACACAGTATCTGAAAGCAGTAGCTTGATTTAAGGCAAAATATACAATTTAAAGAGGGAAATTCTACAGTCTGTCCAGGCACAGAGTGAAGAAAAAGTACAAATCAGTGAGGCAGAGGAACCCTCTGAAAAATATTACTGAATGCTTCACATTAGGATAACAGCAAACTTGTCTTGAGGATATCCCAGAAATCTTTCCAGCCCCAACTTGCATCATATGCTCCAAGCATAGAAAACCAGAATTATTTTAAGGAAACAACTCCTACTCCTGTCCATAAGTATCCCCAAGACTATCTCACAATTCATGCATCAAGGTACTTCAAAGCTGCAGGCACAGCTCCTGCAGGAAGCAAAACTTGGTGGAGTCCACATGATGATGGGTTGTTATGTACAGGATTTAAGAGTTCTCAGTTCATGGCAGCTTCCACCAAGAATTCAAAGAAAGACTGGGAGGTGAGGCAGAAGTCTGCTACAGGGTCAGAGGCTCAGAGGGTCAGAGGAGTTTCCAATGAGGTGATGTCTAGTAAAGCTGTGTCAATAAAATTAAAGACCCCAGAAAGGTAGAGAAAATAGCAATATGGAGTATGGGAGGCTACCAAGACCTCAGAACTATGGAGCTATCAACATGCAACAGAAGATGGTAAGAACTGAAGCATTCCGGCCGCAGCGTGCCGGCCGCAGCGGCCGTTGAAGGGTGAACCCAACGGCAAAAACGAAGACCTTTCTCTCTGTCTCTCTCTCACTAACCACTCTGCCGTCAAAAAAAAAAAAAAGAACTGAAGCATGGGCTGTGCCCAGAAAAGCCCTAAGTGTAGGGCTGCCCAAGGCCTTGGGGAGTTGGGAGATTCAGGATTCAACATCTGCCCTCGGTTTCAATCTGTTTGGGGCCAATTAACATGTTTTACTTATCTATTTCCCTCCTATGGAATCAGAACGTATAAAGGCCTGTGCCTATCCCACTACTGTTTTGGAAGCATGCCACTTGGATTTCTATAGGCTCACAGCTGAAGCAGTTTGTTCTGAGTCTTAGATGAGACTTTGGATTTTTGAATTAATGCCGGACTTGGTGAAATCTTTGGAACTGCTGGAGATGCAACGACTGTATGCTGTATGTATAAAGAATCCAACTTTTGGGGGAGAAGGAGTGGAATTCTATGGTTTGAATATTTGTTCTTCCCAACACATGAGCTTAGTCCCTAAAGTCTTAATCTGTCTATGGTGTTTAATAGTGGGACCTTTGGGATGTGATTATATTAGGGGCATGTCTCACTCTCCATGATTCAATTATGGTAGCTTTAAAATGAGAGCGACTGAAGTAGATGGGGAGAGACTGACCAGATACTGACAGTTCTATGTGTTTTCTGTCTTTTGCCATGAACTGCTGCCTTGTCCTACCTAAGGACTATGCCAACAAGAATGTTATCACCAAATGAATCGATGGGGCTCTTCCAATCCTGGATTGTAACTTTCCAAAACCAAGAAGAGAGGGAGAGGGGAGGGAGGAGAAAAAAAGAACATCTAAATTCAGAACCAGTTTGACTATTGCCCAAGAAAAATTCTTCAGGTCATCTTCAGAATGTAACTTCTGGGAGAAAGACCTTTATGCTTTCTCCATTTTCTAAAAGCACAAATACAGCAATGGCCTTGTAGAATGGGTTAAGCTGCCATCTCTGAAGCCAGCATCTCATGTGAGTGCCGATTCAAGTTGCGGCTGCTCCACTTCCAATCCAGCTCTCTGCCAATGCACCATGCCACCCACATGGGAGACCCAGATAATGTTCTAGGCTCCTGCCTCAGCCTGCCAGGCCACTACAGCCACCTGGGGAGTGAATCAATGAACAGAGGATCATTTTCTGTCTCTCCTCTGTAACTGTGCCTTTCAAATAAATAATTAATTCTTAAAAAAAAAAAAAAAAGCTAAAAGCACAAAAGATAATACAAAAACCACTTACCTCTGAAGACTCTATCTTTGGAGATAAGTTGCAGGTTAACACGTGGTCCCCTATGTTCTGTGGATTTTCTTTCAGAAAGCTGTACATTGACTGAGCAGACTCAGGACTATCTAATTGAAGAATTGCCTTTGGAGAAGATAAATAAAAGCATGAATACTTCCTAAAAAAATTAAAAGTTTAAAATTATTATATGATCCAGCAATTCTACTTTTCAGTATATACCCAAAAAAACCAAAAGCAGGGACTTGAACATATATTTGTATACCCATTTCATAAAAGCATTATTCACAGTAGCAAAAAAAAAAAAAAAAAAAAAAAAAAGCAACCCAGTAGTCCATGAACAGATAAGTGGATAAAAAAATGTTACATAAGCATGCAACAGAGTATTTAATAGTCCTAAAAAGAGAGGAAAATTCTGACACGAATAAATCTTGAAGATATGGTAAATGAAATCAGTCAGTCAGAATTCCACAAACACAAGGTACCTAAGTAGTCATATTCATAAACAGAATATTGATTAACACTGGCTAGGGGGTTACTGTTTAATGGACAGGAAGCTTCAGTTTAAGAAATGGAAAATGTTCTGGATATGGATGGAGGTGATGGTTGTACAACACGAATGTACTTAATGCCTTTGATCTGACAGTTAAACACAATCAGAACTATAGATTTATGTTTTACAAATATGAAATTTTCATATTTTAATCACATAAAAGTTTAAGATTATTTTAGAAAATTGAATGTATTTTTATTTCAGGCTCTAGACACATTATTGCAAAGGTAAGGTCAATCTTTGTATAAAATAAACCAAAGAAACAATTTTTAGAATGTTGCAAAGGCAAAGCAAAATTTAAGAGGATGCCATATGCTTTTCAGTGAAGCATTAAGCTTGTAATTATAAAGCAAATTAAAAGAAAAATAAGAAAAGGAGGAGAGAGGGTAGGAGTGAGTGAGGGAGGGTAGGGTAGGAAGAATCATTATGCTCTTAAAACTGTATTTATGAAATCTGTTTTTTTATAAATAAAAATTTTTGTTTAAAATGAACAATAAAGGATCTATAAAGCAAAGGTTCAAAATTCTTATAAGCCTTCTGTCCTCACATTCCATCCTATATGAAACTATTTCTATAGTACAAAACATGCTCTATTTGTCAGTTAGGAACATGTCAAATAAAAAATTATTGCTCAATTATATACTTTTTAAATGAAATACTATATATTTTGGCATAAAATCTTGCCTTTTTGGGTAATATGTAGCTGATAAAAATTTAATTTTAATGGACAGCTGAAATACATGTTAAATACAAATGTGAACAGATGACACAATTTTTTGTGTTCTTTTAAGGAAGGAAGTTCAGTCATGATGGTAAAGAATAATTATTTTATTTATACTTCTTTCCACAGAAATAAACAGACCTAATTCTATGTGTCTTTTGACTGTAAGTTACTAAAGAAAATATCTGGTAATAATCCTTAACTTTACAAATAAGCATCAACTAAGCCAAAGTAAAATAGTTAAGGGCAGAACAAACTAAACATTCCACTAAAATAATGCTCTGTGTACTATATTACCTTTTCCCCTTGTGTCTTATCTTCCTTAAAGACTAAGAGCTCTAAAGAGAAAGAGAGATAACCTCTTCTGTCTTGTCATAGTCCAGAAGAAAATATCCTAACCTAGCACATTTCTGGTAAGTATATATTCTGGTAAGCAGTTACGTAATGATTAGAAGTGCTTCAGTTCAGAAGCTGAATTATAAGATGCTGATCATAATATAGGGTTCCAGCTACATATTCTCCACAGACTACATAACTATGTTAAGAGGGAAACTGTTACCTTGCTTTTATTACTCATGAATACATGGTGATCTACTTTTCCAAATTGAAGTCCAATACAAAGTACACATTGAAGTCCATCTTCCGGTAAATTATCAAGATGTACAAGTCGATTGTAAATTTTATCTATATTTGCCTATTTAAAAAAGAGACAGCATAAGAAACAAAATGCTGTAGCATCACACTATACACACAGATTAACAATAATTTAACATTATAGGTGATGGGTATTTAGCATAGCCATTAGGATGCAGCCTGGGACAACTGCATCCAGTATCAGTGTGCATGGGTTCAACTCTTGGTTCTGCATCCAATTCCAGTTTCCTGCCAAGCCACATCCTGGGAGATAGCAGGTAATGAATGGCTCAAGTAGTTGGATCCCTGCCACCCATGTGGGAGACCTCAAATGAGTTCCCAGATCCTGTCTTTGGCCTGGCCCAGCTTTAGCTATTGCAGACATTTGGGGAATAAAACATTGATGGGAGATGTCTCTCTCTCTCCATCTGTCTCCTTCTGCTTATCAAGTAAAATACATAAATATATATAAATAAAAATATTACAGACTCCAGATAATGTCCTTTCTTAAGAGTGAGAAAATGATATATGAAGACAGTGAAGTCTATTTGTTTGAGTAATTAGTAAAACAATATACTAAAACAAGAAATAGAGTACTTCTACTATCAATATGTTTACCCAAAACATCCTCTGTCGGGCTATTGCCCTATATGGCCACTTACTATATATATTCCAATATATGGGGAATTTAATTCATATAAAGGATTACCATGACCCTTTATTTCTTATTTTACCTAGAAGACAACCCATCTGACATCTCCATTACTACCAGTATGTTTAAAAAAAAAAAAAATTTATTTATTGATTTGAAAGGCAGAATTAACAGAGGTATCTTCCATTCGTTGATTCACTCCCCAAATGGCCACAAGAACTGGAGCTGGGCCAATCTGAAGCCAGGAGCCAAGAGCTTCCTGTGGGTTTCCAGTGTGAGTTTCCAATTTGGGTGTAAGGGTCCAAGCATCTGGGCCATCCTCTGCTGCTTTCTCAGGCACACCAACAGGGAGCCAGATTGGAAGTGGAGCAGCTAGGACTTGAACCAGCACTCACATGGGATGCCAGCACCACCAACAGCAGTTTTTACCTGCTATGCCAGGGCTCTTACCTGCTATACAACAGTGCTGGCCCCACCCTCAATATCTTAAAATTATTACTAAGTTTTTCTCTATTTACTCAAAGGTGAACAATAAAACACTCAAGGTTTCTATCAATTAAATATGGGTAAAAAAGTAATCAAAGGCAAAACTTACCTCTGGGTCATTTTCTTTAATCAAGGCTATAAACATAGCTTCCTAAAAAGTCAAATTATACAAAGGTTCAAAGTGTAAGTTCTTTGTCATTCACATACTTAGTCAAGATGTGTAATATAATAATCTATGTAAATATACATTACACAGCATTTCATAAAATGAAGCAGCAAAAGTTTTGTTCCTTTCAAAAATCTTTCCCTCTAAACAAGTTATCAAAGTCCTATCTTCCCATTACAATTTAACTCTTCCTATTCCCCTAAATATAGTTAGAATGAACACACAAGTTCAAATACAAGGAATAAAAGACTTAATTCAGATTACAGGAAGATAATCAAATTATAAAGAAAAATTAAGCAAATCAAAATAGCAAAAATAGAAATGCAGACAAAACAGAAAATAGCACAGTGACTTGCTGCTGCTGCATTATAAGCAGGCCAAGAATACCATGAGCCTACAATGTCAGAGCTGGCAGAGAGTAACAAACACTCAGCTTTGTGTTCAGGAAAGAAACTGAAATGTTATAAGACTATGGTTCTTAAACTTTTTTCTTTTTACTGACATGTATAAAACACCACCACCAATTCAATCAAACGAGAGTGATTCTGATGAAAGTTTTTCTCAAATTACATGCATTTTATATCCATCTTACTCTGGAGATTTCCCCATCTTTACCTCTTGCCTCTTAACAGTTGATGGTCAGTGTTTATAGGCCACAGAGACATTAAAGGTAAATTGGGACAGATTTGAATTGTAAGTCAGTCAGAGGGCCTTGTGGAGAAAAGACTTGAGGGAAACAAAACTGAAGGTAGAAGGTACAAATATCAACTACTCCAGTGGTCCAGCAGAAGTTTTTAAGAGACGAAACAATAGGCCGGCGCCGTGGTTCAATAGGCTAATCCTCCGCCTGTGGCGCTAGCACACCGGGTTCTAGTCCCGGTCGGGGGGCCGGATTCTGTCCCGGTTGCCCCTCTTCCAGGCCAGCTCTTTGCTATGGCCCGGGAAGGCAGTGGAGGATGGCCCAAGTGCTTGGGCCCTGCACCCCATGGGAGACCAGGAGAAGCACCTGGCTCCTGCCTTCAGATCAGCGCGGTGCGCCGGCCGCAGCGCGCTGGCCGTGGCGGCCATTGGAGGGTGAACCAACGGCAAAAGGAAGACCTTTCTGTCTCTCACTGTCCACTTTGCCTGTCAAAAATAAAAAAATAAAAAAAAAAAAGAGACGAAACAATAGAAGATGGTCTGAGATAAAGAAACAACCTTCACAGATAAAATATACAACATCTATTGATAAACCAAATATAAGGAATGAGAGAAAAAAATCAAAGACAGTCCAGGGATTCCAGTTTGAACGACAGATAGTTGCACTGAGATAGGAATGCTGAGGTGATATTTGTTTTCAAGATCAATACACATGAAGGACAGGATTGTTCCACTAAGAAAGTAACTCAAACAGTGTAGTGAACTATTATAAAGACAGGAAGTACTTTTCTCAATGCCTGAGAGAAAATGTGAACTCAAAGAAAATTACAAAATGTAACAGACTAAAATAAATCTGATAAGAAATTTAATAAAATTTAGTAAACATGATGCTAAGTCTGATTTACCTCGTCTTTTATATTCACGATTTCAGGAGCCATACTTATTAAGAGTTGATTTCCATCCATGGATATTGGGAAACAGGTATAAAATTTTACCATAGAATCAGCAGATTTTCTATTTATTTCTATATATGCCTTTTAAAATAGAAATTACAAGAATGAAAACATAAGTAAGTCTTAACTTCAGTTACTCTTTCTTGGAAAGATTTAATACTTGAATCAAATGAATTGAACACTTAGTAAGCACTTTTAAAAATTAAAAAATACAGTCTTCAGAAATTGAGTCCCACAGACTAATGTTAAAAACCATAAGCAAGAAAAAATGACTGAACTCAGAAGTCAATACTAAAGACAGAAACAAGGATATTCTAGTAACCAACATTAACAAAAGTCCTCTTATTCATCACTGTATCCTTGGTATATAGAAGACTATTTCTTAAGCAAATAAATCCAACAATTGATAAAAGGAGAAATATGAACTAAAAATATATGACTGAATGTATAAGGACTGTTAAGTTATTTTTCATTTTGCTGTTTTCCTAAGTGTAAAATTGGAGCTCCAAATATTTTGGTTTTAACTTTCATACCTAAATAAAGAAATTGAACCATAACTAATAAGGTATAAACAGTCTATATGTTTAAAGTTATTAGTCTATAATTTAATGAATTATCTGCCATTTGCCAATGTACTAAAGTTTTAATATATCATAATAAAATGTGGATATGAATTTTGTTTCCCAGTTTACACAAAATTTTTTTCATGTTGCTTTATGTTAATTTTAAGTTACAAATATTTGCATTATATACAATCCTTCCCTCTAATCTGGTTTCATTTTCCACAGTTTCAGTTACCCAAAATCAAGCATGATCTGAAAATAGTAAATGATAAATTCCAGAAATAAACAGTAAGTTTTAAACCATGAGCTATTCTCTATAATGTAATGAAATCTCATTCTGACTGGCCAGCACATAAATGAATCCTTTGTCTAGGTATCCACATGTATGTGCCAACTGGTCAATTAACAGCTGTTATCAGATAGATGGTTTCCATATCCCATTGTTTGTCTTTAAGCACCCTTTATTTTCCTTAATAATGGAATCAAAGCACAAGAGTAAAGCTGTTGGAAATTCAGAGATGGCAAAGAGAAGCTACAAAGTACTACCGTTAAATGAAGAGGTTAAGTTTTCTACTTAATACAGAACAAACCAAACAATCATGTTGAGATTACATAAGAACAAATTGTAAAAGTGTGAAGTTGTAAAAAAGGAAAAAGAAACACATGCTAGTTTTGCTACAGTACCTTCAAATACAAACATAATGGCCCCAGTGTATTACAAGTGTTTATCTAAAAATGGAAAAGGCTTAATTTATGTACATATGCATATGGAAAGAACAGCATCATAAAATAGGGCTCAGTAATAACCCTGGTTTTAGGCATCCAGCAGAACCCAAACACTTCCCTGAGAGGAAAAGGGAGGACTAATGTAAATTGAACCAGGTATTTTCTATATAATATCTTGGAAATGTTTAATAATCACAGAATATTTAAGTTTAATCAAAATTGGGCAGATAATAATTAAGATATTTGGGTTTGGAACATATACTTTATTACTTGTTTATACATATACTTTGGTATAACATGCACTTTGACATGTTACATAAAATATCAATTTAAATTGGTTCTTTTTTTTTTTGGACAGGCAGAGTAGACAGTGAGAGAGAGAGACAGAGAGAAAGGTCTTCCTTTTTGCCGTTGGTTCACCCTCCAATGGCCGCTGTGGCCTGCGCACCGCGCTGATCCGAAGCCAGGAGCCAGGTGCTTCTCCTGGTCTCCCATGGGGTGCAGGGCCCAAGCACTTGGGCCATCCTCCACTGCACTCCCGGTCCATAGCAGAGGGCTGGCCTGGAAGAGGGGCAACCGGGACAGAATCCGGCGCCCCGACCAGGACTAGAACCCGGTGTGCCAGCGCCACAGGCGGAGGATTAGCCTGTTGAGCCGTGGCACCTGCCTTAAATTGGTTCTAAACACTCACAATTTCCCCTATCTCAATGTATTAAGAAACTCATTTAAAAAACTCACATTACTTCTGTATATAATTAAAAATGAATCTTAATGAAGAATGAGATGGGAGAAGGAGCAGGAAGTGGGACAGAAGTGGGGGGGGAAGGGTAGGTATGGGGGGAAGAACCGCTATATTCCTAAAGCTGTACCTATGAAATTTGTATTTATTAAATAAAAGCTTTCAAAGAAAAAACTCACATTAAAAACATGTTTTTGTTATGTTTTTAAAACATTATAAATAATATACTTTTAAAGAAACTACTGAAATATAATTTTCATAAAAAGTTCAATCATTTATAGCCGGCGCCGTGGCTTAACAGGCTAATCCTCCGCCTTGCGGCGCCGGCACACCGGGTTCTAGTCCCGGTTGGGGCGCTGGATTCTATCCCGGTTGCCCCTCTTCCAGGCCAGCTCTCTGCTGCGGCCTGGGAGTACAGTGGAGGATGGCCCAAGTCCTTGGGCCCTGCACCCGCATGTGAGACCAGGAGAAGCACCTGGCTCCTGGCTTCGGATCAGCGAGATGCGCCGGCAGCAGCGGCCATTGGAGGGTGAACCAACGGCAAAAAGGAAGACCTTTCTCTCTGTCTCTCTCTCTCACTATCCACTCTGCCTGTCAAAATTAAAAAAAAAAAAAAAAAAAAGTTCAATCATTTAAGAATATACAATTTACAAAGTAGTGTAATTATTCAAATAATCTATATGTAACATAATGTCAAGCTATATACAACTCAACTGTATTCTGTCTCCTCTCCTGTTTTCTCAAGCACACTGATTCTGATTATCACCAAACACATACTCTATTCTCAAAGAACTCACCAACGCCTTTCTATTGTAAAAACAATATTCCTTGGCACTACAATGATGTCCGTTCCATTATTTAAACTCATTTTTGGAATCATATTTCATACAAAATACTTCCCACAAGTTTGTTGTTAACAATAAATTTGTTTTAAAATGCAAAAGCAATGTAAATTGATAGAAAACTTAGAGCCTGGATCATTCT
The DNA here is from genome assembly GCF_033115175.1 of Lepus europaeus. Taxonomy (NCBI): domain Eukaryota; kingdom Metazoa; phylum Chordata; class Mammalia; order Lagomorpha; family Leporidae; genus Lepus; species Lepus europaeus. Next base: position 67,043,329 of record NC_084839.1, on the reverse strand, counting down.
AAGTACTGCTGCCATTATTAGTTTGAGTCTCAAAAAGCTTACTTTCCATTTGAATATCATTAGTAAAACAGCCTAAGAAATATTAGTGGAAATGATCTACAAAATGCTAAGTATCATTTGGAAATTCTTTGTTAAACAGATTACAGATGTATAACATTTTTATTAAGCAAATTTTCTGGCAAAACTTCTGAAATTATTAGTAAGCCATTTTTCCCCAGCATCAAAATTATGCCTGCTTAGAATTCAAACATAATCTTTCTGTTTTACCTTTTAAAATGTCTTTAGCTTGAAATAGTTGGATTACTTTAAGATGGTGCTTTTAAACTTTTTCTTCCCATGTTATGAATTTAACACCTTTCAAAATGTGCTGTCAGTATGAATACCTATTAACTCTTACCTTTTTATGAGATGATAAAATCAAAATATCCTTTAAACCACCAAACGGTTTTGCTAAGTTGCAAATTTCGTCTATAGAATATCCTTTATTAGGCAAATTAGAAATAAGTATCACACACATTTCCTCTGTTTCCTTCAAAATAAATTTAAAAATTGATATTAAAGTTTAACAGGTTTTAGATTTATTCAAGTTTATACTACACATTATATGTCAGTATGTATACTGCATTTAATATTTGAGCAAGTCTGATCAATTCGGTAGGCTGATCTGAACTTCAAATTAAAAACAACACCCCCTTCCTATTTTGCAAATTTATGTTCTTCAAATACAGGAAATTAATAGAGGTACTATCCATCATCTAATTTAGTTCTATAACATCCCTTTTTCACCTGGTGCTTTAAAATTTGAGTTCACCTATCTCTGACTACAATGCCATTCATGTACTGTTGTCACTCCTGTGCCTTATGGGCACAAACTCCAAACTCCAAATCAGTCAGTATCCTTTTACCTTATTGAAAAGGAACATCCCTTTCTGGGAGTATCTCCTTACAATCCTTACCACACAACTCAATCACCACTGCAAGTTGAGAACTATTTTCCTACTAAACATCCTTTCACATCTATTTTATTCTTCAAGATGGCTCTCTTATCAATGACAGTTTTTCCTTTGAAAATTTTGGGGAAATTCTTAAAAATGAGCCATAGTACAATGTTTTACAAAAAAAAAAACTGTAAATTTTTATGATTTCCATAAATCAACTGTGATTTTTAACTACCATGTCAGCTATATTAATAAATGGCTCCTTCCCTGAAGTCCTTTATGTTAAAGGACTGTTGGTGCTTTAAAATATTATCCCTATAAGATGTATTACTTAATTACCACTTGAAGAATGGAGTTACCACATAAAAATAAACTTGTGCTTAGCAACTAAATTATGGCAAAATCTAAACTGGTAAATTCTAAATTAAAGATATTTTAATATATTCATAATAACAGATATCACAAGAAAACAATAAGGTGAAGTTTATATCCTTCAAACAGAACCGAAAACACTACTTGTTCCTTCCAAAACACAAAGAAACAACTGGAATTCCAAATATTAACATATCTCACATTTGTCTCCTGGGGGAGAAAAAGCTATCAGAAAATTCCCCTGGTTCTAATTTGATAGCCTGTTCTGTACCAAAAAGACTTATTTTGGCCAATATGTCATTCCCAATGAAAAAGTGATTTTCAAAAATATGTACATTTATTAATCATATATTAATAAATCCTTCATTTACTGAGCTACTCAAAGTTTTAGAACTGAAAACATAATCAAAGAATCAAAAGTGACTGGAGTTTTTCAAAATGCCAAACACCATAATAACTTTTACTTCAATTTTGTAAAAAACTTTTTTGTCAAAATGTTTTAAGGTTTAAAGGAATAAAAAACTGACCTTGTTAACTGGTTCATTTTCTGTAGTTTCCAAAGCAGCTTCTTAACACAAAACAAAAGAAAAAAAATAAATAGATATACTTTATCAAGATCTCACTTTATTCCACAGTGGATTAAACAGGAGCTATTTGAAAGCGTATACAGCTCACAAAAGAGTTAGAGAACCAGAAGGGAACAGCTACAAAAGTGACACTGGCTTTTAAATAATACATTTAGCCGGCGCCGTGGCTCAACAGGCTAATCCTCCGCCTTGCGGCGCCGGCACACCGGGTTCTAGTCCCGGTCGGGGCACCGATCCTGTCCCGGTTGCCCCTCTTCCAGGCCAGCTCTCTGCTGTGGCCAGGGAGTGCAGTGGAGGATGGCCCAAGTGCTTGGGCTCTGCACCCCATGGGAGACCAGGAGAAGCACCTGGCTCCTGCCATCGGAACAGCGTGGTGCGCCGGCCGCAGCGCGCCAGCCGCGGCGGCCATTGGAGGGTGAACCAATGGCAAAAGGAAGACCTTTCTCTCTGTCTCTCTCTCTCACTGTCCACTCTGCCTGTCAAAAATAAAAAAAAAAATAAATTAATTAAAAAAAATAAATAATACATTTAATTTTATTTCTTCTGACAGCATTAATCACATTTAAAAGGGTGAAAATCTAAATCAAAAAATTCTTTTTTTGCTTTTCTTTTTTTTCTTTTGTGAAAGGCAGAGTGACAGAAAGAGATCTTCCATTTACTGGTTTACTTCCCAAATGGCTAATGGTCAGAGCTGGGCCAGGCCAAAGCCAAGAGCCAGGAACTCCATCCAGGTCTCCAATGTGGGTGGCAGAGGTCCAAGTACTTGGGCCATCTTCTACTGCCTTCCCAGCCACATTAGCAGGGAACTGGATAGGAATCAAAGCAGCCAGTGCTCCAATAAGGAATGCTGGAATTGAGGTGCCATGATGCTGACCCCTTGAATCATAATATTCTTAATTTTATTTAGGTATGACCTTTATTTCAGGATGGAGGAAAAAATGTGTGTAGGTATGTATTCATAGTAATACAACAAAATTAAGTACCTCTGCTCTTAAAACTTCGATTTTCCTCCACCTTTATAAAACAAAATAAAATTTCTATTGACCTACCTGAAGTAGTTTCTTTAGCAGAGTTCTCTGTAGCTTTAGCTTCCATGTCAGTCTTTATTTCAGAGGTTTCTGCACGAAATAGTCTGCTTTAGCGGTGTTGAAAAGCACTAATATAATTCAACTAGTGAAAAGGAACTTAAGCTTATTGGTCAGTCTAGGTCTCCTTAGGCTGATCTGACTTAACTTAAAAACAAGGCCTTTGAAGATTTTTAAGCAAAATTACAAGATGTACACTGAATATAACACCAAGAAGGTCTAAGATAAAAAACTACTGAAATAACAACATTTCAAACTTACCTGGTACAGTCACAGGTTTACTGGAGTCTTTGTTTTTGATATTCCCGGCTTTTTTTGATTCTAGAGACTTCTTTCCAGTAGATTTTGCTTTTAAAGGTAGAATTGATCCATTATTTTAAGGGTCTGCTCAACAATGCAACATGTCTTATGCTAATATATTAGTGAATAAGTAGAGGTTTATTATAAAAGCAGTTCTTTCCAAACATTCACTTTTTCTATTTATATTCATTATCTGCTTTACTAAGCTGAGATGCCATTTTTGGATGATATCCTAAAGTGAGGTACTAGTTCAAACCTCAAGTGATAGAAGCACATCATTAAGAACACATTCCAAAACTTGTATTTTGCTAATTCTACAAAAGTTCTGTAAGACTAGGCTACTGGAAAATGATTACTAAAAAGATACTGGTAGTTTCAATGTGCTATATTCATTTTCAATAGTATTCCACTTATTTATGGAGAAAAAGGAGAGGGGAGGGTTGCGGGTGGGAGGAAAGCTATGGGAGGGGGAAGCCATTGTAATCCATAAGCTGTACATTGGAAATTTATATTCATTAAATAAAAGTTAAAAAAAGAAAAAAAATAAATTAACTTTTCTCTAAAAAAAAAAAAACAGATGCTAGGGTGAACTTCTTATATGCATCTAATAAAATATGTAAAAACAAAAAACAAACAAACAAAAAAAAGCATTCTTCTAACATGGAAAGAAGTAATCTTTTTAAAAGTAACAAACATCAGAGGAAATGTATAAGCAGAGGAAGGTAATGTGAGTCACCATTCAAAAACAAAGAGGAAAATAACGATTAATATTTATAGAGAGGAAGTGACAGACCAGCATGTGATTATGTAGCTATGAAAAATGTACGGTCAAAAAGTTGTGTATATATAGTGTTTATATAGTATCATATAGCTGTGTAGTATCTATTAATTTCTTCAAATGTTATAAGATGCTAAAATCTATTTTAGGAATTTAAAACTTGCTTTTGATATTATACTTATTATATTCTTTAAAGGAGAATTAAGAATAAACTTAACAACATATTGCTTCTCCAACAGTCTTACCTGTTTTGACTGAAGCTTTACCTTTAGCAGCTACTGTTATCACAGATTTTACAGAACTTGCTGATTTCCCTAAATCACAAAAACTTCAGTCAAAATTCATTTACTTAACTAGTATGAATAATCTCCAAAGAACCTCACAGGAAAAGAATATAAGAACAACAGATTAGATTTTTGTTCAAAATGTAAAATGCTATCATCTTTGGGGGCACAAGACATTTTCTAAATCTAGCAATTATGGTAATTTTCAGGAAACAATACATCACTGAACAAACATTTCACTTCCCTGATGGGGTACAGCATTCAGGCAGGTTAAGTAAACTTGTGAATGTGTCCAACAACCAGAAGGAAAATTACCAACTTCAAGGATAAGAGGAAAAAAATAAAAAGCAAAAAAACCATGCTTTTAATAGTTACAACCCATGCTTAGTTGCTTTGCTCCCAGTTGGTTAAAAAGTATTCAGTAACATCTAAATTATGGTGAGGTCACATAAAGTTTGCTTTGATTCACTGCTAGAATGTTCTTGCTGTACAGGACTATTTAAATTGCTCAGGACTATTAAAATCTCTCCAACCATTCTTTGCCACCTAGCTATTACTGTTGCTTATTTTCCAAGATGTTGCTATTTATGGACTATGATCAAAGTTGCAGTACAGATGTTGAACAGGGAGTAAAACCATCTTTAACAGAGCAAGAGACTTAGCTCTGAAAATCAGGATTCATAAGAATAAAGTATGAGGAAAAATCCAGGATCAGAAATCATAGCTCTAAATTGAACTCCCAAGATAAACTGAGAAGCCTTGGGGCATTCAGAAGATTTCATTTTTTTAAAATTTATTTATTTTTATTTATTTATTTGACAGGTAGAGTTATAGACAGTGAGAAGAGAGAGACAAAGAGAAAGGTCCTCCTTCCATTGGTGCACTCCCCAAATGGCTGCAACAACCAGTGCTGCGCCGAACTGAAGCCAGGAGCCAGGTGCTTCCTCCTGGTCTCCCATGCGGGTGCAGGGGCTCAAGGACTTGGGCCATCCTCCACTGCCCTCCTAGGCTACAGCAGAGAGCTGGACTGAAAGAGAAGCAACCAGGACTAGAACTGGAGCCTATATGGGATGCTGGTGCCAAAGGCAGAAGATTAACCAAGTGAGCCACAGGGCATTCACAAGATTCCTATCCAGACTATTCCATATATAAACAAGGGTGGTGACTGCTACAACTACCTAACGGGAAGAAACCCTGTGAGGGAACACTATTATACTTAAAAAAAAAAAAAAAAAAAAAGAGAGACAATCACTGACATCCACAAAAATCAACTGAAAGTGTTTATAAATCCACCCTTTATATTCAAAGATAGACCATAATTTTAGTCCAAAAAGGCAGCACAAATAGTCCTCCCTTATCTGCAGTTTTGGCTTCCATGGTTTCAGATATCCACAGTTAACCATGGTCTGAAAGTACAAAATGGAAAACTCTACAAATAAACAGCTCATTAAATTTTAAACTGTACGCTGTGCTCAGTAGCATGATGAAATATCCAGCTGTTCCATGTGTGGTCCCTTTGTCCAGTGAATCCATGCTGTATATGAGACTTCATAGTATTTGTGAAAAACTGCAATTTACCAGTAAGTTTACTTTGGTGCAAAACATTTTTGTAGTTCATGTACAGTTTTCTCATAACACCTATTCACTAAGAACTTTAAAGACAACTTACACTTATGGGTTTTAAGATTATTTTCTTTTTACCAAAATAAACATACTTTAATCTTACTTGCCACAAACTTTCTGAGCCATTTGTTACATAGTAGCATCTCTGCTGTTAGACTGGTCATCTCAGTGTCCCAGTTAAACAGAAATGTAATTTCATAACAGCCCCAAAGCACAAGAGCAGTGATGCTGGCAATTTGATAGCCAAAGAAAAACAGCAGAGCACTTCCTAAGTGAATAGTGAAAGTATTATAAAATATTTTGAGGGGAAAGGAAGAGCTCACATTCACACACTATGTTCTATTATTGTTGTTATATCTCTTCTTGTGTCAAATTCATAAAGTTTTTATCACAGGAATATATGGAAAAATACATAGTTTATAAAAGGTTCTGTACCAGCCACAGTTCAGGCATCCACTGGAGGTCTTGAAATGTATTGTCCCAAGTAAGGCAGGACCACAGTACCAACTCTTACAGTTTGCTATCTAAATTAATCAATTCTTAGTTATTCACAAGTTCCTCTACACTAGTTAGGTGAGGCCACAGACTTTTCTTTCACTATCTTTATATTGCTATCACAAGTTAATTCATTTTACTAATACCGCCTAAGAGCTAGAATTTCAGGAAAAATAGCATTGATTTTCAATAGCTATGGGAAGGCTAGTGGAATTCCACTATGAGTATCACACAATTATTATCAAAGTAATAATTTAATTTTGTAAAAATAAATGCATCTTCAAGACAAGTTTCTTAGCAACTCATAATTCCATTCAGATTACTCCTTTTTTTTTTTTTTAAGATTTATTTATTTGAAAGTCAGAATCACACAGAGAGAGGAAAGGCAGAAAAAGTGAGAGAGCGAGAGAAAGAGAGAGAGGTCTTCTATCCGCTGGTTCACTCCCCAATTAGCTGCAACTGCTAGAGCTGCGCTGATCCAAAGCTGGGAGCCAGGAGCTTCTTCTGGGTCTCCCACATGGGTGCAGGGGCCCAAGGACTTGGGCCATCTTTTACTGCTTTCGCAGGCCATAGCAGAGAGCTGGATTGGAAGTGGAGCAGCCGGGTCTCGAACCAACGCCCATATGGGATGCTGGCACTTCAGGCCAGGGCATTAACCCACTGCGCCACAGCACCGGCCCCCAGATTACTCCTTCTAAGATATGACAATATGAAAACTCTCTGCCACTAACAGTGGGACTTCCCAGCTTAATGCTGTTTCCTTTCCTTTTGAACATTATGGGGCAGAAAATTTAATACACTGACCTCTATTAAAAGAGATGATCCTGAATTAACCCTCATTTAGTAGAGACAGTAGGAAAAAACAGGAGGATTATGCCAAAGGAGGAAGGAGAATAATAATTATTTAAAAACCAATTATAGGGGCCAGTGCTGTTGCACAGTGGGTTAATGCCCTCGCCTCAAGCACCGGCATCCCATATGGGCACCGGTTCGAGACCCGGCTGCTCCACTTCCGATCCAGCTCTCTGCTATGGCCTGCGAAAGCAGTAAAAGATGGCCCAAGTCCTTGGGCCCCTGCACCCACGTGGGAGACCTGGAAGAAGCTCCTGGCTCCCGGCTTCAGATCAGCGCAGCTCTGCCATTGCGGTCACTTGGGGAGTGAACCATCGGATGGAAGACCTCTCTTTCTTTCTCTCTCTCTCTCTCTCTCTCCCCCCTCTCCCTCTCCTTCTGTGTGTAACTGTGTAACTCTTTCAAATAAATAAATAAATCTTTGAAAAAAAATTATAGCCCATAAGAATTATAAGAATTGTTACCTGAATAAAGGAAAACAAAGGCCGGTACTGTGGCACAGCAGGTAAAGCCACCATCTGCAGTGCCTACATCCCATGGGTACCAGTTCAAGTTCTGGCTGCTCCAATTCCCATCCAGCTCTCTGTTATAGCCTGGGAAAGCAGCAGAAAATGGCCCAAGTCCTTGGGCCCTTGCACCCATGTGAGAGACCTGGAAGAAGCTCCAGGCTCCTGGCTTCGGATCAGCCCAGCTCTGGCCATTGCCGCCATTTGGGGAGTAAACCAGTAACTGAAGACCTCTAACTCTCTGCCTTTTCCTCTGTTAACTCTGCCTTTCAAATAAATAAATAAATAAATCTTAAAAAAAAAAAAAAAAAAAGGAAACAGAGAAGATTCCAATATATGCATTATGAGAAAAATGAAAGGCTTTCAAAAAGCCTCATAGAAAATAAATAGCAAGAGAACATTATGTATGGGTTTCAAAATTTTTTGCATCAAAATAAACTTTTATTTAATTCCACTTTTTCATAAACTTTTTAGTATACTCTAGTACTTTCTCCAGAAAAAAAAATTTTTTTAAAGATTTATCGCTTCTTGGTCTTTGGATAAAATCAAGTGAAGATTTATTTATTTAATTTGAAGTCAGAGTTACAGAGAGAGAGAGAGAGAGAGAGAGAGAGAGAGAGATCCTCCATCTGTTAGTTCACTTCCCAGATGGCTGCCAATGGCTAGGGCTGGGCCGGGCCAGACTGAAGCCAGGAGCCAGGAGCTTCATCCAGGACTCCCTCTTGGGTGACAGGGGCCCAAGCACTTTGGCCATCCTCCACTGCCTCTTCCAGACCATCAGCAAGGAGCTGGATTGGAAGTGGAGCAGCTGGAACATGAACTGGTACCCATATGGGATCCAGCATCACAGGCAGTAGCTTAACTCACTGAGCCACAATGCCAATCCAGAATTTTATTTTCATAAAAAATCATCCTGTTTATGAAAACTTCTTGTGACTATATAAATCTCAAAGATCAGTACATATTCAATATATGTCACATAAAATCCAAGACAACTATTAAGTACTTCTTAAATAATTTAAAATTAGTATAGCTAGAATCCTAATCAAAAACATACCTGCAGATTTGTTTACTTTGGATGCAGATGTCTTGGCTTGTCCAGTTCTGGCTAAAATAACAAGAAATTATTTTAATAACACATCACAAATAACATCATATGGATTTAGATAACAATAATCTGGCAATAATTTTGATAGACTACTATAAGCAATACTCCTATACTTATCTCTGTATGTCCATGGAATTATAGGGACTGATCTTAATACATGGACTTCATATGTTAAAAGGCATATAAATTTAAATTTTAAAGATTATCATTAAACTGTTCTCCTGGAAGGATGTACCAAAAATATTCCCATTAATAGCACAAGAGTGAAACTTCTCTATTCATTTCTATACAATGCTATCAAGTCAAAAGTCTAACTTGGTAAGAAAAGTTACCAACCTTTCCAATATGAGATGGAAACTGGTGTGATTTAATTTTTGCTTCTTTACTTTTGAATAAAGTTGTATCAATTTCCATATGTTTAAAAGTCATCTCTACTGTGTCTGTAATATACCTATCCATATTACTTTGATAATTTATCTTTTGGATTGTTGAGTTTTTTTGTTATTTATGAGAACTTCTTATATATTAAGAAAATTAGTCTGTATCAAAATACTTATGCAAAATACTTTTAATGTAGTCAAACGTCTTCCTGATTGGGAAGGATTTCCTCACTCTGAAATTTAAAGAAAAAATATCGTCCATATTTTTAAATGTCTTTACCATTCTATGTATCACTCTTTACTTTTGATAAAGTAAAGCATTTATACCAAAACAAATTACAGGTGGACCAAAGATGTAATGTAATAATTTTAAAAAATTCTTACTGATAATTTTTACAAAGTTCAAAATATTTCTGTATTACAACAAACAGGCATTTTATAATGGAAAGGTTGTCCACTCAAGGGTGAGTTCTGTCTTTTAAGCCATGTTTTACGCCTGTTAGTAATATTTTCAAAGTTCTGGAGTGGCCATTTGGTTGACAGTTTAAGATGACTCTTGGGGATGGCTATATCACCTATCAGAGTGCCTGAAATTAAGACCCAGCCCTGCTCTAGATTCCAGTTTCCTGCTAATGTGTACCCTGGGAGGTAGCAGACAATGGCTGGAGTGCTTGGTACCTGTGACCCATGAGAAAGACCAGGACTGAGTTACTGACTCCTGCCCTAGCTGTTACGGGCATTTAGAGAATGAACCAGTAGACGGACAATCTCTTATCTCTCTGCCTCTCAGAAAAAAAAATATATATATACTTTTTTTAATTCAAATTTTTTAAAGTTCTCACCATTTTTATTATTTTAAACACTTTATTAGATTACATATTGTTTATATATAATGAAGCAATTAACACATACCGACTTAAGAGAATTAAGATGAGTAATTATAGTTCGATTTACTAGCTTTTTTTAAAAGTTCTTTTTTGTTTTTTTTTGTTTTGTTTTGTTTTTTCATTCATTTGAGAGATAGTTACAGAAACAGTGGGGACAGAGAAAGAGGTCTTCCATCCACTGGTTCACTCCTCAAATGACTGCAATGGCCAGAGCTAGGCCAATCCGAAGTCAGGAAGCCAGAAGCTTTCTCCAGGTCTCCCATATGGGTGCAGGAGCACAAGAACTTGGGCCATCTTCTACTGTTTACCCAGGCTACAGCAGAGAGCAGGATCGGACAAGGAACAGTTGGGACTAGAACCAGCGCCCATATGGGATGCCAGTACTGCATGCAGAGGCTTAGCCCACTATGTTGTAGCACTGGCCCCAACTTACTGGCATTTTAACTAATTTCTTTTTTGAGTTTTTCATATTATTTTATTTGCAAATAATAAAGTGGCATCTTACTTTCCAATTTTCATGCTTTTTGATTTGTGTTGCACTGGCTAGTGACTGTTACGTTTTAGAAAAGCATTTACTGGGGCCGGCGCTGTAATGTAGCGGGTAAAGCCACTGCCTGCAGAGCCAGCATCTCATATGGGTGCCATTTTGAGTCCCAGCTGCTCCACTTCACATCCAGCTCTCTGCTATGGCCTGGGAAAGCAGCAGAAGATGGCCCAAGTCGTTGGGCCCCTGCACCCACGTGGGAGACCTGGAAGAAGCTCCTGTCTCCTAGCTTCGGACCAGTGCAGCTCCAACCACTGAAGCCAACTGGGGAGTGAACCAGTGAATGGAAGACCCCTCTGTGTCTCTCTGCCTCTCCCTCTCTCTCTGTAACTCTTTCAAATAAATAAATAAGTATTTTTTTAAAAAAGCATTTATGTTAACTTAAAGGGATAATGATGAGTATACTGTTTAGTTCCCAACCTTGACGGAAATGCATCTGATGTTTTACCATTAAGCATATGCTGGCTTTTAAGTCGACACACGTGTACCTGTGTACATACATGTGCACATAAATAAAGCACATGTACAGAAACAATCATACTTCAGTAAGTAGCTGTCTACTTTGACAATTTCTTTTGAATGTAAGAAATGAATGTTAAGCTTCAGCAAATATCTCTAGAGAAAAAACCATGATATTTTATATGGTAAATAGAATCAAAAGATTCTCATTTTGAAACATTTTTACACTTCCAGTAAGACCCTCTCCTGTGTACAGTATATCATTCACAGTGCTTCCAGATACTTCAAGGATACTTCAAAAAAGTGGAAAAATGGAATTAAAAGGTATACTTATTTTGTTGTAAAATTATTTTAAAGATTTATTTATTTATTTGAAAGTCAGTTGCATGGGGGAGGGGGAGCAGAAGAGGGGAGATTGATCATCCATCCGCTGGTTCATTCCCCGAATGGCTGCAACAGTCAGTGCAGGGCCAGACCAAAGCCAGCAGCCAGGAGCTTCATCCAGGTCCCACACATGGGTGGCAGAGGCCCAAGGACTTGGGTCATCTTCTGCTGCTTTCCCAGGCCAATAGCAGGGAGCTGGATTGTAAATGGAGCAGCTGGGATTTCAAACAGTACCCAAATGGGATGCTGGCACAGCAGGTAGCGGCTTTACCTGCTCTGCCACAATGCTGGCCCTGCTGTAAAAATTTTTTAAATTCATATACAATCTTTTCATAATATACATTTTCCATGAACTTTTAAAAGACTCCTTGTATACTAGTTTCATAACTATATTTGGGGGGAGGGGAATTTTTATTTTCATTTTATTTGAAAGGCAGAGACAGAGAGGTATCTTCCACCTAATGGCTCATTCCCTAAATGCCTGCTACAGTCAGGGCTGGACTAGGCTGAAGCCAGAAGCCTGGGAAAGTCAACATGAGTCTCCTCTGGGAGTGGCAGAGATCTCAGTATTTAAACCATCACCTCTGCCTCCCAGGATGCACATTAACAAGAAACCAGAATTGGAAGTGGAGCTGAGATTCAAGGCCAGGCAGTTCAATACAGGAAACAAGCATCCCAAGCAGCATTTCAACTATTGCACCAAATGCCTAACCCCTACATCTATAATTAAATTCCTAAGTTAAATCATCCTACAGTTGTAACTTATTATGAACCCTTTATCAGTAAATAAATACTTTAAAATTTTCATTCAGTAACCAGATAATTGTACATTGACTGACATGGTGTTCTAAAAAGTTAACAGGGAGAGATTTCCATATATCTTTCACTCGGTTTGTCTCCAACAGCAACATTTTGAGTAACCATAGCATAACATACTGCTACAAATCTACTAACATACAAATTGTACTAGTTTTATAATCCAGAGTACAAATTCAACTCTGTAAAACTTACAGGACATAAACCTGTGTATATTAGTCTAACCACCACCACTAAAGATACAAAACATTCCTTCTCAAGGATCTCTACTATGGCCACTTATACCAAGTGGCACCTCCTTCCCTCCCCAAACTTCTGACAATCACTCACCTATAGAGACTCCAGAACTATTATTTCAAGAGTGTGATACAAATTAAATCTTATAATGTAAAAAACTTAACATTTTTTTCCAATCAACACAATTCCTCTGCAATATATCTGAGTTGCTTACATATAAATAGTTCATTCCTTTCTTTTTGCTGAGTAGTAATCTATGCTAAGGATATACCTGTTTGTCTCATATTTATCCAATGAACGACATTTGAGTTGTTTCTAATCTCTGCTATTATGAATGAAATAGCTATAGTATTCATGCATAGGTATTTGAGTGGACATAAGTCTTCTTTCCTCTGGGACAAATGCAGGGTCATGTAGTAAGCACATAGGTGGGGTTGTTAAGAAACTGCCACATGCTTTTCCAGAATAGCTGTACCATTTTACATTCCCATCAGCAACTTACGAGTTTTTCTATATCCTCATCAGTATTTGGTATTATTATTATTATTATTACTATTATTATCAGCCATTCTGACAAGTGTACATGTCTCTGAAGGCAGCATTTAGCTTGTTTTTTTCTCATGTCTCTGTCTCTATTCTTTTCTTCACCTCCCCATTCCTTTTTAAAGAAAGCTTTCCTTTCTTCTGAATGCTATGGAATACTGGAATATAACTATGGTTACTGTTTTCCACATGGTGGGAATTCGCATGTGGAAAACTTATCAGCAGAGTGTTTTCATTGAGGAAAAAATTATGTTGGGGAAATAAATGACTTAACAGAGGCAGTATCTAGGTAGTAGGAATCACTTTAAACATTATCTGAAAAATGGAATTTTTAACAATAAACATTTATTATTTCGATAAATATATTTAAATTTAATTCATTTTCAACTGGGAACTGAAAAGGCAAGAAGATAATTTTTTTTTTTTTTTTGACAGGCAGAGTGGACAGTGAGAGAGAGAGACAGAGAGAAAGGTCTTCCTTTTGCCGTTGGGTCACCCTCCAATGGCTGCCGTGGACAGCATGCTGCGGCTGGCGCACCGCGCTGATCCGAAGGCAGGAGCCAGGTGCTTCCTCCTAGTCTCCCATGCGGGTGCAGGGGCCCAAGCACTTGGGCCATCCTCCACTGCACTCCCAGGCCACAGCAGAGAGCTGGCCTGGAAGAGGGGCAACTGGGACAGAATCCGGCACCCTGACCAGGACTAGAACCCGGTGTGCCAGCGCCGCTAGGCGGAGGATTACCCTGTTGAGCCACGGCGCCAGCCCAAAAAGATACTTTTTTTAAAAAGGAAAGCAAAAAAGGCTTATAGATGACAAACAAGAAGGTTTTGTGTGCCCCCCGACCCATGTAACTCTTTCAAATAAATAAATCTTTAAAAAAAAAAAAAGGGTCGGCGCTCTGGCGCAGTAGGTTAATGCCCTGGCTTGATGCGCCAGCATCCCATATGGGTGCCGGTTCTAGTCCTGGCTGCTCCTCTTCCAATCCAGCTCTCTGCTGTGGCCTGGGAAAGCAGTAGAAGATAGCCCAAGTCCTTGGGCCCCTGCACCTATGTGGGAGACCCGGAAGAAGTTCCTGACTCCTGGCTTCGGATCGGCACAGCTCCAGCCGTTGCAGCCAACTGGGGAGTGAACCATCAGATGGAAGACCTCTCTCTCTCTCTCTCTTTGCTTCTCTTCTCTCTGTGTAACTCTGACTTTCAAATAAATAAATCTTAAAAAAAAAAAAAAAAGGTTTTGTGCACTTTTCCCATGTATTCAATCACAATGTTAATATAAACCTTGGTTAATTATACCTGTACTGTTTCTCCTACAAATGTTTATTCATTAATCCCTTACAGTATAACTAGATATTAAAGAATGAAAACATATAAATATTACCTCAACTGTCCAGTAGACATTTATTAACAAACTGCTAATACTACTTGACTTAATGTACAAATTATTACCAAAAGAGAGCTGGAAGCTTCTAGGACCTAGGAGTCAGGGAAGGTACCATAATGTTTCACCTGAGATGGTCCTTAAAGGATAACTTAGGATTTGTCTCACCTCACCTCCCAAAAGGAGTCTCAATTGATTTTGTATCTTTTGTATCTTGCTTGACACTTATTAAATAGGTACTTTCTAAGTTCACTGGCTATAAGACAACTATTCCATGCATACAGGCTGCACAGATGAAGAACAAGGAATGAAACAACAAGGCACATATGGAAAATAAACTGTCCTGAGTTGTTGGAATATAATATTAAATTGTATATTAAGAGAATGAAAAAGTATTACAAGGCTAAAGGGTAATTTATACAAACTGAAGGACTTGGACTTCATTCTATGGGTCACAAGGAGTGAAATGATCACATGTGCTTCAAAGAGGCAACAGAATGACTAATGGAGCAGGGAATGGAACAAAACTACCAATCAGGAAGCTATCTTCAAAAGTTTAAATATAAGAGAATGAACTGAAAGAATTACAAGAGTGAACAAACAAAGGCGAAAGCATCTGAGAGCTGAAGAAGAGTCAAGGGACAACTAAAATGAATCAGTCACTGATGAGATGAAAGGAGTGTTACTTAAATTTAATTGGGTAGGACAGAAGAAAACAAGATAGGTTTACACACTACTCATGAGTTTCTACAATGGATGACTAGTATAGAATGTTAAATGAGAGGAATAAACTTGAGAGGACACAGGGATTTATGTGTGTAAAGCAGATGGCACTGGTCCTTAAAGACATGGAAAGGGAAGAAAAACAAAAACCGGCCAGAAAGGAAAGCATGACATGAAAAGAACAACTTTTTGGAAACTATTAGGGGAGAATAAAAGAACAGTGATCAAATAAAATTAGAAATACATTTTCGGGCTAGTGCTGTGGCACAGTGGGTTAATGCCCTGGCCTGAAGCACCAGCATCCCATTTGGGTGCCGGTTCGAGACCCAGCTGCTCCACTTCTAATCAGCTCTCTGCTACTGCCTGGGAATGCAGTAAAAGATGGCCCAAGTCCTTGGGCCCCTGCACCTGCATGGGAGGCCCGGAAGAAGCTCCTGGCTCCTGGCTTTGGATTGACACAGCTCTGACCATTGCAGCCAATTGGGCAGTGAACCATCGGATGAAAGACCCCTCTCTCTCTCCTCTCTCTGTGTTAACTCTGGCTTTCAAATAAATAAATAAATCTTTAAATAACAACAACAACAAAAAAAACACATTTTCACTATCTGGCTCTCTTTCTCTTGATCTCTCTCTCTGTATCTCTTAAACTCTCCTTCTCCCTTTTTTTCTTCTTCATTCCTTCCCTGCAGTCTGTCGGGTTTCCCCCCAACAAACTCTTTCCTTAAAAAAAAAAAATTTAAAAAAAAATCATTCTCTCCCTTTTTTATTCTATCGGTTAGTATTTGCAGACACTAGTCTTGTTTGTGTGATCCCTTTGACTCTTAGACCTATCAGTGTGATCAATTGTGAACTGAAATTGATCAGTTGGACTAGTGAGATGGCATTGGTACATGCAATCTTGATGGGATTGTATTGGAATCCCCTGGCACATTTCTAACTCCACCATTTGGGGCAAGTCCGATTGAGCATGACCCAAATTGTACATCTCCTCCCTCTCTTATTCCCACTCTTATATTTCACAGCGATCACTTCTCAGTTAAATTTAAACACCTAAGAATAATTGTGTGTTAATTACAGAGTTCAACCAATAGTACTAGAACAAACACAGCAGACAGTTGTCTTAAACAGCACTCTGGCCTCAGAATCAGCCCTTAAGGCATTCAGATCTGGCTAAAAAAGCCCATGAGAGTATTTTAGGCATGGAAAGCCAAGACACTCTGGCAAAAAAAAAAAAAAAAAAAAAAAAAAAAAAAGAAGAAGACGACGACGACCTAAATGAAAGATCTCTGTGAGTGAGATCCCAGTGGAAAGAACGGGGCCATCAAAGAAGGAGGTACCTTTCTCTGAAGAGAGGAGAGAACTTCCACTTTGACTATGACCCTGTCGGAATAAGATCGAAGTCGGCGAACTCAAAAGGCTTCCATAGCCTTGGCAATGCATGACTAGAGCCTAGGGAGATTACTGACACCATAAACCAGAGTGTCAAATTGTTAAGTCAACAACAGGAGTCACTGTGTACTTACTCCTCGTGTGGGATCTGTCCTTAATGTGTTGTCCAATGTGAATTAATGCTATAACTAGTACTGAAACAGTATTTTACACTTTGTGTTTCTGTGTGGGTACAAACTGATGAAATCTTTACTTAATATATACTAAATCGATCTTCTATATATAAAAATAATTGAAAATGAATCTTTTTTTTTATTAAACTTTTATTTAATGAATATAAATTTCCAAAGTATAGCTTATGGGTTACAATGGCTTCCCCCCTCCCATAACTTCCCTCCCACCCGCAACCCTCCCCTTTCCCGCTCCCTTTCCCCTTCCATTCATGTAAAGATTCATGAAAATGAATCTTGATGTGAATGGAATGGGAGAGGGAGCGGGAGATGGGAGGGGTGCGAGTGGGAGGGAGGAAGCCATTGTAATCCATAAACTGTACTTTGGAAATTTATATTTAGTAAATAAAAGTTTAAAAAAAAAAGAAAGAGGTAATTTAATAGAGGCTAAAAGCTTTAGAATTCTAATTTTGATTTTTGATACCTAATTCATTCATGTGACCTTGAGTAAGTTATTTAACCTCTCAAAATCTGTTTCTTCATCTATAAAATGAACAAAGTGTAACTTATAGGATCAAGTAACATAAACATACTGGGTCAGTTTCATCAGGTTTGGTGAAATTAAGTCACTACATGGGACAACCACATCCCTTATCAGAGTGCCTGATTTGAATCCCAGTTCCTCAGCTTCAGGCCAAGCTTCCTGCAAGCACCCTTGGAGGCAACAGGTAATGTCTCAAAAACCTGGGTTCCTGCCACTTGCATGAAAGACTGGCATGGAGTTCCAGACTCCTAGCTTCTGCCTGGTCCAACCCTCCTGCTGTGGACATCTAGGAAGTGAACCAGCAGATGAAAGGTCTCTGTCTGATCTCTGCTCTTACTACCTTTCACATAAAATAAAACTAAATTAAAAATACAATGTGCCAGCCGGCACCGCGACTCACTAGGCTAATCCTCTGCCTGCGGCGCTGGCACCCTGGGTTCTAGTCCTGGTTGGGGTGCAAGATTCTGTCCCGGTTGCTCCTCTTCCAGTCCAGCTCTCTGCTGTGGCCCGGGAGCGCAGTGGAGGATGGCCCAAGTGCTTGGGCCCCTGCACCCGCATGGGAGACTAGGAGGAAGCACCTGGCTCCTGGCTTCAGATCCGCGCAGTGCGCCGGCCGTAGCGGCCATTTGAGGAGTGAACCAACGGAAAAGGAAGACCTTTCTCACTGTGTCTCTCTCACACTGTCTAACACTGCCTGTCAAAAAATACATATATATATAAAATGTGCCTCGTCTGAATAACAACCACAAAGCAGATCCTTGAAATTTAAATTTCTTCCTTTTATTTTCTCCCTGATGGCACAGATTATGTTGGTTGATTGCTTTAATAAAATCATTACTGCCTTTTTCTGTGCATTAAATTCAAACCTTAAATCAACTCATCCTGGATCACCTTCACCCTGTCTACTTTCCCTTTCTGTCATGCCTCTTCTTTCTAGAATACATATCATTTAATGTTTGTCACCTCAAGTTAAATGTAAGCTACTTGGGGACAGGAAAGTAATTTGGTTTACTATTTTACTCTAAGCCTCTAGAACACGCTTCCTGTAATTGACATGTAGTAGGCACTCAAACATTTTTTCAAAATCACACTATATAAGAATTCTAAAATTTCCCTTTATTATCAAATTATGCATTTGTGTTCTTCTTTAGACTTCCCATTTCTTTTTTCAAAAATTTGTTCTGTTTGCTTGAAAGGCAGAATGACAAAGACAGAGGGACCTTCCATAACTTGTTCACTCTCCATATGGCCACCAAAAGCCACCGCTGGGCCAGGGGGAAACCAGGAGCCAGGACTCCATCCTGGTCTCCCACATGGGTGCAGGGGCCCATGTACTTGGGCCATCTTCCACTGCCTTCCCAGGCACATTAGCAGGGAGCTGGAGGGGAAGTCCACTATGGGATATTGTGACAAGCTGCAGCTTAACCTGCTGCACCCTAGCACCAGCCCCATTCCCCTTCCTTTATTTGTGCTTATAGTCAAAATCAGCTTTAAACTGTCCTAACTTTTCCTATCATCCTTAATCTGATACAGCTGACCTCAGAAAGATATTATGCACCCTTATCTTTCTGACATGTACTTGATTTATAAGTTCTTCTCTTTCTTTGCACATGTATGCACTTATCCCCCTTATATTCATTACTTTTATTATAAGGTCATTTCCAAAATCTACACCTTGAACAACAGTTTCTCAGGCACCTGCATTCTACTTTTGAAGACATGTAACTGTCAAAATAAAAGATATCTCTAACAGATATTCTTTGATAACTTAGATTTGAACATTTCAAAAGTTCAGCTAACAGTTGGCCCCAAATATAAAAAAAGTATTAAGTTTTCCAATTATAATCAAAAGTACCACACTACTCTAATAGAATTCATCTTGTATGAAACCTGGAAAAAAGTTATTCTTTTAACTTTAATATTATATTCACTAAAATATTCCAGATAATAAAATTCAAATTTTACCTTTCTACACCATTTTAACTAACCTTTTCATATGAGGTCCTGATTACCCCAAATAATCTGAACCAAAACATCTTCTAGGAATTAGTCTCACACAACATGTTTTGAAAAATGCTATTAATGGGGTCAAATGCATGATCTTCAAAGTCTTCTTTAGGATGATTATTTAGTTTTGTTACCTTTGTTATGTCACCCACCCACATGAAGTCATTTTCTGCTTCACGGAAAATGGTATTAAAGTATGATTTTTTTCCACGAATTTTTTGAAGCCCTCTTGTATATTTGTTCACACACAACACCTAATTTAAAATCCTAGTGAAAATACATTGCCTTCCAGAAGCTATCCATAGTACAATATTTCAGGTACTCAATCTAACTAAACATTAGGAGAAAGGAGATTTTTATACAATCTAACTTTCCAGTCACTTGATTGCTTTAGAACTTCAACTCTTAGGGGGCCGGCACCGTGGCTCACATGGATCACTTGGTTAATCCTCCACCTATGGCGCCAGCATCCATATGAGCACCAGGTTCTAGTCCTGGCTGCTCCTCTTCCAGTCCAGCTCTCTGCTGTGGCCCAGGAAGGCAGTGGAGGATGGCCCAAGTGCTTGGGCCCTGTACCCACATGGGAGACCAGGAAGAAGCACCTGGCTCCTGGCTTCGGATCAGTGTAGTGCCGGCTGTAGTGGCCATTTGGGGGCTGAACCAACGGAAAGAAGACCTTTCTCTCTGTCTATCTCTCTCACTGTCTAACTCTGTCAAATAAATAAATAAATAAATAAAAAGAAAAAAATTATCATTATTAAAAAAAAAGAACCTCAACTCTTATTCTATTCTGAATAGGAATCCAAAATATATTATATAGCTGCCTTTCCCCAAGCAGAACATATAAAACACAATTTAACTTTCTGAATTTCTTTAAGTCTGCTTGATTTTAGGTTTTCTGTCTTGTTCCTCACTATGAAATTGTTTATTTTCACTCACCTCAAGAGTGCTATTTTGGCAGCAATTTCTCCACCCAGTTTTAAAAAGTTATGTAAAATTAGGGCCGCCTGCAGTGCTGGCATCCCACATGGGCACTGATTTGAGTCCCAGCTGCCCCTCTTCTGATCCAGGTCTCTGCTATGGCCTTGGAAAACAGTAGAAAATGGCCCAAGTACTTGGGCCCCTGCACCTGCGTGGAAGACCTGAAAGAAGCTCCAGGCTCTTGGCTTTGGAATGGCCCAGCTCCAGCTATTGCGGCCATTTGGGAAGTGAACCAGCTGATTTTGTGTCTTTGTGTCTCTACCCCTCTGTTAACCTGCCTTTCAAATAAATAATAAATAAATATTTTTTAAAATTAGGTAAAATTCATTTAGCTAAATTTAAACACATGAAATGTTTTCATGACTGTAAAGGTACAATTTTTAGAACATGTATATATATATGATAATATATATTTTTGTTTAGTGTTTTTCAGCTACCTTTCAAAATAAAAGGGGATCAGATAAGCTATTTTAACATATTTTTCTTTACGTTTCGTCTTGTGAGTTTATGATGAGGGGATGGAGAGAAGTATTTCAAAACTACCTAAACATGTAAAAAACAGCCATTAACTACAAAACTATGATAGGCATTTCACAAATATTGTCTCATAGGGGTCTTAGATTTATTTCAGAAGAAAGAATGTAATTATGTAGCACTTACACATTAACCAATTGCTTAACACAAGTGCCAATTAAAGGATGCAATATGGATACCTTCTTTCAAAGCACAATAAATCTTTCTAGAATCATCTTTAAAAAGTTCTAGTAAACTGACAACATACACTTATCTGGAGAAAAAGGAACGACTTACCAGTAAAAGTTGAAGTAACAGTTTCAATAGTTTTGGAAGGATCTGCATCTTTCCTATTTAAAAGAAGAAATCAGAAATTCTAAATCTTAAAAAGTTCCAAAAATGAATTATTTAAATCTAAAAAAGTTTAAAGCAACTCAACTGGAACTATGTCCCATTTAGTTTGTCCTTATGGTGATGAAATTACATGGGTACTTCAGAAGATTCATGCAAAATAGAATTAAAACATAATTTTGGTGCAAAAGATTTTGAAATCCACACATACCAGGGATATTCAAAAAGTTTGTGGAAAATGTGTATTATAAAAAAACTACACATTGAATTCTAAAATTTAGCCCCAAAATAAATTTATATTTTATTTTGGTATCCTCATATTAAAATGTTTTACAAATTAATTATTTCTTAACTCATACACACATTCTCTGTCAATGAAATCATGGAATTACTTACTTTAATGCAGATGCAGACACTTTCTTTGAATCTAAAGTCTTTTTCTTTACTTCTTTGTTCTATGAACAAAAAGTATTTAAGAAAAATATTTAGTTTTCTCCCATTTATAAAAAGCAATTCAGAAAATACAAAAAAGGATAAAGGGAATCCAACAACAAAACATTTAAAAATCTTCCTACTCCAAAGTTAAATATTTACCTTTTACTATTGCATTAACTGCAGCTCAAATCAGCATCCATATGGGATGCCAACGTGGCAGGTGGCGGCTTTACATGCTATGCCACAATGATTGCCCCCAATTTGTGATCTTGCAGCACAGTTTTGCATGCCCATCATTTACCACTCATCTATATTTTTCTTAACGTTAACTACTTTTCAATAAGATGACTTATTACAGCACTGTGGCTTTCAGATGTCTAACTGCTATCACCCTGGTCTAATTCACCAGAGTAGATTATTGTGATATTGTGATAACTACAAAACCCTCATAAAGATCTCTCTGCTTCTGCCCTTGACTTTCCACCAACCCACACTCTCATGACAACATGAAACTAGATTTAAAAGGCCATTCCTAGACTCAAAAATTTTCATTACACTCAGTAAAAGTCAGTAGTTTCTCTTTACCTTCTACCCCACAATGCCTGTCCCATCTACATACTTCCAATATGAAGAAGGTATAATCAGAATTCTTACCAGAATTCCCTCCCATAAATCCCTGGGCAACTTGCCCTTTCACAGCACAAGAGTCCTAAGTTAGCCTTCCAAGTCTCATTCAACTCAGCATAACTCAAACCATACTTAAAGAATATCAATGTTTCTTAGATGTAGATGGCATATTTTATGAAAAATCTTGATAGTAAATATGGTTTGCGCTCTTAGACTTCTGTTGTTACCTTACCAGCCTCATCAGAAAGTCATCCAAAAGAATTCTGATCTGTTTAACATAGTCTAATTCCTTAAATGTATCCTTAATCTGTTTTCCAGATTAAACGTCTTAGAACTTAAGACTGGCCTTCTCATTTCTCTAAATGTAACGATCAGCTAGGTCCCACTTGCCAGTCACTTGTATATGCTACTTTTCCTTCCTATTTTCAAGGCTACTAGACCACCCAAAAACATTTACAGATGATTTATCTGACTGGAATTCAGTACTCTTGTCTCTTCTCCACTTTAATTCATCTGCTAGGCTTTCTCTGCATTCAGTCTCATTTGCTGGACTAACTCATTCTCTAGGCCACTTACAGAACACTCTTTTTAATCAATACATTCTAAGTGTCACATCCCTTATTTAAAAATCTTGAGTAAAATTTACTTGTGTATAAGCTGAAGTTCTTACACTACATATCCAATTCTTGATTCTCCTTAACCTCCTCTGCAAAGAGATAATCATGTATGCTTGTTCTAGTAAATCAAATAGAACAAATGTTGCTAGGAAATTCAGTCACTCAAACTCCATTTTGTCCATGAATTTTATTCATTTTTTTCCTGTTTAGAAGATAGAAATGATGCCAAGAGGTATAGTCATCATCTTACAACTGAGGATGAGAGCCACATGCTAGATTGTGGAGCAGAAAGACAGGTTGGGGTCCTCAAAGTATTATAGAGCTGACATCAGCCCTGGACAACACTTCTGAACATTTCCTGTTACTATGCAAACATAATTCCTACATGTTTAATAAATCACTGGTGAAGTTTTCCATTAGTTGAAACAAACGACCCTTTTTCTTATAGAATATAAATATTTTATCTGTGTGTATATACATGTATATATAAAAAATAAACTGAATTCCTCTCCCTAATGTAGAAGAACTTCAAGGGAGAAAAATACAAAACTTGCTAAAGGACATGAAATGAAACCTAAATAAATGGAGAGATAACTAAGTTTTTGGATAGAAAAACTTATTACTGGAAAAACATCAATATCCATTCAATATTATATCAGTTAAATCCCAGTGAGATTTCTTTAGAAACCTAAACTGGGGCGGCTGCTGTGGCGTAGCAGGTTAAGCCACTGCTTGCATTGCCGACATCCCATATGGGTGCCGCTTCGAGTCCCAGTGCTCCATTTCTAATCCAGCTCTCTGCTATGGCCTGGGAAAGCAGCAGAAGATGGTCCAAGTCCTTGGGCCCCTAAACCCATGTGGGAGACCTGGAGGAAGCTCCTGGCTTCTGGCTTCGGAATGGCGCAGGTCAGTGGGGAATAAACCAGCAGATGGAAGACCCCTCTCTATCTCTGCCTCTCCTCTCTCTCTCTCTGTAACTCTGCCTTTTCTTTTTCTTTTTTTTTTTTAATTTTTTTGACAGGCAGAGTGGTCAGTGAGAGAGAGAGACAGAGAGAAAGGTCTTCCTTTGCCGTTGGGTCACCCTCCAATGGCCGCTGCGGCCGGCGCACCACGCTGATCCCAAGCTGGGAGCCAGGTGCTTCTCCTGGTCTCCCATGCGGGTGCAGGGCCCAAGGACTTGGGCCATCCTCCACTGCACTCCTGGGCCACAGCAGAGAGCTGGCCTGGAAGAGGGGCAACCGGGACAGAATCCGGCGCCCTGACCGGGACTAGAATCCCATGTGCCGGCGCCACAAGGCGGAGGATTAGCCTATTGAGCCTCGGCGCCGGCCATCTGCCTTTCAAATAGATAAATCTTAAAAAAAAGAAACAAACCTGAATTGTTTCTGAAACCACTATGCCTGAATAAATGCTCAAGATTCCACAAAAAATTTAAGAGCAAAGAAAAATAACTACCAGAAATATGAAAATATTAAAAGATTATTAATTAAAATCACACAGTACCATAAAAATAATCAGACTGATACAACAGAATAGTCTGAAACAATCTAGATATACAGGGTAATTCATATATAAAAAGGTTTTTTTTTCCCCCAGTCAACACAGACAGATTAATCATAAATGGTGTTGTGCTAATTTGCTATCCATTTTAGAAACAGTTAAAGATTCCTAATCACACATTACAAAAAGCAGATTGAGAAAATAATGGAAGCATTTCTTTTTGACATTAGTATAGAGAAGGCCATCTAAAACAAGCCACAAAAAAGCAAAAGCCACTGAAGAACATACCAATAAAACTGAAGACAGGGAAATTAAAAAATTTATATATAAGCAAAAAACTGAATAAAATGCAAATTAAAACCAGATACTATTTTTAAAATACTGGATTTTTAAAATTAAAGAAATTAAGATGATATTGATAATACAGAAACACTTGTACTCTCAAAAATTAACAAACTATCGCAGCTACTGAAGGGGCAATCTGATATGATCTATTACTGTACACCCTATAACCTGACAATTTCATTGATAGGCATCAACTTAAAAATACAAAAGGATGGCCTTGTGAGAAACATACACCAAATTACAAAAAAATCTTGTGTATAATAATGAAAAACTAGAATTATCCTAAAAGTCAATCCATAAAGAATTGGTAAAATAACTGGTATAGTCATTAAAGTAATACTATAGAGAAGTTAAAAGCAATGAAGAAAACTAACATGATCAGACTGAAAATCAAACTGAAAAATGTATGCAACAGAATCTCTAAAAGCAGGCATTCTGTAGCAAATAAAAAATTAAAAATTAAACCTACTGGATATTTTACAGTAATTCTTAGATATTATTTTTGGACATATAAACAAAATAGAAAAGAATCTACAAAGACCAAACTAACATTGATAATTCTAAGGAAGCAAAAGGGGTTTTTCTCAATATATTCTGTAAGTTCAAAATAGACAAAACTATGGAATTAGAAACCAAGTTGTATAGCAATTAAGACTCTAGGCTTAGGGGCCAGTATTGTGACATAGTGGATGAAGCGGCTGCCTGTGATGCTAGCATTCCATATGGGTGCCAGTTTGAAACCCAAGAGCTGGCTGCTCCACTTCCAATCCAGCCCCTGACTAACACGCCTGGGAAAGCAGCAGAGGATGGCCCAAGGGACTTGAGCCCCTGCACCTACGTGGGAGACCTGGAAGAAGCTCCTGGCTCCCGGCTTTGGCCTGGGCCAACCCCAGCCATTGCGGCCATTTGAGGAGTGAACCAGTGGATGGAAGATCTCTCTTTCTCTCTGTCTCTTCCTCTTTCTGTGTAACTCTTTCAGGTGGATAAATAAATCTTAAAAAACAACAACAACAACAACAACAACAACAAAAAACCCCCACACACACTCTGGGTTTGAATGTCAGCATCCCATATCCAAGTACCTAGAAAGACAGGTGATAGATACAGCTTAAGTACCCAGATCTCTGCCATCCTTGTAGGAAACCCAGACTGAGTTCCTGGCTCCTACTTTCAGGCTGGCTCAGCCTCAGCTTTGCAGGCCTTGGGGAGTTAACTAGCATAGATATAGCATATATATAGTATATATACCTGTCTGTCTCTGAAATAAAGTTAATCAAGCTAAAGGCTACCTGTAGAAAGAATGAAGGGTTTTGAGGATTGGAAAGGAGTAGTTCAGAGGCTTCCAAGATGCTGGCAGATGTACTATTTTATTCACTTTAGGTAGCAGTTTCACAGACATTTACTAATTTTATTTTATATTTGATATTTTCCACCACTCTGTTGTCATTTAATATTGTTTACAGTACTATACATATGTATATATTCAGAAGTTTTACATTTCAGTACATTTAAATTTGCAAACTTGTTATCTGTTCAGCTAAAATGTTTATTTCACATTTTTCTGCACACATGCCATACCTTAAAAAAAATTCAGCTCATCAACAATGATAAACTATGTAGGACCTAACTTCGGTTTACCTGTACTTTTTTCTTTCCTGCTGGAATACGTATTTTCACATCTTTTCCTTTTATTAGAAGAGGTGTTGTTTCAATGTACTTCATTACTGCGGTAATGGCCTCTTTAAATTCCATTTCCAAATAAGCCTAAAATGAAATTTATTCCTTTTTTAGTCAAAAATTTACTTTTAAAAGCCTGGGCATCTTATAGAAAACGTGAAACTTTCCTTGGAAGCATTAAACCATGAATCTACTTTCAAGTACTAGTTGATTTTGTCTTTGTTTTCACTAAAGAGTATTTTGATGTTTTTCACACGTGAAATGGACATCTAACCTTATAGAATTTCTAGGCCACTGCCAAGAGACAGCATGGCAGGCTCACTGAATAGAATGAAACAGGAAGGCATGGCTCACTGAACAGGAGTGAAAGCAGGATTTGACCCAGTTTGAAATCTGACATTTTTAAGGATTCTTGCAACAAAGATGACACTAGCAGTACATTGCTGTCTTAACTCATAACTTTACGTTCTGTTTAGTCTAAGAAAAGTTGTTCACAGTTTATGTATTACATGAATATAACCCACATGCAAATAATAGTTCTTGTATAAAAATATCATTTATTGTTATATTACTAGTGTCCTAAAGCAATTATTAGTGAACTATGGCATACCACCTATTTTTTTTAAACAGTTTTTTGGGAGGCCCGGTGTTGTGGCATAGTGGATAAAACCAGCTGCCTGTGATGCTGGAATCCCATATGGGCACTGGTTCACATCTCGGGTGCTCCATTTCCAACACAGCTCCTTGCTAATGACCAGGGAAAAGCAGCAGAGGATGTTCCAAGTATTTGGGCTCCTGTCACCCATTTGGGACACCAAGGTGACGCTCAAGGCTCTGGTTTTGACCTGGTCCAGGGATGGCCTTTCCAGCCATCTGGTGAGTAAATCAGTGAATAAAATTTCTCACTCATCTCTAACTTTGAGTTACAAAATAAATAAGTAAATCTTTTAAAAAAATAGTTTTTTGGAAGATAGCCATGCTCACTTATGTATTATATACAGCTGCTTTTGTATCACAATGACAAAGTAGTTGTGATCCTTTGGCCAGACCATAAAATCACAGATACTTATCATCTGGCCCTTTATAAAAATATTGTGCCAACCCTTACTATAAAGGATATAGAACAGTATTTGGGAGTTCATTCATATTCCAACATTTACTTAACTAATGAACAACTATATATATGGGATCTTTAAAAGCTTCATGGAAAATGTGCTTTATCTTTTTATTCCATTTTCCACAAACACTTTGAAGTACTCTCCTGTGTGATACAAGCAGCTAAAAGACACAACAATAATTTATAGAACTACTAACTTTTGAGTTCTTTGAACAAACTAAATGACTCACCTCCTTTCTATACGGAACAACCAGAACATCATTAACTTTTCCAAATGGTTGAAATACTTTTCTAATATCTTCTTCAGTACAGCCATCTTCTGGTAACTCAGATATAAGAAGAACTGAGCCACAATGCAAAGACTGCTCTTTCCGAAGCTATTTTTTGAAATTAAAAAAAATTAAGCATAAATAAACCATGAAGTATAGTAATAATTCCTTAGATAGTTTTTCTTCTACCACTAATCTCGTTTCTTTAAAGACTTTTTTCTAAATAGTTTTAACAAAATTTTTAAAAAACATTTTTTTAAAGATTTATTTATTTATTTGAAAGTCCGAGTTACATGGAGAGAGAAAAAGAGGTCTTCTATCTGCTGGTTCACTCCCCAATTGGCTGCAATGGACAGAGCTGTGCCGATCCAGAGCCAGGAGCTTCTTTGGGGATTTCCATGTAGGTGCAGGAGCCCAAGGACTTGGTCCATACTCTACTGCTTTTCCAGGCCATATAGAGAGCTGGATTGGAAGTGGAGAAGCCAGGTCTCAAACCGGCACACATATGGCATGCTGGCACTGCAGGTGGAGGCTTTACCTTCTATGCCACAGCGCAGGCCCCTAAAAAATTTTAAATTGGGGCCAGTGCTGTGGCATAGTAGGTAAAGCTGCCACCTGCAGTGCTGGGTTCGAGTCCCAGCAGCTCCATTTCTAATCAAGCTCTCTGTTATGGCCTGGGAACGCAGTAGAAGATGTTCCAAGTGCTTGGCCCCCTGCACCCAGATAGGGGACTCGGAAGAAGCTCCTGGCTCCTGGCTTGGATTGCCTCAGCTCCACCCATTGTGGCCATTTGGGGAGTGAACCAGCATCTGGAAGACTTCTCTCTCTCTGCCTCTGCCTCTGTGTAGTTCTGCCTTTCAAATAAATAAATAAATCTTTTTAAAAAAATTTTTAACGCTAAAGACAAAATGTTTTCTATTTTAAAACCCAACAGTGGGGGCCGATGCCGCGGTGCTGTAGGTTAACCCTCTGCCTGCGGGCCGGCATCCCATATGGGCACTGGTTCTAGTCCTGGCTGCCCCTCTTCTAATCCAGTTCTCTGCTATGGCCTGGGAAAGCAGTAGAAGATGGCCCAAGTCCTTGGGCCCATGCACCTGTGTGGGAGACCCGAAGAAGCTCCTGGTTCCTGACTTCGGATCAGCGCAGTTCCGGCCACTGCAGCCATTTGGGGAGTGAACGAGCAGATGGAAGACCTCTCTCTCTCTCTGTCTCTCCCTTTCACTGTCTGTAACTCTACCTCTCAAATAAATAAATAAAATCTTTAAAAGAAAAAAAAAAAACACTAAACATTTGATAATCAGCTCCATCAGTACTCTAAAGAGTAATTAACAAATACAGAATATCCAGTATTGCAACTTGCAAATTAAGTAGAAATACACCAATAAACCAGAAAAAAACTATTCTATACTGTCCAAAAAAAAATTCTACTTCCCATAAAAAGTCTACTTACATAAAAAGTTTACAACAGATTGAAAGTGGTCAACTCCCAGGAAAGTCTGCTGCTGGCAATTAGATTCGTTTCCCCAGACAGTGAAATTGACCACAATGACCTACTCTTAAGATTAGCTAACACCACTCAACTTTTAAAATGTTCTCTTATAATAAATCAAATGCTAAGCCTATGGCATTACTAAGTTACAAGACTTTGAATTATTGGATTCTGTTTTTTTTTTTTTTTTTTTTGACAGGCAGAGTTAGACAGTGAGACAGAGACAGAAAGAAAGGTCTTCCTTCCATTGGTTCACCCCCCAAATGGCCGCCACAGCTGGCATACTGTGTCGATCTGAAGCCAGGAGCCAGGTGCCTCCTCCCAGTCTCCCATGCGGGTGCAGGGCTCAAGCACCTGAGCCACCCTCCACTGCCCTCCCAGGCCACAGCAGAGAGCTGGACCAGAAGAGGGGCAACCGGGACAGAATCTGGCGCCCCAATCAGGACCAGAACCTGGGGTGCTGGCACCGCAGGCAGAGGATTAGCCAAGTGAGCCGCGGCGCCGGCCAGACCCTGTGTTCTTAAGAGAAACCAGTAAAATTCCCCATCAATGTAATTTACCAACTTGTGATTTCAAATATCTCAGAAAAATGGAATAAAAAATTCATAGAATTTTGTTATTTATCATTAAACAAATGTATGGGGAAATGAAATCACTGTGTCAGAGACACCTGTACTCCCATGATTATGCAACAGTATTCACAATAGCCCAGGGATGGAAATAACCAACATGTCCATCAACATGTGAACAGATAAAGAAAACATGATGTGGACTTCTGGTGCAGTTATTCAGATGCCTCTTGGTACACCATACCAGCATCTCACATTGGAGTGCCTGGTTCATGTCCAGCTCTCTGGCTTCCACTCCAGCTATCTGCTAGACACACCGTGGGCGGCAGCAGATAATGGCTAAAGTACTTGAGTCCCTGTCACCCACATGAAAGACCTGGACTGAGTCCTGAAAGAAAGATTTTTAAAGCTTTCATATAATAAAACATAAAATGGTTGAGGAGACAGCTATGTTTTCTCCTCCTTGAACATTACACAGTGTACATATTTATAGAAGCATCATATGGTACCCTATAAAAATGTACAACTTTTTGGCCGGCGCTGTGGCTCAACAGGCTAATCCTCCGCCTTGCGGCGCCGGCACACCGGGTTCTAGTCCCGGTCGGGGCACCGATCCTGTCCCGGTTGCCCCTCTTCCAAGCCAGCTCTCTGCTGTGGCCAGGGAGTGCAGTGGAGGATGGCCCAAGTGCTTGGGCCCTGCACCCCATGGGAGACCAGGAGAAGCACCTGGCTCCTGGCTTCTGATCAGCGCGATGCGGCCATTGGAGGGTGAACCAACGGCAAAAGGAAGACCTTTCTCTCTGTCTCTCTCTCTCACTGTCCACTCTGCCTGTCAAAAATAAAATGTACAACTTTTTGTTAGTGAAAACTAAAATTTAAAAAAAAAAAATGAACAAACCATATACCATGCAAAAGAAAAAAATGTACATATACTTGTAGTAACAAAGATTTACTGACCTTACGCTGGAGAGAAACAGCTTTATCAGACACCTGCTTACATTCTGCTGAGGTGTCATCTTCTAGATTCTTTAATTTACGAGCTGAATGTCCTCCTGAATTGGGATCACTCTTTGCAGAGCTTGTAGCTTTAATTAATGGCTTTGTTCCACTGCCAATTTTAGGTTTTTGTGCTGGTGAGTGTCCTTTCTCAACTGCTTCAAGATGCTTCTGTTTATTAAATTCTGTCCCATGCCCAGATCGTTGTACTGCATCTTCTAAAGCTTTTTTTCTATCTAGTAAGAAGGACATCAACATGCTTTCAATTGAAAAGAACTTAAAGAACCATTTCGTTACATAGTGAAAGAAACATTATTTATCACATACAGCCATTCTCAAGATAAATAGGGAGCAAATACACAGAAAAAAATATTTTTTAAAGATTTATTAATTTATCTTGAAAGAATTACAGAGAGAGAGGGAGAGGGAGAGGGAGAGACAGAGATCTTCTACCCACTGGCTCACTCCCCAGTTGGCCGCAACAGCCAGCGCTAGGCCAGGCTGAAGCCAGGAGCTAGGAGCTTCATGTGAATCTCTCATGTGGGTGGCAGAGGCCCAAACACTTGGGCAATCCTCTGCTGCTATTCCAAGACTATTAGCAGGGATCTGTATCAGAAGCAGAGCAGCTGGGACACAAACCGCCACACAGGATACCAGCATCGCAAGCAGCAGCTTCACCTGGCAAGCCACAACGCTGGACCCCCCCGCCTAAAAAAAAATACTGTTAAGTCTTTAATTGTTCAAAAGGCTTTTATAAGAAGCTCCTTTATTCAGTGGTCCTCACACAATTTCAGAATTCCTTTATACTCTCATTGAGAACTTCCAAGGTATTTTGTGTTATATGCATTCTTATTTAACATGTTAAAAATAAAACAGAATATTAATTCAGTGAATACTATCTGTTAATATAAAGAATATTTATTTTTAAAAAAAAAAGAGTGTAACTCTCAAAACAAAACAGAAATAGTGAGATTAGTAGCATCACTGTGCATTTTTTTCAAACACGTTAATGTTGGATTTAAAAGATACCTTTAAATTATCATATCTACTTCTGCAGTGAATCTGTTGGATAGAGTGTTTTGGTTCAGTGTACACAAAACTGAAAAAACAAAGATTTTATAAAACTCTGAAAAGAACATGAGGTTCCAAGAGTCCTTGGACCACACACTGAGAATGACTGCTTTATCCATTCAGAAGTATTTCCAGGGGCAGGCATTTATTTAGCCCAGCCACTTAGAATACCCATATCCCACCATGAAATACAATGAAGTACCAGGGTTCCATGCCTTGCTCCAGCTCCTGAATCCAGCTCCCAGCTTAATACAGACCCTGGATAGCAGCAGTAATAGCTCAAGTAACTGGGTTCCTGTCCCTGACGTAAGAGATCTGGATTTAGTGGCACTCAGCTTCAGCCCCAATGAATGAAGGGATCTGAGGAGTAAAAAAGCAAATGGGAGCTCTTGTCTCTCTCTCAAATAAATTTTAAAAGTAATAATAAATTTAAAAGTATTCTCAATTGCAGCCAATCTATTGGTATACTGAACAGTAAAAGACCTACTCAAAATACTTCCTGAACATTTACAATAATTTCTCATTATAGAAGGCTATTTTTGAAAGGTCATTAAACTGGTATTAAGACATAAGGTGGCCGGCGCCGTGGCTTAACAGGCTAATCCTCTGCCTTGTGGCGCCGGCACACCGGGTTCTAGTCCTGGTTGGGGCGCTGGATTCTATCCTGGTTACCCCTCTTCCAGGCCAGCTCTCTGCTATGGCCCGGGAAGGCAGTGGAGGATGGCCCAAGTCCTTGGGCCCTGCACCCGCATGGGAGACCAGGAGAAGCACCTGGCTCCTGGCTTCGGATCAGTGAGATGCGCCTGCCGCAGCGGCCATTGGAGGGTGAACCAACGGCAAAAAGGAAGACCTTTCTCTCTCTCTCTCACTATCCACTCTGCCTGTCAAAAATAAAAAAATAAAAATCTAAAAAAAAAGACATAAGGTAGGGGCCGGCGCTGTGGCGCTGTGGCATAGTGGGTAAAGCTGCTGCCTGCAGTGCCAGCATCCCATATGGGCACCAATTCGAGTCCTGGCTGCTCCACTTCTGATCCAGCTCTCTGCTATGGCCTGGGAAAGCAGTAGAGGATGGCCCAAGTCCTTCGGCCCTGCACCTACATGGAAAACCCCGAAGAAGCTCCTGGCTCTGGATCGGCACAGCTCTGTCCGTTGCAGCCAATTGGGGAGTGAACCAGTGGATGGAAGACCTCTCTCTCTTCTCTCTCTGCCTCTCCTCTCTCTGCGTAACTCTTTCAAATAAATAAATTAATTTTAAAAAAAGACATAAATTAACAATATGAATAATTTCATGTTAAGTTTTAAATGAATTCATAGAGCTCTATATAAGTAATTCTCAAGACAAAATCAGATGTTTTTACATCCATGTTTTTAAATTTGATGTTCGTAAACAGATACACTCTCTCAGACTTCTGTACACAATGTTTCTAGAGGGAATAATGGACTGTATGGGATGTGAATCAGATTTCATGCAGCAATTCTAAAATTTACCATACAGAACATTTATTTCATTTCTTAAAATCCAAACATAAAAAAACTGAAAAGGTTTAGTCAAAATAAGTAGACTGATTATTTCACAGCTATTAGAGTACCTGATGATCTCACTGATCTCCGTGACATCCTTTCAGGGCTAACTGATCGATAGCATTTTGGACTACCTCTAAATGGATTTCTAATTCGATATGGTGAACGAGATCTGGATCTTGATCTGTATCTAGAAACGAAACGATGGCAAATTCTTGGACTTCGACTTCTTGGTCTGTATATGTAACGCATTGGGCTTCGAGATCGACGGAACCTGTGACTTGAGCTTGATCTTCTGGATCGCCTGGGGCTGGGTGAATGAGACCGTCTTCTTGGAGTTTCATTTTCTTTTCTATTGCACTCATTTCTACAAAGGAGTAAGAGAAAACAAGCCAAGAGTCAGCAATTTAATGTAAGCTCAAATGACATTAAATGACAACACTTGACTAAAAAGAGACTTTTGGCAATATCAAGCATTAGTAATACTTAAAACAAAAATAAACACCTGTTATGATGTAATTCGGCCTTGTAGGTAAGGAAGAAAAAATGAAAACAAATGATAAGCCCCCCAATTGCTATGCTACCTCGTTTACAGAAAAGTATCATCATAAATGCCCTGGGTTTTTCCTGTACCAACATTATAACTAATAGTTTGAAAGAGATATGCAAAGAATTTAGAAAGTGATTTACATAAACATTTTCAACAGTTTTCCCCTGAAAGATTGTTATTGCTAAGGTTTGAATGTGGTTTTTTCCCCTGCCAAAGGACTCATGTGTTGGTGATAACAAGAGTTGGTGGGACCTTTAAGAGAAGGGGTCTAGTGGGACATCCTCAGATCACTAGAGGCTCTGCCTCAGAAGGGAAGGTAGCTCTTGGACAACTCAGAGTTAGTTCTTATGAGAGTGAGTTGTTATAGAAGAATCCCTCTTTGAGTCTGGCTTCCTTCCTTGTTGAGTGATTTCTCTCTCCCACCCAGGCCCTACCACTGTGATACCATTCCCTTTGAGACCTTCACCAGAGCCAAGCACAGCTGGCACTACACTCTTAGAACTTCCAGAGCTGTGAGCCAAATAAACCTCTTTTCTTTACAAATTACTCAACTTCAGGTACTTTGTTATAGTAATGGAAAAATGAACAAAGCTATCTACAAATATTTCTATGAATATAAACACAAATTAAGTACAGACCCCTAGAGGCTATAGATCTTAGAAAGACCACTCTCAGCCTTTAAGGCATTTACAATAGAAGATCCCACAAACATAAAATAATCAGAACAAGTATTTTCAGAAAAGATTAAAGAAAACAGAAGTTCAGTGAGGGGAAAGTACTGCATTTAAGCTGGAATAAGTGAAGGAAGATTCACAGAGATTTTTGCATTTGTCTTCTGTTCAAAAGTAAAAATGGTGAAAGCAGGCTTCAATTCAAAAGAATAACTTTTTTAAAAAGTAACTGTTTACTCTCAAAAGAAAATCAAGTTTCAATAATAATACTATTTTTTTTAAAAATTACCTTCTTGATGGAAGGATTTCAGGATTCCAATCAGGATACCTATTTTGAGAATAAACAATATTAATAAACAGCTAAACTAAAACTATAAGGCTCAAGTAATCTTTACCTTCAATATATCAGGAGAACTATTCAAAACCTTAGTTTACATAGTGATTTATTAAACAGGGTTATTTTAAAAAGTTCATGGAAAAATACAGGTAAAAATAATGTGTTTTCCACAAACTTTTTGAAGTACCTTTGTAGGTTAAAATGTGAAATTTTTCTTAGAAATAAAATATTAAGAGTCTAACTCAATAAATACTATGCTAGTAGGTGCAACAGAGAAACACATTTTAAAGGCCTAAAATTTTAAGTATAATAGGCAATATACACACAAAAAAGTGTTTAAAAGCACAGAAGAGGTACAAGATACAAGTATTGAAAGGGGTTAAAAAGACAGAAGACAGTTCATCCTCTAAGCAGAATTCCAGGGGGACATGATTCTTATCATATTTTAGGGTACTTCCATAGGCTCAATATGAGTGATGCTCCTTAAGTGATACCAAGTGGTCTCTGGAAAGATACATCTAAGTGAGAGCAATCAGAAGATAGTCCAAAGATGACACTGCTTTTCAAGTAGCCCTTAAAAAAAAAATCCATCAGCTGGAATGGGTTAGTTTAGATTTCAAGCATGAAAATATATAAAACGAAGGACCAGTGGCAAAATACTGGTATTCTGTTCCAGAAACTGGTCTGCAACAGCACGGAAATGATGAAAAAGAACTATAAAAGTACTTGGAAAGGTTGTCTCAGGTAAAGACAAAATTATGAACAACCTTAAAATCACATGTGACTTCACACAAGAGAAAGCAATGAGGGATTCACTGACCATTTCTGAAGCAAAGATAACATAAGAATGTTTTCAGAACATTTATAAATGAACATCTGAAACTAGGAAAAGAAGGCTGAGATATTTAGAAAGAAGCTACAGCTATATTCTGAAGAGTGAGACTAACATAGGATGGAGTTACAGAAAAAAGAGGGTTGAGGACAGAAATCTTATGCACAAGAACATTTAAAACAAAAAGGAATAATCACAGAAAGAAAAAGGAGGAGGAACAACAGTATCATAGAAGACAGACATCTCTACCTTCAACTTTTCTAAAGGACCTGAGCTAACTAGACATGGTGAACATACTAAATCATTAAACGGCTAGTACTCAAGGATATATTTTCCATAGTAAGATGAAAGCCAGGTAAGGAAATGGAGACAACACTTTCAACAAGTCATCAATATAAAGTTAGGTCATAAACTCAGTGAAAGTAAATTGGTTTTTTGGTGTTGCTCTTTGCCTCAGATGCTGTTAATGAACTAACTCAACAGCAATTCTCAACTGTTTTTCCTTGCCTGCCTCTGTAACAAAAGCTAAAAAGCTAAATATTTTTTCCCCAGCCTAGCTTCTTTAAAAGATAGCCAGTGGTAGGTTCTAACCAAACAAAGGAGCAAGACTGCTGACAAATTCTGAGAAATCTCCTGTTGCTTTCTTCCTGCTTTGAGAGCAGACAAGTTACCCATGGTATCTTGTGATTATGTGATGATAAACTATGAAGACGGGGCAAGTGTTTAGCCTAGCAGTTAAGATGATGGTTAAAATGCTCATATCTCATATTGGAGTAGCTGGATTCAGCACCTGGCCCCAGATCCTAACAGCAGCTTACTGCCAATGCAGACCCTGAAAGGAGGTAGATGATGGCTCAAGTATTTGGATCCCTACCACTATGTGGGAGACCCAAATAGACTGAGTTCCCAGCTCCCAGCCTTGTTCCAGCCCAGCCCTGACCCTTGCAGCCATTTAGGGGATAAATCAGATGGTACTGTTCACTCAAATTAAAAAAAAAAAAAATTTAAATTGATAAAGACAAAAAAATTAGCTTTGAAGTTAACATTGTGGCACAGTGATTAAGCTACTGCCTGTAACATCGGGATCCTAAATGGGTCCTGGTTCCAATCCAGCTCCCTACTAATGGCCTGGAAAAAGCAGCAAAAGATGACATAACTGCTTACATAAAATGAGTGCCACTCCCTGCCACTCACATGGGAGACCAGGAAGAAACTCCTGGCTCCAGGCTTTGGCCTGGCCAGCCCTGGCCATTGAGGCCACCTGGGGAGTGAACCAGCAGATGGAAAATCTTTCTCCCTCCCTCTCTTTTAAATAAATAATCTTTTTTAAAAATAAATTAACCTGGCCGGCGCCGTGGCTCAACAGGCTAATCCTCCACCTTGCGGCGCCGGCACACAGGGTTCTAGTCCCGGTCGGGGCACCGGATTCTGTCCCAGTTGCCCCTCTTCCAGGCCACAGCAAGTTAAGTTTCTGCCTGTGATGCTGGCATCCCATACGAGTGTGTATTCAAGTCCTAGCTGGTCCACTTCCAATCCAGATCCCTGCTAATACTTGTGGGAAACCAGCAAGAAGATGGTTCAAGTGCTTGGGCCCCTGCCACCCACTTGGGAGACCAGATGGAGTTCCAGGCTTCTAGCTTCGGCCTAACCTAGTCCTGGCCACTGTAGTCATTTAGGGAGTAAACCAGTAATTAGAAAATCTGTCAATCTGCATTTCAAGTAAATAAAATAAAGTATTTTTAAAAATCTACTTATTTGAGAGACAGAGAACTTTTATCTGCTGTTCCATTCCCTAAATGCCTGCAACACCAGATGTTAGGAACTCAATTCAGGTTCCCCACGTGGGTGGCAGGAAATGAACAACTTGAGCCATCACCTGCTGCCTCCCAGGATCTGCATTAGCTGGAAGCTAGAACTAGGGGTAGATTTGGGTCATTGAATACAATGTGGGCTAGATCAAAGCCCACCGCAAATCTTTAATACCAAAATTCTGACACACTGTATCTCTTCTCAAGCTAACCACCCATGTGTTATATTCCAGAAAGAGCCAACAAAGATAGAGGACAATAAGTTTTTTGTTTTTTTTCTTTTTTTTTTTTTTTGACAGGCAGAGTGGACAGTGAGAGAGAGAGAAAGGTCTTCCTTTACCGTTGGGTCACCCTTCAATGGCCACTGCGGCCGGCGCACCACGCTGATCCAAAGGCAGGAGCCAGGTGCTTATCCTGGTCTCCCATGGGGTACAGGGCCCAAGCACTTGGGCCATCCTCCACTGCACTCCCGGTCCACAGCAGAGAGCTGGCCTGGAAGAGGTGCAACCGGGACAGAATCCGGTGCCCCGACCGGGACTAGAACCCTGTGTGCCGGTGCCGCAAGGCAGAGGATTAGCCTATTGAGCCGCGGCACCAGCCAAGACAATAAGCTCTTAAGAAAAGGAGTAAGAATTTAAATATTTATCAATATAGGAATTAGTAAATGGATTAAGAATTCTACATAATGGAACACAATGCACCTTTAAAAGGACACAGAATCAGGATCTAAAGCAGCCAATTCAAACTAATTTATTTGCTAAAATTTTTTTTGCTGGGAAAAAAAAAGCCATGAAGTAATTAATCAAGAGTATATGATATTAGTAAGGTAAAAAAGTAGGCTAGAGCACTGAACTGGCAGGCATGGAAATGACACACTTTAAAATTAAGTCCCATCTGCATGAAAAATATAAGCTTATCTACACAAAAAATTTTAATAGGCATATACATGCTCTTTAGTAAATGGCAGTACATGTAGCTAGAATCCTCTTATCATCATGAGTGAGTATCTACAGCAAATAACTCACTTCTGCAAAGCCCTCATCCTCATAAAACTAGACATCTCACTGTGTATCTGTGGGAAAATGTGACTTAGGGGAAGGTTTCCATTTACAGGCATATCCACAGGCATATCTAATTCAAGTGATATATTATCTCCCTGAGATGACCTATGTTTGTTTGTATAGTTTGTATACGGAGAAACAACCCCAATTACTTCTATGATTCGAGTACCAGTTACCCCACTCTCTATACCAGAAATATGCACAATGACACCAAACAAAGTTGAGTACTGTATTCCTTCAGCTACTATAAAGGTGGAGAACAAAACCAAAGTGGTCCCAAAAAGTCAAACCTAGGACCTCTGCAGGAGTTACAGGCAAAGAAGTACTTTAAGAAAACAAAACATAAAATGCTTAAGAGGCAGGCATTGGGAGTGATGGACCGAGTCACAGCTTCTGACACAGCTTCCTGCTAACACACCTAGGAGACAGTGGGTCTCTGTCACACATGGGAAAGAACGAGAAAGAGTTCCTGGCTCCTGGCTTTGTCAGGGGGGACCTAGAGCAATTTGGGGAGTGAACTAGCAAATTTGAGATCTCTTTTTCTCTCTTTGCCTTTCAAATAAGTAAATCTTAAACAAACAAAACCGTCTTGGAGATAAGTAAACAGATAACTTAAGTCCAGAACTATGAGGGTGGAAGAAGTATGCCCGAGATCATATAAGGCCTACACAGAAGAGAATGGTCAAGAAATGGAAATATTTCCGATACTTTGTGATTAAGTTAAGCTGTTCCTGAAATTAGAGCTACCCCTGAAGCTTCCCAGTTAAATGAGTTAATAAATTTCTTTCCCTTAAAAGCTATTTCTAGCTGGGTTAATCACATGCAACAGGAAGAGTCCTGAATAATAACCTCAAAATATATTCCAAGTCTGGTGACTAGAAACTTTTTAAAGGGGAGGGGAACACCTAACTTATTTTTGTTATTACAAAGGACACTGGAGAATACTGCTATAATCACACTTTTTGTCTCTAAGGCTAGTAGGGGAAATATTCACAGGTGCCTTGTCTTAAAGAAAAATATGGAAGAGCTGAAGAAGTAATTGTGAGGAACAAAGACTAGCTTGTTCATCCCTTACTTAAGGTTTATTCTGAAAACAAGTTCTAAGACAAAGCAGAGCTGTAGGCTTAAAGTTAAATACTGGTGTGCTGTATCCGTTAGTTTTTAGTTAAATATAACTGTTGGGGGAAAGGAGAAGAGAATGGAAGGATATCTGCTCTGAAATAGATAAACTATTTCAGGGAAGGCAAGCCAGCAAAGAAAAAACCAATGATATTAAAAAATTCACCTACTGGAAATTGAGTTAAGAAGGAATCCAAGGCAAGGATCATATTGAATTCTCCCCTTTTGAATAATCTTAAACATACATCTACAAAAATAGTATTTTAAATAGGCAAGAGCTTTCTAAAAATATTTTTGTACAAAGCATCACACTAAAGGTATTTAAGTCATAACTGAACATTAACTATTTTGTAAATTTGTTACATATAAAAAAGAATATTCTTACTGTTGACGTAGCTGCCGACAGCTCTCAATATGAGTTGATGTATTTTGATGTTGAATCCAATCCTATTGTAAGACAAAAGTGTTGAAATTAGAATATTCTTTATGTTGAGTAATAAACAGGATGTCTTAAATGTCAAGATACATCTTTTCAAAAATTAAACTAGGTATAAATTGCATTTGTCACAGGAAAATTTTCACAAAAATTAAGACCTCCAAACAAATGCACTTAATACCATACCTTTCTGATCCCCTTTAAAACTATTTCATATGGAAAACATTTTAAAAGTTATACCCACAGATTAACACTTTGAAATCAACAAATATTTAAAATTGGATAAAAGCATGGTCAGAAAATAATTTCTCTCCAATATGAAAACAACACCTAAGAACATAAAAAATTCTGTAAGTAAAAGGGTATCTGTAAGACAGCATCTTCAAAATACAGTATCTTATTGACTTATTCCTCCAATATTCAAGTTAACACCACCAACAATCAAAAAATACTATCTCATAGGCCAGAATCATTCCAAACAAGGTACTCACTATATTGACAAATGATTAGTAAAAATATGAAAAACTGTTGCTTATCAAATCTAATTTATTTTCAAAATTTAAGAGAAAATAACACCATTTTAAAGACACAAAATCCCTTACATATAGATCTTTACAATTAACAAAATGCTTTCTTATACATTTCTTCATTTACAATTAATCTGCCATAAAATTACAATATGTAACCATCAGTTCCTGGGTGATACATCTCCTTTAGAAAAAAAAAAAAAAAAAGCCAATACAATTTTCAAAGATACAGACTCCAAAATAAAACAAGTACATAAAAGCAACACATATATTACTCAATGTTTTATTGTTCCTCCAGCATTTGGAAAGGCAGAAAACTTACTAAGCAGTTCTGTATTTTGAAACTTTCCTTGAGGAAAACATTTGTTTCCATTTCAAAATATTTTAGTTTACATCATTGCTAAAGATAAACCAGAAGTATCACAGAGCACCATTTGACATTAATTTGGATTCTGCCTTGGCAAGAACTATCTGAAAGTACCTGCAATACTCAACAAGTTACGACAAACCCTGAATTATTTCATTAAGCCATGGAACTGACTATAGACTGCAAAAGGGGGGAAAAAAGTTTCATATTCTGCTCAGTGATACAATGAGAAAGCCAGATAAGATTGGCAGTTAAAGAGTCTCTAGTGGTGCTACAGCCATGTCTTTGATAATAATTAGACACTGTTTACATCAAACAGACACAATGGCGGGAAGGAGGTTGAGCATGATTTATTTGGAGCACACGGTGTTTACTTAAATTGCCAACATTTAAAAACCCATAGATTTCATCCCCAAATCCAGATGTCCAGCTTTTCTTGGAAGAAATATGAAGATATCTAATATTGGATATGCATTCTTACTGCAGTAATCAGCTGAAGGTGACAGCTGCCCTATCTAAGGTATAGTCGCTCCAGTGCAACACATACTCTACCATCTTTTTAACATGCTTCTAAGCTCAGTAAATAGATGTATGCCACCCCAATTTCTTTTTATAATCATATTTTTATTATATTTTTAATTTATTTGAAAGGCAGAGTTACATGGGGGTTGTGGGGGGAGAAGACAAAGAGATCTTCCATCTGCTGGTTCATTCACCAAATGGCCCCAAGGGCCAGAGCTGGGTTGGTACAAAGCAAGGAGCTAGGAGCTTCTTCCAGATCTTCCACATAGGTGCAGGGACCCAGGAACCAGGGCCATCTTCTACTGCTTTCCCAGGTGCATTAGCAGAGAGCTGGATTGGAAGCGGAGGAGCCAGAACTCGAACCAGTGCCCATGTGGAAAGCCAGCAACATAGGAAGAGACTTTACTTGCTTCGCCACAGTGCCAGCCCCTGACACCCCAATTTTTAGACTCTGAAGTAACAGTACCAGATTAGATAATGTTCCAAAAGCAGCAAGGCCTCTCCATAGAAAAAGTACTAATTAACACTAAGCAGGTGATGCTACAAGGACAGTACATTTGGGCAGGCTAAGAATGAAACTACTGGGTGGGTGTCGTAGTGCAGTGGGTTCAGCCACTTGGGACAACTGCATCCCATTATCAGAGTGTTCAATGGAGTCCTGCCTCCTCCACTTCCAATACACCTCCCTGGCTAATGCACCTGGCAAGGGAGATGATGGCTCAAGCATTTAAGTTCCTGCCACCCAAATGGGATACCCAGGTGGAATTCTGGGCTCCTGGGTTTGGCCTGACCCAGCCCCAGCTGTTGCAAGCATTTGAAGACTGAACCAGAAGATGGAAGATCCTCCACCTCCACCCCATCACTCTGCTTGTCAAATAAGTAAATCTTAAGAAAACTACCTACCCAGATCAGAGTTCACTCTCTATTCTCCAAATACTTCAAAAACCTTTTTGGAATTC
Organism: Lepus europaeus; assembly: GCF_033115175.1. Taxonomy (NCBI): domain Eukaryota; kingdom Metazoa; phylum Chordata; class Mammalia; order Lagomorpha; family Leporidae; genus Lepus; species Lepus europaeus. Next base: position 67,000,676 of record NC_084839.1, on the reverse strand, counting down.
ATTTGTTTTTAATCAGAAAAAAATAGTGTTTTTAAACCAAAAAAAGCACCTCCTCTATATTCTGAATTCCAATTTAAAAAGGAAATACATTTCACATTCTGTTGCATTCTCAAAGTATATCTTAAGGCTATGGTTTTAAAGACTTAAAAGTGAGGAACACAGACACTGTCAGATTTTGCATAACTTTCGTTCATCAGCTACCTATTTAAAATGTATATATACACACTTGAGGGAACAAAGTGTATCGCAGTAATGAGAGGTAGTATTTGCCTTCTAAAGCCATGTTCACAAACCCCTATCATTTGAACATTCAGTAATGAAGAATCATTACTTAAACACCATTCTGTTGTATTGTCCATGAAGAGGTGTCTTTAACTGGCAATCTCCTAAGAGCCCTAATGATCACTAAATTACTTTCCCTCCTCTGAAATGTTTACTTTTACCATATTAACCCAGACTGTCATCCTCTCACACATGAATATTTAAGAAGCCACCAGTTAGGTGCCTTTTCCCATCTCTTCTTATTCCTATTTACTATGAATGCTTCAGACAGATCTCTCCTAAAACACACTTTGAACACGTCACTTCATGTATCAAGAAACTTAGCTTCCTAATGTCTCATACCAAATGTTCAAACTCCTTACACTAGATTTTCAAGGCCCTTTGTACTTATTTTTAACATGTTCATCACTCTTTCTTAATAGTCTCTGACCACAAGGCAATGTAGTCCTTTCTCAGGACCTCTTCCTCTGTATGTTATTCATCTCTCCCCCTTTAGGTAGGCATATCTAAAGCCCACTCATGCAAGACCTGGAAGACCCATCTTCAACCTCCTTCATTACATCTTCCCTTTCAGATCATTCTAGTCCAGAAAGACTTAGCGCATTAGTAACTACCACTATATTAAGTTACACTAGCAAAGTCTTTTGATCTCAGGAAGTAGAATATATTTTTTAAAATCACATACTGCTAGACACACATGAGTTGTTGGTAAATTGATAATACTGACTGGTACAAGTCTAAAATGAAGACAGAAATATTATATCACCTCCCCCTCTACAGCAAACCCAAACAAGTTCAATAAATAAATCTCCATTTGTTGCCCTCTAATGTTTTTAATTCCTTCATTGTGTAATTCTTCTGGGACTGTATAATCACCTTAAAAACATTTAAATTTTAAATATTCATTTCTACGCGATAATCAAAAATAGTCATACAAAAAACTGTTATAAAAAACATAAAATAAATGTATTCCTTTTCTACACTGCAGAATAAAACTTAAAAATTAAAGGTCTTTAAGATATTTTGTTTGATTCATAGTGACTAATTAAAATAAATGCAAAAAATGATGTGCTTCATCCAGAGAGCCTAATACTCAATTTAGTACTTGGGCCAGAGCTACCTAGAAATTGCAACTAACTGCTGGGAATTACTCTGAGATTTTTCTTTTTCAAGGTAAGGCTTTGCTATCCCTTTTGATGGAATAAGACAATTACTATTTTTAATAGAATTCAGGAAATCTGGCTAAGATTGGGTAAAATGCTGCCTTTTTTCTTTCTATAGTTAACCTTAACACAACGGCATCAGATCTATGTATCAGATTCTTGCTGACTGAAATCTGGTGAGCAGAAGAGAAAAACAGGGAGAAGGGAAGTACCAGAAGGAGAAGAAACAAGGGAATTAGCACCTATGGATTTTCAAGCCTGTTCAAAGTATACTATGATTTTGAATGAGTTTCTTCCAATGGGAAGTAAACTCCTTCCTGACCACTTCCAGTCTAATCTAAAAATCACATTAGTAAATAGAAGAACCAGTGGTTTCCAAATACCTATATGTAAATAAAACAGGAATCTCTGCTCAGGTCTACCAATGATTACTACCAAATAGTAAGTACATTTTCATTATTCTACTTTTCAGCACCTCTGCAAGACACTTCTTTCTAACTATACTAACCATGGAAATATTTAAAACTTATTTTACAAACATTTTTCTCTTCAAATCTCTATTATTTTACCCTAGTTTCTGAGCCCATAGCTGGCCCCATAATTAATACATCTTGACTAATTTTGCAGTGAAGTCGTTTTAGGAAGCTCCTTTTCAAGAAACCACTAGTGCATATAAAGTTAAAAAATATTTAAATCAATATTAACTGTCTTTAACCTAAGACAGGTGGGTACAATCAAGGTAAAAATACACTGTTTTTTAAAATTGTGCAGTACAAATGAGTTATACCAATTTTTTATATTTTTACACCAACAGATTCTCTTATTTAGACAAAGGTGATTCATGTGACAGTCTTTTAAGTACAGTTCATTATATAAATTTCATAAGTGGGATAATTAAAAGTTCAAAATAAATCGGCAAACTATGTGGTGTATCCAGTTATAGGAATGCTTTAGAAAGTCTAACACTCAATTCACTACTAAGGCCAGAGCTAGTTAAGATTACAACTAAGCGTTGACACCGAATTCAAAATTTCTGCCATTTCCTAAAGGCCTAGTTAATACCAGCACACACATCAGAATTTAGAGAAAATTGGGTGCTGAGCATCATTATACAGGGATCTTGAAAAACACTCACCTTCAAATGACTACATTCTACGTTACACAGAGAACACAAATGTGGAAATATTCTTGGAGATGCTGCATAATAATCATTCATCATAGAAGGAGTTGGAAGTCTCTTCATCTTCTGGGCATCAGCATGTGAAAACTTTGGTAACCATGATGCTTTCACAATCCCAAATGGAGACTGAATGGGAATATCAGCCTCTGACTGGTAATTCTTTTTACTTCCTCTTGAGCCAACATGTACATTAGATGAATTTATCACAGGTTTATGTGGGATCCGCTCTTGTTGGCTTACAGCTGAAATTAATTCAGATGAAAAAGGCTGCTGGTTCATAGAAGGAGGAATCAGAGACTGACTCATTGTCTGGCTAACTGTTTGGCTAATAGATTGACTGATGGATTTTACAGGTTCAAGGACTGACTGTCCTCCTGAAATGTGTAAGCCTGACATCTTGGTTCCACTCTCAACTGGGAAAAAAGACTGATTATTGGAGGACTCACCAGGGAAGTCCATCTGGCGAAACACATCTTCAACAGGAAACATAGAATTACATATTACGTTTGGAGTGGGAACAGACGCAGAAATGTTCTGCTGTGATGGAAATTCATTCTTGACCTCATCAGTTGGAATTTCGGGATCATAAATACGTACTTCAAGGGGATCTTCTGTGTAGCCATATTTGCTTGCATGCCCATAATCAATCACGTTACTTGAAACTGCTTCACTACCAAGCGTTTCTTTATTTCTGCTTTGAGAAGGTAAATTAGGTAATCGGCGCCCCATTTTTCGCATTCTTATATCCCTCAAAATTAATGGCATATTTTCAGGAGTTAGCTGTTCATCAGGATAACGACTAAGTTCTTCTAGATCTTCATTAGATAATCCAAAACTTGCTAAGATACTTGAGGCACTCTCTTTTGTATAGCGGCTCTGTACTTTAGGACTCTGCTCTGTAACCTGTGTTATAGAACTCTGTTTCACTCCTACTGATGCAGATATGTGAGGCTCATCATCCCACCGGCTACCATGAGGCTTCCCCTTCTTTTGTTGTGCTTCATGAAAATCCAATTTTTCTTTGGTCAATCTTGGATCAGTTCGGTGTTGAGTTACCTGAACATTCATTCTCTGTGGTCCCATGTTCTGATAAGATTCATGGCCAGCAAATCTGTGTGGAATTCCACGGGCTCTCCCTGCTGGGTAAAATCTTGGAAGACCCATAGATCCAGGCCTCATAAATGGTCCTGGAGGCCTCATCCCAGAAGGGTTAGGTGCTCGTGGCCTTTGAAGTGGAAAGTTTCCTCGAGGATTAAACCTGGGTCTCGACATGGCTATTTTCAAGAAAGCCTGATTTAATAAAGTATAAGGTGGTACTGAACCATGTGAGGCAACGGCATTCAGCTGCTGAAGCGCCAACTGAGTCTTAATCTGAGCAAAGTGCAAAGGAGATGGGCCCAACAGAAGTGGATTTGCAATGCCCAGGTTCAAGGAATTCACAAGTGGTGCGAAATTTTCCAAGAATAACACAAAGCTGAAAGTTAAAACACAAATATTAGATCATTTTAACTCAAACTACTTCATGAAGTGGGTTCTACAGCCAGTGTAAAACATTTTGAAATAAAGCCATAAAACTGCCCTGCATTTCATATACTTTTAGAGCAGGAACTCACAAGGATCTTAAACTTCCCCCAGAACTTTCTCTTCTTTCCTTTCCCGAATCCAGAAAATATACCCCAAACCTTAAGCCAGAGTTCATGTACATTGTGTTGTGGTGGGTGCTGTCCTAGGTTCTGAGCAGTAATTACAACTCCTTTTAAATAATCTTGAAAAACAATGAGGATTTATTTCATGCTTTAATACTGGAAAAAAAGATGAAGGCATTAAAATACTCAGAAATGCACACACTTTGTTAAGTATATTACCAGACATAAAAACAATAGAAATAATAACTGTAACCCTAAAGCTTTGTAAGACTCATTTCTGTAAGACACATTCTTCCCTGGACTCAGCCTTCATATCTAATAAATTCCATGAGGCAATTAAACTACACTTATGTTCCTGTTATTAAATAGTTGTTTCCTGTAAGATAAAAATTTTTGCCAATAACTTGACTACAGTCTGACAAAGGAGTATGTAACAGCACGAAATTGGTAGTAAGATACAACATACTTTAACAAAGCCAGTCACCAGTCTCTTGAATTCCCACCACAGTGGAGTACAAACAAATTGTATATTTGGAAAACAACAATTAACTTTACAGAGCACTGTTCATATATCAGCTACCTTCTAAACACTTTACAGATTATATCATTTAGTTTTCACAATTCAGACACTTAGTTTTATAGAGTATATTAAGAGACAGGTTAAGAAACAGAGACAAGTAGCAGTGCCAGGATTTGCACTTAAAGTAATTTGGCCCCATAAACCATGCTCTTAACCACTCACAGATGTAAAAATATCTTGCAGTTCCTGCTATGTTAGTCAAAGCTGGCTGCTGAACAGCCCACCGGAGAGCAACACTACCCAGTCCAAACCACTTCTTAGCAAAATAATACCGTTATCATTCAGGACCAAGGTCAGCAGCCACAACCTGCCTATCCTCTCCCAGTTTGTAACAACAGCATACACTGTGACTAAACTTGACCACCAAGGCCCAAAGAGGGTCTTCCAACAACCTTTCTTACTTATTGCTTCCAACAGTTTTGGACTCACGCTTTTCATGGTCCTGTTTCTGTGCTCATATGCATGGTCTTTTTCTTCAACAATCTAGTGTCAACTTATTTTGTTCACTGTTAAGTCTTTTTGTTTTTTAAGATTTATTTATTTACTTGAAAGTCAGAGTTACACAGAAAGAGAAGGAGAGGCGGGGGGAGGGGAGAGCGGGGGGGGGGGGCGTCTTCCATCTACTGGTTCATTCTCCAGTGGGCCGCCACGGCCAGAGCCCTGCCAATCCAAACCAGGAGCTAGGAGATTTTTCTGGGTCTCCCACATAGGTGCAGGGGCCCAAGGACTTAGGCCATCTTCCACTGCCTTCCCAGGCCATAGCAGAGAGGTGGATTGGAGTGGAGCAGCTGGGACTTGAACCGACGCCCATATGGGATACCAGCACTGCAGGCAGTGGCTTTACCCAATACACCACAGAGCTGGTCCCTCACTTTAAGTCTTATCTCTCAAGCATCTAAGCCATACTTACTCAAAAGATCCTCAAATATTTGTTAAATCTGAACAACTATATCCAAAGTCCTCATCATTAGCACATGTAAATTTTCAAACTAAAATGAAACACAAAAAATGCAGAGGCTTGATTCACCAAATAGCAGAAACAAACTTACTGAAATGACACCCAAATTCTCCACAAAAAATATGTTCATTTATAACAATCTTTTTTTTTTTTTTTTTTTTGACAGAGTGGACAGTGAGAGAGAGAGACAGACAGAAAGGTCTTCCTTTGCCGTTGGTTCACCCTCCAATGGCCACTGCGGGCAGCGCGCTGTGGCCGGTGCACCGCGCTGATCCGATGGCAGGAGCCAGGTGCTTCTCCTGGTCTCCCATGGGGTGCAGGGCCCAAGCACTTGGGCCATTCTCCACTGCACTCAACAATCTTTTTAAACATTCATATGAAACCATGTCTATCTTCTACATAATAAAATTACTTCCAAGAACATTTGTTTACCCCAATTCTTAAAAACAATCATTGCTTATATAAGCAGTTTTTCGTCTAGTTATTCAAATTCTTTCTGCACCATTTCCCCCCATCTGGTGAAAACTCCTCTTACAACTTAAGGAACACAAGCTCTTTCAGATTTTGTTTCTCTCCAAAACAAAACAGAAAAGGAACAGCTTTCAATCAGCCATGTAATTATTACATCTAATTATGAACAATTATCAGCTGCAAGTATCTGCATTTTAAGTTCTTTAAAGGCAAAAACCTACCTATGCAATTTCTAATTTGTCTAGTACTGCCTTACGTGACAGAAGTATATATTTATAGAATGTTAGTGAGCTTCACAATCTATTCTGTTCTATTCTATTCTTTTAAGATTGGCTTTAAGCCAGCGCCGCGGCTCACTAGGCTAATCCTCCACCTTGCGGCGCCGGCACACCAGGTTCTAGTCCCGTTCGGGGCACCAATCCTGTCCCGGTTGCCCCTCTTCCAGGCCAGCTCTCTGCTGTGGCCAGGGAGTGCAGTGGAGGATGGCCCAAGTGCTTGGGCCCTGCACCCCATGGGAGACCAGGAGAAGCACCTGGCTCCTGCCTTTGGATCAGCGCGGTGCGCAGGCCGCGGTGCACGGGCCGTGGCGGCCATTGGAGGGTGAACCAAAGGCAAAAAGGAAGACTTTTCTCTCTGTCTCCCTCTACTGTCCACTCTGCCTCTCAAAAAAAAAAAAAAAAAAAAAAAAAAAGATTGGCTTTCTACAAAGGAGTTTCTTGGTCAAGACAGTTTGAAAAGTGCTATACTTGCTACTACTCTTAGAGGGGCACAATTCCTATTAGCATATTAAAGGTCTGAACCCTCTTATCAAAGACTTTTATTTTGCAGTTTCCAAAGTTGAGCTTTTCCTTATGCATACCCAGAGGTGATGTCTGAAATATCTAGTAACTGGTAAAGAACAACCAAAACACATCTGTCTTACAATACACAAAACAGAATCCTTCCTTCCTCCATCATCCTTAAGATTTCAGATGCTTGCAGCAGGAGGAGGTAGTGTGATAAGGCAGCCCTAAGGGAGGGACAATCTTGTAGCCATAGCTACTTACCAATCAAGAGCAGGAATATTTGTGTAGTTTAACAGCTAGTGCTCAGTGCCATGGCTCGACAGGCTAATCCTCCGCCTTGTGGCGCCGGCACACCGGGTTCTAGTCCCGGTCAGGGCGCTGGATTCTGTCTCGGTTGCCCCTCTTCCAGGCCAGCTCTCTGCTGTGGCCCAGGAGTGCAGAGGACGATGGCCCAAGTGCTTGGGCCCTGCACCCCATGGGAGACCAGGAGAAGCACCTGGCTCCTGCCTTCGGATCCTTTGGATCAGCGCGGTGTGCCGGCCACAGAGCGCTGGCCGCGGCAGCCATTGGAGGGTGAACCAAGGGCAAAGGAAGACCTTTCTCTCTGTCTCTCACTGTCCACTCTGCCTATAAAATTTAAAAAAAAAAAAAAAACAGCTAGTACAGCTAGCTTTATCAGTGTGCAGTCACTGAATATCAGTCCAGAAAAGACACCAGACTTTGACAGACAGTCTAGAATACACATGAAAAGTAAAGGTCTTTTCCAGGTTGAGGAATTTTCAACTATCAACAGCAGGTTTGGCTTTTTCCATTTTTTGGAAACTTAAAAAAAAACTAAACCTTTCATATGGCTAGCCTCATAAAATCCAATCTAATAAGAATAGAATTGTAAGTTAACAACCCTAACTCTCCATAAGAGATCTCTCTCCTTTCATTTTTGGGAGGACAAGTTAGAGGACTGCTCAGCCATCATTATTTATTAAGCCCTCTGGACCCAGGACCTATTGGCTACAATCAGTACTTTCTCATTTCTGTCAACTTCCTTTCTGAGAAGTTCCCTTAATCCTGAGCTTTAAGACAATACTTCTAACTTATCCTAAGATTTCTTATACATTTTATACTTCTAAGTTTAGTATACTTTATATCATTTTAGCTTATATTTAGTAATATTTTCAGACTAATAGGATATAAAACTACTGGACATCTTCTGGTGCTATTATATTATTCTAATCCTGGTAGAGACGTTTCTGACAACCAGTTTATCAGTGAATCATCATTAAAAAGAGAAATCATGTGGTTACTTCAAAAAGTTGGTGGAAAAATAGAACTGAAACACAAATTTGTTTTGGTGGAAGCACTTTATAAAAGGACATTTGTATTTGTATTGCAAACTTTGTATTTATAAGGTATTATAAACCTCAATTCTGCAATTACATAATTCTGAAGCCTTTTTTTTTAAATGTAACTTTAAAATTTTTATTTTTTTTTTTTGACAGGCAGAGTGGACAGTGAGAGAGAGAGACAGGGAGAAAGGTCTTCCTTTACCGTTGGTTCACCCTCCAATGGCCGCTGCAGCCAGCGAACCACATTGATCCGAAGCCAGGAGCCAGGTGCTTCTCCTGGTCTCCCATGCGGGTGCAGGACCCAAGGACTTGGGCCATCCTCCACTGCCTTCCTGGGCCACAGCAGAGAGCTGGACTGGAAGAGGGGCCACCGGGATAGAATCCGGCGCCCCTACCGGGACTAGAACCCAGTGTGCCAGCGCCGCAGGCGGAGGATTAGCCTATTGAGCCCCGGCGCCGGCCCAGAATGGCTTTTAGTGGCCAGAGTTAGTAACTAACCACACAGAAAAGATATGACAATCCCCTCTGGGTTGGAAAGAAACTTTAGAATCTGAAGACAAAAATTAGAGGGCAAGTTGTTAATGTTGAAAACAGAAAGTACAGAAGACAAGAAATGTGTTTGGGGTTGGGGGTGGGAGGCAGGCAGAATTAAATCCAAACTGAGACTGATTTAATTTTCAAAAAGGCCTATGACCCAAAAACGTTAAGAAACCTTGTTTAGAGGTTTTGGAATGTAGGCCTTCAATGCTTAGATTAAACCATGTAACCAAGACAACTCCCTAGCTACCACTCCACTCTCTTATCCAATTTTTAGCTACTGGCCTTCCTACACAACATGCCTGATGCTTGCTGCTATGATCATTTTTTTACATTTCAGCTGTGCTAACATTGTTTTTGATTGATTTTGACAGGGAGGAACATTTAATAGGCAATGTAGTTTAGAAAGCTCTTCCTGTAAGGTTCCAAACCTGTACACATGCCACTAGAAGATGAAGTGGGGAGATCAATAATCATGGGTTCCTCCTTCCCCCCTTCTTTTTGGCTTTAGTGGAAAGGAATGAGCTCAGAATTACTCTTTCAACTTATTTAACATTTTTTTGAGAGCCTAACAAAACAGTCACTATTTTAGTTCCTAAAGTTTCAAAGATAAATAAAACATGATCCCTACAAAGTGTTAGTAATATAACAGGAAAAACAAAGTATATGAACTACAGTACAGTTTGTCAATATAGCAATGCTAACCTATCAGAAAAGGATTTCTGGGAGAGGCAATGAACGCTTCAGTTGTGTACGATAGTATCTTTTACAGGAACTAGGAAACAATTAGTTTTCAGACAACAAGGTCTTAATAAACATGCTTATCAAATTTTAGGAAATTTAGAATACTGTGAAAATAGTTTCTGAATAAAATACCTTAGGATGAGACAACTGTGCTGCAATGATATAAAATAAATTATAAGTAAATTTTTAAACTGCCTGTTTGTCTTGACAAAACCATGACATTCTAGTCCAAAATAAAGCATCAGTTAAAATGCTCAAATCTAGTGTAACATCAAGACCATTTGATGAAATAATCTATGAAGAAAATTTTTATTAGAAACCCATCTCCATTATGCCAACCATTAGCTACTGCTTTTGGCAGCTTTTAAACTTTCTCTAAAAACAATCCTTTCTCAATCCTCCTCTTCTCTGTCTCTACACCAATTCCTTTTAGTCATCCAAGTTCAGCAAAATTTTATTCTCCATTTTTACCTATTTATAAAATTCTATGCATTGCTGTCAATACTTCTCATATGTACTTTTCCTCCTTATCACCACCCTTTTACAAGCTTTCATGGCTAAACCTGGCATCCATCTCAATTCATTCTGCAACTAACAGCTTTTGCTTGGCTATTATGAGCTCTAATCTACACATATCTAGATAAAGCCACTGGCATTAACATGTCATGTTACAGATTCAGATGCTTAACAAGTGGAATAAGGCGTGTTAGATATTTTTTCTTCTTTTTTGTAATCTACAGAGCATCTGGAGGGGGATAAGAAAAGTTTAATGAAGAACTAATAAAAATGAGTTCTGGAAGCTGAGTGATGGGTCCATAGGATTACCCTTCCTTTGCTTTTTTCTGTGTTTGAAAAACTTCAGACTACAAACTTTAAGTGTTAAATATTAGGCATGACTGTTTTAACAGAGAACAAAAACTGAGGGGCAGTATAAATCAACCAATATTGGCTATTGAAAATGATTTTATGATTCTCAACCTAACATATCACACCAAGGTCTAACAAAAACCAGAATCAGCTAATTTTGTGTGATTAACAACAATGTGTAAACAGTAAATTCAGATTTAAGTCTAAAATCAAATTTTGATTATTCCTCATACCTTTCTCTGACATTTTATTAAGTATTAAGTAGTTCCATATTTCACTATCTTTGTTTCATTCTTTTTTGAAAGAAAAATATTTTTTGTGTGAAATGAACAAAGTAAAAAAAGAGAAACAAGCAAAAGATTCTCAATAAGAAACCTCTGATTAAGAATTGGGTCATGTCATACTGAAGAAAATAAACTCAGAGCTGGCATTGTGGCATAGTAGGTAAGGCCACCACCTACGATGCTGGCATCCCCTACATGTACCAGTTCCTGTTCCACTTCCGATCCAGCTTCTTCTTAATGGCCTGGGGAGAGCAGCAAAAGATAACCCAAGTACTTGGGCTACTGCCACACACAAGGGAAACCTGGATGAAACTCCTGGCTTTGGTTTAGCTACAGTGGCATCTGGGGAGTGAATCAGCAAATGCAAAGATCGATATCGATACAGATATCAATCTCTCTCCCCTCCTTAACTCTGATTTTCAAATAAATAAATAAATCTTTAAAAGCAAAGAAAGGAAAAAAGGAAGAAAATAAATTTCTTGCCTTTTGAGAATCATTATGGTAAAACCTGAAACAATCTGACCAAAGATAAGAAGCAAAAATACAATGGTGAACTTGACATAACACCTAGAAAACAACAAAACAAGTTAAGACAGTTATTATAAAACCCCTTTTAATTTAACCCAGGAGTTCTGATCATATTCAGGTTTGTTCATTCAGAGAACTTTATAGACAGTGAACTCAGGGAATTACTAAACTAACCTGGAAAAGCCAGAGTTGAGTTCTTAGTTTTTAATCATCAATTTTAGAAAATAGCTGCAGTTAAATAAAGGGTTTAAAATAGAAATGTATTCCTAATTATATAAGATACTTATAGAAAACAATAAAAATGGGACTGGCATTGGGCGCAGTGGGTTAATCTGCCACCTGTGATGCTAGTGTCCCATATGGGCACTGGTTTGAGTCCCAGCTTCTCCACTTCTGATCCAGCTCCCTGTTAAACGTGCCTGGAAAAGCTGTAGAAGATGATCCAAGTGCTTGGTCCCCTGCCACCCATGTGGAAGACCCTGAGGGAGTTCCAAGCTCTTGGCTTAAGCCTGGCCCAGCCCTAGCTCTTGAGGTCATTTGAGTAGCAAATGGCAGATTGAACTTAGCTCGCTCTTAAATACTGCCTGTCAAATAAATATAATAAAACAAAAAAATAAACAGCGAATAAAATCCTTAAAGCCATCACTGAGCACAAACTCGCGTTCTGGAACAGTTTCTTCTATTCCTGTGTATGTGCATGAAAGTGTGATGGGAGGCAACATCAAACACTGTGTAGAATCATAACTATGGTATCTGCTGTTTCAAGTGACATTTCATTTTTCTGAGTATTTAATATTTTTCAAAAACAGGGTATTTATTTAATGGTCACAAAACATTTTGCACCTATGAACTATTTTGACAATTAACACTTTAAATTCCCCCCACCCCAGGGCAGGGATGGTGCAGATGCAGTAGCTCAGAGGGTTAAGCTGCCACTTGGAACACTTGCATCTCTCTGCCTTGCAAATGAATGAACATAAATCAATCTTAAACAACAACAAAAAGACACCTCTGGGGATGCCCACATGCCATATTGCAGTGCTTAGATTCATGTCCCAAATTCAGCTTCCTACTAATGTAATCCTAATCCTGAGAGGCAATAGATAAGAGCTCAAGTAATTAGGTCCCTGCCACCCATCTGGGAGACTCAGGTCCCAGCTTTGACCAGATCCAGCCCCAATGACTGTAAGCATTTGGGAAGTGAACCAACAGATGGAAGATCTGTTTCTGTCTCTCCCCCTATTTTTCAAATAAAATTTTTAAAGTTCCAAAAGAATTCTCTTCCATGTCCTTTTAAGAACCAAAAATTGTCACTCTACAATAAGAAATATTCAATGACAATCATAAAAATTATTTTATAAGCACACAACAGAAATAGGCAGGCATGAAGAAATGGCTTAAAAGATTAAAAAGCTATCACTACTAGATCCTATGAAGTATTTGAGAAGCCCATTACCACAGAAAATCAAGAACTGCCTATTACTTTGATGCAGTCTTCTGGAAGGGAGTCTTTAATTTTTAGATGTTGACAGACCTAAGATTTCAGAATCTAGAAACACCATCAATAAATTAGTCAGCCAGATCATAATGGCTCCACTAGACTCATAATAAAGAGATTTGTATCACTTGGACTTTATTGTACTTCATGGTTTACAAAACATTTTAACATTATCTCATTTGAGCTTCACAAAAACCCTGAGAGCAAAAGAATCCCAGTTTACAGATTAAGTAAAACCTCGGAAAGCAGTTAGCAAGCAAGATCACAAAAATACATACATCTTCCGGGGCTGGTGCTGTGGCGTAGTGGGGAAAGCCACGGTCTGCAGTGCTGGCATCCCATATGGACGCCGGTTCGAGTCCCAGCTGCTACACTTCTGATCTAACTCTCTGCTATGGCCTGGGAAAGCAATGGAAGATGGTCCAAGTCCTTGGGCCTCTGCACCCATGTGGGAGACCCAGAAGAAGCTCCTGGCTCTTGGCTTCAAATCAGCACAGCTCTGGCCGTTGCAGCCGACTGGGGAGTGAACCAGCAGATGGAAGACCTTTCTCTCTCTCTCTCTCTCTCTCTCTGTGTGTAACTCTTGCAAATAAATAAATAAAATCTAAAAAAAATTAATCTTCTCTCAATATTCCTTCCATGCTGTATTCCAGCTACACAGAATGCAAATTTTACAGCTTTTCTCTAAATAAAAAAAAAAAAAGCATCCATTACTCACAAACCCCCAAAAGAAAAAATGGCCCTTATGACATGTAGAAAAGAATAAAAAGTTTTATATAATCTTACTACAAAGGGAAAACTACCACTAACATTTTTCTAGGTATTACATTCATATACCTCATTTGGTACTACTTTGTTAGAGCACTGCTTGTCGAACAGTACATAAATCCACTTTGGCACTTAAGAATGTAATTATTACAATGGCCAGTTAACACAGGAATCCAATTGTTCATCAATCAAGAAGCTAACATGTCATTCTGTGTTTTTCTCCAATTTAACTGTCCATCCATCTGTTAATCTCTCCCACTATGGAAACAGACCACATATCCACTCTGCCAACTCTTTTCTACCTTGAGTTTCACACAACTCATAATTGCAGAAGTGCTACAAGTGTGGGTAGAGTACCCTCTTAGAAATTAAAATGCCAAAATGTGGTGCCTCAAGAAAATGGCCAGGGACCAGCGCTGTGGTACATCGGGTAAAAGCCATCCCTGCAGTGCCGACATCCCATATGCACAGGTGATGACTCAAATATTTGGCAAATAAAATGGCCAAAGAAACAGAAAGCTAACAGGCAGACAATTAAAACGTTTATTTGGCATCTTGAAGGGCATCACAAACTTTACTGCTACCTTAAAGGATGGACAAACACCATGAACTTCTTTTTGAAAAAAGTAACTTCTATTAATGCTCAATGCTTGAACAAATCACTTTAAGAACCAGGCAGTAGCCGGTGCCACGGCTCAACAGCCTAATCCTCCACCTTGCAGCGCCGGCACACCAGGTTCTAGTCCCGGTCGGGGCACCGGATTCTGTCCCGGTTGCCCCTCTTCCAGGCCAGCTCTCTGCCGTGGCCAGGGAGTGCAGTGGAGGATGGCCCAAGTGCTTGGGCCCTGCACCCCATGGGAAACCAGGAGAAGCACCTGGCTCCTGCCTTCGGATCAGCGCTGTGCGCAGGCCGCAGCGGCCATTGGAGGGTGAACCAAGGGCAAAGGAAGACCTTTCTCTCTGTCTCTCTCTCTCTGTCCACTCTGCCTGTCAAAAAAAAAAAAAAAAAAACAGACAGTAACAACTCCATAAGGCAATGAATTTCCAGGAAAACAATAAATGGGTTGAGTATAATCAGATACACCTTTTTATTTTTAGGAGCATATCACTTCAAATATAAAGTGGATTTCTTAAAAAAAAAATAGGGTGGGTTTTATTTATTCACAGACTTTATTCTAGGGGTAGAGTTACAGACAGATGGAGGAGAGACAGAGAGAAATGTCTTCCACCTGCTGGTTCATGCCCCAATAGCCACAATGGCCGGAGCTGAGCTGATCTGAAACCAGGAACCAGGAGTTTCTTCCAGGCCTCCCACAAAGGTGCAGGCACCCAAGCACCTGGGCCATCTTCCACTGCTTTCCCAGGCCATACACAGAGAGCTTGATCGGAACAGGAACAGCTGGGACACTAACTGGTGCACATATGGGACGCCAGAGCCACAGGCGAAGGCTTAACCTACTAAGCCACAGCACCAATCCTTATAAGAATTTCTAAAGTACAGTACTGTATTCATTGCAAATGATGCTCCCCTAAAGATATGCACTGGTGATGCTGCCTACATTACCACCCCTAATAAATATAATGGATTAGTTCAAGAGCCAAGTTGGAATAAAGAAGTGCTCTCTGGTATCTTTTTAAACTATAAATTAGAAGATATGTGGAAATTTAAACTATAAATTAGAAGATATGTAGTGTTCACAGCC
The DNA here is from genome assembly GCF_033115175.1 of Lepus europaeus. Taxonomy (NCBI): domain Eukaryota; kingdom Metazoa; phylum Chordata; class Mammalia; order Lagomorpha; family Leporidae; genus Lepus; species Lepus europaeus. The sequence continues at coordinate 66,985,339 of NC_084839.1, read as the reverse complement.
AGATTTACTGCCTTACTGAGAAAGCACAGCACTGAAACAAAATAAACCATTACATGAAAGTTAAGTAGGTCCAAGAGGTAAACACAATATTGAAGGCATTCAATACCCAGTTCCAACTGTTTCTGAGGCCTAACTGCATCTTTGCCTTCTTTGTCATTTTTTAGTTTCATTAATGGAGGCATGAGCCAAAAAAAAAGTCCCATCTGCCTAAAGTGGGCTCCAGAATCTTCAAGTAAGCATATTTAAACTATCCAACTATATGCTTTTAAAAACTCCAAAAAATGGGGACCCACATTGGGACATAGTGGGTAATGCTGCTGCCTGCACTTGGGCCCCTGTATCCATGTAGAAGACCAGGAAGAAGCTCCTGGCTTTTGCCCGGCCCAGCCCTAGCCATTGCAGACATTTGGGGAGTGTACCAGCATATGGAAGATCTCCCTTTCTCTCTAGAATAAAGATCTCCCTGTCTCTCCCTTTCTCTATGTAATTCTGCCTTTCAAATAAATAAATAAATTTTACTTTAGGCCGGCGCCGTGGCTTAACAGGCTAATCCTCCGCCTTGCGGCGCTGGCACACCGGGTTCTAGTCCCAGTTGGGGAGCTGGATTCTATCCCAGTTGCCCCTCTTCCAGGCCAGCTCTCTGCTATGGCCCGGGAAGGCAGTGGAGGATGGCTCAAGTGCTTGGGCTCTGCACCCGCATGGGAGACCAGGAGAAGCACCTTGCTCCTGGCTTCGGATCAGCGAGATGCGCTGGCCGCAGCGGCCATTGGAGGGTGAACCAACGGCAAAGGAAGACCTTTCTCTCTCTCTCTCTCTCTCTCTCACTATCCACTCCACCTGTCAAAAAAAAAAATTTTTTTTTACTTTAAAAATGCCAAAAAGCAATCTTTACAAAATAGAACATACATGGTAAACTATATTTTGTGTAAAAAGGAAATATTAAAACACACATACGCAAGTATATGCTCATGATTATAAGAAACACAGGAAGGATAATAAGAAATGATGAAGTTAGACCTCCCCCACTGCCAACATGGGTAGCAGGGGTCCAGGCAGTTAGTTTATCTTCTGCTGCCTTCCCAGGCACATCAGGAAGCCAAACGGGAGACTCAAACTGGCATTCCAATATAGGATGTTGATGTTGCAAACAGTGGCTTAATCTGTGGTGCCACAACTATGGCCCCTTACTGTTTTAACCTTTGGAACTGTGTTAACAATCTACAACCCTCCCCCCTCACACACACACCCCACCTGTTCTACTGTTGTGCAGCAGAATGCCCAACACAAGACATAATTATAGAGGCAGATTCTTGGTCTAGTAGTTAAGATGCCACTTGGGATACCCATAGTCCATATCAGAGTACCTGGATTCAAGTCCCCCCACCACTCCTGATTCAAGCTTCCTGCTCATGGATACCCTGGGAGGCAGCAGGTGATGACTCAAATATTTGAGTTCCCACCACCCATGTGGAAGACCTGAACTGAGTTCACCCAGCTTTAACCATTTGAAAGTGAATCAGTGTATGGGAGATGTGTGTCTGTTTTTAAGAGAACAAATAGAAATGTTTTAAAAATAAAATCAGTAAGGATAAAGAAACACCCAAAACTGAAAGCAAATTAATTCAATCATATTTCCACTAAATACCACAACCCACTGACGGGGAAAAGAAAACTAATCCAGGGGTCGCGCTGTGGCTCAGCAGGTTAACTCCCTGGCCTGAAGTGCCAGCATCCCATATGGGCACCGGTTCGAGACCCGGCTGCTCCACTTCCGATCCAGCTCTCTGCTATGGCCTGGGAAAACAGTGTAAGATGGCCCAAGTCTTTGGGCCCCTGCACCCGCATGGGAGACCCGGAAGAAGCTCCTGGCTCCTGGCTTCGGATTGGCGCAGTTCTGGCTATTGTGGCCAATTGGGGAGTGAACCATCGGACGGAAGACCTCTCTCTCTCTCTGCTTCTCTCTCTGTGTAACTCCTTCAAATAAAATAAATAAATCTTTAAAAAAAAAAAAAAGAAAGAAAACTAATCCAAGTAATTTATGAAACCACTATTCAATCTATAGACCTTCATTTTTAGTGAAGCAGAGGAAAGGATAAACAACAAATTTCCATTCTTCTTAGCTATTTTTTTTGGATGAAGAAATAGTGAAACTACTTTAATATATTATGGTAAGACTCATCAAGTAAGTAAATGCTTTAGGAACTAAGGCCCTCACTGTGGAAGACAACACAGATATGAAGTGAGGAAAAAGCAAGAATGTAACAGTAATAAAGACTCATAAATCCAGGAGTCCCTAAGTCCATACCGATGAATCAATCAGTAGAAAAGAGAAAGGTTCTTACTGAATTCTCAGTTCCTGTTTGTAAATGTAGAGGAAAAGCTGGAGTTGGAAAATATCACTTTGGAACCATCAAATTAAAAATGTTTCAAGTGAGGATTATGAATGGATGTTATATCCAGAGGGAAATCTTAGAATGTCTATCCACAGCACACACTTTAACTAAAACACATGACCAAACAATATTATTCATGGAGGAGTGATACTCTGGGGACCTATCATCACTTGTGTAACTTTTCTGTACAGGAATGCATAATTTGAATCTATTCAAGAAGAAACATTAGCAAACCCAATTGAGAAATGTTATATTAAAAATAGCAAAATGTATTGAAGTCAACCTCACAAAACATAAGAAGCAAGCTATCAAAACATTCTAGCCTAGGGGTCAGTGCTGTGGTGGTGCTGGCATCCCATGTGGGCACTGGTTCAAGTCCTGGCTGCTCCACTTCTGATCCAGCTCTCCGCTATGGTATGAGAAAGCAGTAAGGATAGCCCAAGTCCTTGGGCCCCCTACACCCATGTGGGAGACCCAGAGGAGGCTCCTGGCACAGTTCCCACCACTGCAGCCATCTGGGGTGTGGGCCAGCAGATAGAGGACCTCTCTCGCTCTCTCTCTCTCGCTCTCTCTCTCTGCAACTCTGCCTTTCAAACAAATAAATCTTTCAAAAAAAGAAAAATTCCAGCTGGGGCCAGTGCTGTGGTGCAGTGGGTTAACTAAGCCTTGGCCTGAAGCACCAGCATCCCATTTGGGCGCCGGTTCGAGATCCGGCTGCTCCACCTCCCACCAGCTCTCTGCTATGGCCTGGGATAGCAGTAGAAGATGGCCCAAGTCCTTGGGCCCCTGCACCCATGTGGGAGACCCAGAGGAAGTTCCTGGCTCCTGGCTTCAGGTCAGTGCAGCTCCAGCCATTGTGGCCAATTGGGGAGTGAACCATCGGATGGAGACCTCTCACTGCCTCTCCCCTCTCTGTGTGTAATTCTTTCAAATAAATAAATAAATCTTTTAAAAAACAATTCCAGCATAAAGAAAACTAAAGAAATCTAATAATTAAATACAGTATTTGATCCCAGAATAATCCTGCTGGGGTGGGGTGGGGTGGGGTGGGGGCAATGCTACAATGAACACCACTCAGTCAACTGACAAAACTGAAATAAAAATAGTAGATGGAAGAATTTTAAGTTAAATTTACTGAAGCAGGTCATTGTACTATGACTATGAATGCAAAAATCCCATTTTTAGAAATACACATTATTCAGGGATAAAGGAGCACAATATATGCAACTTACAAGTACTATAAAATAATTTAGGAAAGGGGGTGCAAAAAAGAATTACCTTATCACCTGGAGCTTATTTTCATTAAAAATTTGTTAATGACCAAACTTTCTTTAGATATACTGACTTTTGAACCTTGTCAATATATTATTTTTTTAAAGAATTATTTTATTTCTATGAAAGAGTTACAGAGAGATGTAGAGCCAGAGAAAGAGAGGTCTTCCACTGGTTCACTCCCCAAATGAATGCAATGGCCAAAGCTAAGCTGATGTGAAGCCAGGAGCTTCTTCCAGGTCTTCCATGCAGTGCAGAGGCCAAGGACTTGGGCCATCTTCTACTGCTTTCTCAGGCCACAGCAGAGAGCTGGATCGGAAAGTGGAGCAGCCAGGACTTGAATCAGTACCCATATGGGATGTTGGCGCTGCAGGCTGGGGCTTTAACCCACTGCGCCACAGTGCCGGCCCCAATGACCATTTTATGACCATGTAACTTCTTAACTGTAAACAAAGTCAAAAATACTATAAATGGAGCTGGCATTGTGGCATAGCAGGTAAAGCTGCTGCCTACAATGCAGGTATCACAGAAAGACATGGGTTCAATTCCCAGCTGCTCCACTTCAGATCCAGCTCCCTGCTAATGTGCCCAGGGGAAAGCAGCAGATGACCCAACTGCTTGGGCCTCTACTATCCACGTGGGAGACCTGAAGGAAGCTCCCAGCTCCTGCCTCCAGCCTGGCCCAGCCCTGGCCACTTCAGCTATTTGGGGAATGAACCGGCAGAAGGAAGCTCTCTCTCACTCTCTCTCTGTCTCTCTCTCTCTGTCCCTCCCTCTAACTGCCTTTCAAATAAATTTATTTTTTAAAAAAAGAAAAAAAAAAAGAATACACACAAGCATGGCAAGAGGCAGACAATCTGCAACATAATAAAGAGCATCAGCTCCAAACACACTTTTGAATTTGGTCCTTCTTATGTTGCCTCCCTACTTTTTTTTTTTTTTTTTTTTTTGACAGGCAGAGTTAGACAGTGGGGGGGGGGGGAGAGGGAGAGAGGGAGAGAGGGAGAGAGGGAGAGAGGGAGAGAGGGAGAGAGGGAGAGAGGGAGAGAGAAAGGTCTTCCTTTTCCGTTGGTTCACCCCCCAAATGGCCTCCACGGCTGGTGCACTGCGCTGATCTGAAGCCAGGAGCCAGGTGCTTCCTCTTGGTCTCCCATGAGGGTGCAGGGCCCAAGCACTTGGGCCATCCTCCACTGCCTTCCCCGGCCACAGCAGAGAACTGGACTGGAAGAGGAGCAACCGGGACAGAACCCGGCGCCCCAACTGGGACTAGAGCCCGGGTGCAGGCGCCGCAGGCGGAGGGTTAGCCAAGTGAGCCGTGGCGCTGGCCTCCCTATTGACTATTAGTCAGTCCACTATGCAATTCATAATAATTTGATCTTTGGGGAAATTTCCACTGATCTGAAGATACCCACCCTGCTAGGAGGGGTGCCAGCAAATGACTTCATGCAAAATTGGTTTACTCCCGTAAGTAAAGTTTATCACTATTAATTTGGCTTTAGAGAAGCAGTGCAGTATAATGTTTTTTGAAATGCAGGTCCTTCATCTGCATTTTAATTCTGGTCTTCCTGCTTGCTAACAGTGTGACCATGAGCCAACTGATTAACCCAAACTTCAATCCAACAAGTGAACATGGAAATATAAACAGTACTCATTTAGAATGTTGTGAAGTAGAACAAGCATCTGGAGATACAGCTTGGGATGCCCATATACCCTATTAGAGTATCTGGGTTCAGGGCCAGTAACTGAATAGTTCAAAGAACTATCTGAATAATTTCAACATAAGAGCATTCAAAAATATTTGAATATCGGGGCCAGTGCTGTGGCATAGCAGGTTAGGCCACTGCCTGCAATGCTGGCATCCCATATGGGCACCAGTTAGAGTCCCAGTTGCTCCACTTCTGATCCAGCTCCTTGCTAATGAGCCTAAGAAAGCAACAGAAGATGATCCAAGTGCTTGGTACCAATGTGGAGGACCTGAAGAAGCTCCTAGATCCTGGCTCCTGGCTTCAGCCTAGCCCAGCCTTGGACAGCCGCTGCAGCCATCTGAGGAGATGGAAGATTCTCTCTCTCTCCCTTTCCCTCTTAACTCTCTGCCTTTCAAATAAATAAAATAAATCTTGAAAGAAAAATAAAACAAAAGGGTGCTTGGGTTCCAGTCCTGAATTTGCTTCCAATTCCAGCTTCTGCTAATGCACACCCTGGGAGTCAGCAGGTGATGACTAAAGTAGCTGGATCCCTGTCACTCAAGTGAGAAACCCAGCTTCAGCCTGGCTCAGCTCCAGCCACTTGGGGACGTAAACTGGTGAATGGATGATCTCTGTCTCTACCTTTCAAATAAATAACAAATTAATTTTTTATAAATGTTGTGAGGATTACTTGAAATTATATCTCCTGAAAGATAATAGGTACTCAAAAAACATAAAACAAAATGCTTTACTTAACGAGGTGGGTGTTTATTCCTTTAAGACTTGGACAAATCTGAAAATCACAATATACTAGATAAAGAAATTAACTGCTCACTTTCACTTGTCTTCAGTATATCCTAAATCGAGGTCTAGCAGAACACACTTGTTAATTAAAAAATTCTAACTACTGAGTACATTTTTAAAGTCCCATTGAAATTGATGGATTCAGATGCTGATGAAACAAAATATTATTTATAAATCAATATATAAAAAGCAAAGTTTTCTTCAATACACACAAGGTGGGGAGCTTATAAATAGACTTAGGAGTTGTATTTACCAATTATCAACAAGTTGTTCTCATTATACACCTTACACAGAGCCTGACCTCAACAAATTTTATGGAAATTTTGTTTCTACATGGTGTATGAGATACAGCTGGGGAAATCTGAATGTATGATATTAAAGATTTATTATTAGGGACCAGCGCCGTGGCTCACTTGTTTAATCCTCCGCCTGCGGCGCCAGCATCCCTTATGGGCACCGGGTTCTAGTCCTGGTTCCTCCTCTTTCAGTCCATCTCTCTCCTGTGGCCTGGGAAGGCAGTGGAGGATGGCCCAAGTGCTTGGGCCCCTGCACTCACATGGGAGACCAGGAAGAAACACCTGGCTCCTGGCTTCGGATCGGCATAGCTCCGGTCATTGTGGCCATTTGGGGAGTGAACCAATGGAGAGAAGACCTTTCTCTCTGCCCCTCTCTCTCTCTCTCTCTCTCTCTCTCTCTCTCTCTCTCTCTCACTGTCTGTAACCCTACCTGTCAAATAAATAAATAAATTTTTTAAAAAAGATTTATTATTAAGATGCATGCATTTGGTCTAGCAGTTAAGATGGTCACATCCCACACTGGAGTGTTTGGGTTAATACCTGCCTCTAGTTCCTGACTCCGGCTTCCTGCTAATATAGACTTTGTCTGATATACAGCAGTGATGGTTCAGGTACCTGGGTCTCTGATTCTCACTTAGGAGACCTAGACTGAGATTCCAACTCCCCAGCTCCACCCTAAATCTCAGCCCCGGCCCTAGCCCCAGCCAGGGTCCACAGAGGGAATTTGGGATGTGAACTAGAGATGGGACTTATCCTTCTGCCTCCCAAATAAGCAACAACAACAACAACAAAAAAATCCATGCAATTATTGAGTTATTGTTAGCAATTAGTTATTTTAGATCTGACAAACATGTTTATCCTAAGTATTTTAGAAAAAATTTTACACTATATTGATGAAATGTATACAATTTGCTTAAAAATAAGGTGAGAGGCAGAGACAAAGATATTAACTATTAGCTTTTAATTACTGAAGTTGATAGGTAACATGAGTGAACTACTACATAATTCTACTTTTATGCATGTTTAAAATTTTCTACAAGAAAATTTTTTGTAAAAAGTTCAATGGAAAAGAAAGTCAGCAAGTTACACCCAGAAAAACATTAGAAAATTTATTTGAAAGTTCAATAAGAAGACGACTTAGGGAAACAAGACAGTTAAAAGTATAAACACTTAATGAAAACTGGGATAATCAATATATTTTGGATTAAATATCAGAAAGTTCAAAAAGAACTGAAAAATAATCTAAAATCGATGGATCCCAAGGTAACCACTATGAAAATATTCGTATCTTAAAGCTATTTCTCTTATGCTTCTGGCTCTTTATTTTCAATTCAAAACCCTTGTTATGCTTGACTTTCATTGTTACAGCTGTATTGTATTTCTATACCCTGCCCTTTCCTCACCATTGTTTCTTCCCATTGTTCTCATCTACCATTTACCTATTTTTCTTTCATTTTTATCCAAAAATTTCAGTACAAAACAATGCTGAAACAGTGAAAGAGTAAAAAAGTTAGAAATATTAGGGCAGGCATTATGCACAGCAGGTAAAGCTGTGCACTGGCATCTCATGTGGTTGCCAGTTCTTGTCCCAGCTGCTCTACTTCCAATCCAGCTCCCTGCTAACAGACTGGGAAAGCAGCAAAAGATGGCCCAAATACTTGGGCCCCTGCCACCCATATAGAAGACCCAGATGGTTTCAGCCTGGCCCAACCCTGGCCATTGCAGCCATCCATCTCTCTCTCTCTCTCTCTCTTTCTCTCTCTCTTTCTGTAACTCTTTCAAATAATAAATCTTAAAAAAAAAAAAAAAGTTAGATATAGATGTGGGCTTACTGGTGTTAGCTAAACAGTTGTTTTCAATTTGGAGGCTCTCTAAACCACATTTCCACATTCATTGGCTCCTGTTTAGGGTACTCACACTTAAAGCACTGTTTCCTAGTATATAAAGCATTTCATTATTAAGTTGGACAAGTTTATTCAAACTTTGATTGGTATACATTAAGTAATGGTAGAAAAAGTCCAGGCAATGGCAAACTACCAGCTAAGTTCATTTACTCAACATCTGAGCATCTAATATACACCAGACACAGAGGCTGATACAATAATTTTTAACAATTGTGTAAGTAAATGGATACAAAATATTTTGATAAGGACTGCAAGAGGGAAATGCTTCACATCTATAGAAGCACAGAATATTTTAATGAAAGTTAAATTAGATGATCTTTCGTATTAAGTGTATCCACAGGTTGCAATTTTCTACCAAAATATACTACCTCAACATTTTAAAATTTGAGATAAAATGGCTAATATATATTAAGAAACCAGTGTACACCACGGAATGAGAGTTTTTCCGTGGGTTGTCTCACTTAACAGTCCAAAAAATCCCAAACAGGAAGTATTATCATCACCATTTCACAGATAAAGAAACAAAAGTTCAAAAGACTGAAATAAAATTAAGTCTCATAAGCACACTAAAACAGGGATTTGAATCCAGATACTCTGATTCCCAAAGCCCACTGGCTTTCCAATAAACCATTTGTCTCTAATTTTCTTCCACTGCATAAAAACAAAATTTACAAAAATCACCTTCTTAAAAGCACCCAAGAGAAAAATTTTAAGGCAGCCATGAAATACAAAGAGACGATTATGAGGCTTTTCAAAACTACAGTTTCCGCTGTACAAACCCTCTGTAATAAAATGCAAAAAATTTACAAATATAACCAATACATAAGGCAGTAGGTATGTACGGCATGAACAAATACATTCTAAAAACTAGTTAGAAAAACGAATGCAATTTTCTGATTTCTTCCAACGGTTTTATATCTACCCTTAGCTTGGTTCTAACACAAATGACCAAGGAGGGGATGGCCTGGCAAATTTTGGTGTATGTACACGTTGTATACCACAAAATTACCTGAAAGTATCCATTACAGAATATGAAAATATAAAATAAAATGTATACGAAATGCTGTCAAAAAAATTTTTTTTAAAAAACGCAACATGAGCCCAGTGAGTCTCAAACTACTAAATCAGTAATAAAATTGAAAGCAATTCTGAAGTGATGTTATTTATGCATTTACTTTTTTGCGTAAATTTCCTTAAATACATCTTTTCTGGCAAATTTATTTTTCCAGGGTGCCATTTTTGATTCCAAATCTGCATCCGCAAACAAAACATTCTTGAAAACTGAGTTAACCCTTTGCAACAAATGAGGGGGAAAGGTTTTTTTGTGTATGTTTTTTTTTTTTTTTTGTACACAACTCCAAAGCTGGTTAGAGAATGAATTACATCAACACAAGCAGCTGGTGACAAGTTTGACTTCAGAACTCCTTTCCCGTCCCCTATCTCGAAACGCCACCTGAGTACGAATTTCAAGATTTTTAAGAAAAACCAGCTTGAAGCTGCCTCCCCGGTCCAGCCTAATTCAAGATGCTGTTAACACTGTGGGTTCCCTCTTTTGCAATTACCTCAAACAACAAAAGATCTGTCACAGAGGTCTCCAGGACGTGGGACACACTTTCCCCACGGGAAAAGAACCGGGAGCGAACTCGCAATGACACAAAAACCGATCGCTCACGCCCCACATCCACGACTCCCGGGCCTGCAGCCGCGCACACGGGTGACACCTGCGCTGCTCCCACTCCCGCGCCGGGCAGGCTCAGGCCACCCCGGCCCGCAGAAGCCGCTCGCTCGAAACCTCCCCCTTTCAAGGCCAGCCCCGAACACAAACACGCTCCTCTCCGATCGCTTCTTGCACCACGTCGCGGGCCAAAGGGCTCGGCTCAAACTCCACCGCTCTTCGTGCCCCACAGCCACGGCTCCTCCCTCCTCGGGGCTCCCGCGGCTGTCAGGCTACGCGCGGCCGCCGCAGGCCTCGCGCCGATGGGGAGGGGGCAGCCCGGCCTCGCCAGAGGTCTCTTCTCGCTCCTCGGCGCACCGGCGTCGGGCGGCTCTTCCCAGGGCAGGGGCCCGCGCGGGGGCCCGGCCCGCCCGGGCGTGAGCGCAGCACCTCGGGCGCGGGGCCGCCCAGCTCCCCTCCCCATCCCGGGGGTCCCCCGGCCTCCTCCCGCCCCCGCCGCCTGCCCGCCGCCATTTTGTGCGCAGTCGCTGCGACACAGATACAATAGTCCGCCCGGAGCTCCAGGAGCGGCTCCGGACCCCCACGCCACGGCCCGCGTGTGCCAGCCCCCTGCTCCCCCTCAAAACAGCGGTCCTACCTATGCCTACCGACTAACAGCCGGATCCCATTCGCGCCTCAGTTTAGCCCTCAGCCTCCAGTCCCGACGCCGAACAAGCTACCGCCTCCACAGAGCTACACGCATGCGCCCCTCCAGCCTCTGCGCGCCCCAGGGCGCCGGCGCCTGCGTACGGCCGAGGCTGGGAAGGCGGCCGGCTCCCGGGAGGGGGCGCTCGACCTGCCTCCGCAAACTTACCCTTAACACCTGCACTGCCTCGCCGCCTCCTTGAAGTCTCCCCGGATCACTTCTGCCTTCGGTGATAGCACTAAGCCCGATAACCTTCACCTGGCACTTAATTTCCTCATGCTTTGTATGGTTTGAAAATTCTGCGTGCCTGTACCCTCGCACCTTGGACCCTTTTGTCGGCCCGGTAGGAATGGTATGCTGTATACCGTAGCCACTCAAAATGTCAGGAAATTAGAATTCAACTAAGCCTTATTGAGCTAAAAGTTTAAGCCTCTGAAAATCCTTTTATAGGTCATTTCAAAATAAAAAGACCTGTGTGATAGACACTTTTAATATTCATTTTACCTGTGAAAAATATTGGGTTGAGAGAAGTTAGATTGTTTTCCCCAATGCTTTAATCTGCTGAATAGAGCCCTACTACACTAACGAAAACTCAATCATATGGGCGCCGGTTCCAGTCGTGGCTGCTCCTCTTCCGATCCAGCTCCCTTCTGTGGCCTGCGAAAGCAGCGGAGGATGGCCCAGGTGTTGGGCCCTGCACCCATGTGGGAGACAGGGAAGAAGCTCCTGGCTCCTGCCTTTCGATCGGCACAGCTCCAGCCACGATGGCCATTTGGGGAGTGAACCAGTGGATGGAAGACCTCTCTCTCTCCTCTCTCTCTGTAACTCTGCCTTTCAAATAAATAAATAAATCTTAAAAAAAAGAAAAAGAAAAAAAACTCATCAGACAAAATCCGGAAAGAAAAACTCAACAAGCTCTGCCTTCTGGATAGTACACAAATCACACCACCCACCTTGAGCCTCCCACAGTTTTACCTAGCACCCCAATTACCTGAAAAAAAGCACAGGACCGCCTAAGTCTTTTTTTAAAGATACCTACTGATTTTCATTTCAAACTAAAAATCCTACTAGAGGCAACAAGCCAAAAATAACAGAAAAAGCCAACAAGCTCCTTCCATACATTTCTTTATATTTACTTAAACATGCACAAAAATGTGATCTGCATATAACAGGAAAAGTTTTTTTTCCCCAAAAATATACATGTTAACCTGCCATTTCTTTACTTTCCAACAATCCTTCCAGTAAACCATATAGTTCCTATTTTTTTTTTTAATGCTCATTTATTTTTATCTGTTTGAAAGGCAGTGAGAGAATCTCTCCCATCTCCTGTGTGGAGCTGTCAGTGTCTTCTCCACCTACTAGCCCAGTACATTTCTTCACTAAAAACAATTCCTTTTTACACTCTTTGCTTCTATTTCTGGTGAGCTGACTTTTTCTTACCAGGAGGCATTTCTTATTATAGGAAAAAATGCAAACCCTTTGTCAAATGGTGCCTTTGGTTTTCCCCACTGATATTTTGTTCTTGAGGGTCTTTGCCATTATAAACTTAAATGTTTCACATAATCAAATCTATCTATCTCTCTCCTTATGACTTCTGAGTTTTTTCCATCCCCTGGAAATATACACACCCAGAAATTATATGACATTTCCCTAAGTTGCCTAAACTTTTCTTTATAACTTCACAATTTTATTTTCTTACATTTTGATGTTCAATCAATCTAACATTTAATATTTTATGATGTGAGGTAGAGATCAAGTTTTGTTTTCTTCCCAATGAGTAAAGCCAATCATAAAGGTTCCAGATACTAAGTAAATCATCCTTTCCCCCTTAATTGAAACGTGTCTTACCTTCTAAAAAGCAAACAACACAAACTACTTGATTCCCATATAGAAATATGGGCTTGTGAACCCAGAGGTCTGGCTTAACAATCTATTTGTCAACCCATGGGTCAGCGTCATTTCCCCTCCTGAGGTTGGCCAATTCTCCAAGACAGCAGGGGGCTCAGCAGGGGTAAACTAAGGGAATCTAAGCCTCTACCTGCCCTACACACCCCAGGGGGCAACCCCCATAGTTTGGAACTTAAAATTCCTCAAAAGAGCCAGTCCTTTTTAATCTTCTGCCCCCTCCCTGACCTTGCCTTTCCCTTGGAAACAATAGAGGCCTTGACGGAGCTCTCTCTGCTAGAGGCCCTCCTGCCTCCTGCCTGACCTGGGTGTTTCCAGGACCTGGGTGTTACTCTGAGCCTCTCCCGGGTGTCCTCTTGTGTGCTCACCTGACTGACCATCACATATAAGAACACCGAACAAGAAACTCTTTGAGGGCCCACTCTGCTGTCTGAGGCAGTAACAAAAGCTGCAGTCTTGTTAGGTAGCAAGTCAGAAACTCAGCCTGTGTGTGTGTGAGAAAGGCCTGAAGACCAGCACCCACTGCAGAAGCTCCAGGAGCCCAGCATCTTGCCTTCAAAGTCCTGCTCAGACCCTGATAGCTTTCTAGGTGGCCCCAGCCCTTCCCCCAGGGAAAGCTCCCTGGAGAATTCTCTCTCAGGACCAAATGAAGTTACCTGACCTGATAACAGGGGTCAACAAAACTTTCTCAGGTGCCCTAAGGAAAGCCCCCTTACTCTTCCCCAGGCACTAGCAAATCTAGGGAGGAATCTGCTAATTTTCACTCAACAAACCCTTCTCTATCCTTTGTCCTAGAGGAGAGGGGGAGGTGGGTAAACAGACTCCCTTAAAAACCTAGAGAGTCCAAACAGACCGCTAGCTCAGCCCTCTGCCTCTCTGCTGAGCCGCCCACCTGGCCTGCCCAGGTGTATTCTCTCCACTCAGCCATGTAACCTTGCTCTCCCCAGACTGAGTGACTGGGCACTCTCTCTGTGCCTTCCGTTCTGAGGGATGCCCTATCCCCAATAAAGCCTTATCACTCTGCTCTCTGTCTCATGCCTGAATTCTTTCTTGCGTGAAGACAAGGACCCCATGGCCTTCCCCCTTCCCTCAGGTGACAATTGGATTTAAGGTGGTGAAGAAAGGCATCACTAAGAAGGCAGTGTTTAAGCAGAAACCTGACTGACATGTGAACACACAGGATAGACATCTGGGAGGCAGAGCGTTCTAGGTAGAGTGAACATAAAATATAAAAGCTCCAAGGTGAAAGCCAGCTTGGAATATTTGAGAAACACCAAGAAAGCCACAGAGGCTACCATCACACGGAGAAGGGGGAGGGGAGCTGGGACCACTGAGAGGCTATGTTAGTTTGCTGGGGCTGCCATGACAAAATACCAAGCGTAGATGGCTTGAGCAACAGACTTCCACTTTCTCGGTTCCGGAGGCTTCAAGTCCAAGATCAAAGTGTCGACAGGTTTGGTTTCTCCCGAGTCCTGTCTGTGGCTTGCAGTTGGCCACCTTCTCACTATGTCCTCACATGGCATTCCCCCTGAGCACAGGCATCCCAGTGTCTGCCTCTTCTTGTGAGGACACCACTCATTTTTGAATTAGGCCCCACTGCCATGATCTCATTTAACTTTAAACAACTCTTGAAAAAAGTCTCCAAATACAGCCACATGTTGAGGTGCACTGGGGAGGTAGGCCTTCAACAACGAATTTGTTGGGAAACACTACTCAGTCCGTAACTTTTGAGAGTTTTAGTTTTTACTGTAAATGAGAAAGGTAGGTTTGGAGCATAGGAGTAGCATAATATTGACTCATGTTACACTGGATACTTACTCTATGCCAGTATTCTAAACATTGGAAGATACAACAGGGAACAAAATTCAAGTACCTCCCCTCGTAGAATTTACATTTTAGTGGAAACAAACAATAGCCAAGTAAATCTATAACGTGGTAATATGAAATAAAGACCATGCAACAGGTAAGGGAAAATGTGAGGCAGGGGTTGGGGGATGTTTTAGCCAGGGTATTCAGAGAAGTTATCTCATAACTGCTAAGCAGGGATGGAAAGAAGGCAGGGAAAGCCAAACAGATATCTGAAGAAGAGCTTTCAAACCCGAGGAAACATCAAGAGTCAGGGTCCTGGGCCGGCGCCGTGGCTCAACAGGCTAATCCTCCGCCTTGCGGCGCCGGCACACCGGGTTCTAGTCCCGGTCGGGGCACCGATCCTGTCCCGGTTGCCCCTCTTCCAGGCCAGCTCTCTGCTGTGGCCCGGGAGTGCAGTGGAGGATGGCTCAAGTGCTTGGGCTCTGCACCCCATGGGAGACCAGGAGAAGCACCTGGCTCCTGCCATCGGAACAGCACGGTGCGCCGGCCGCAGCGCGCTACCGCGGCGGCCATTAGAGGGTGAACCAACGGCAAAGGAAGACCTTTCTCTCTGTCTCTCTCTCACTGTCCACTCTGCCTGTCAAAAATTTAAAAAAAAAAAAAAAAGAGTCAGGGTCCTGGGGCAGGGAGCAAACATTGCTCAATTGAGGGAGAATGATGGAGAGGAAGGAAGAGGATGGACAAGAAGCCAGGGATTAGATCATACAAAGCCTTACACTGAATAGAACACTGGATTGGCAATCACAATCTCTGCTTGGACATTAACCTTACAGGGTTTCAGTTTTCTCACATGTAAAAGGTGGGACAGGAGGAGACTAGAGTAGATTTTAACTTATCTTCTCCAGTTGCTTCTATAAGTCCTTCTTCCCATCTGTATTACTCAGCTTTTCATTACTTTAAAATACATGTGAGGTACTTCTTAGGAAGAAAGAAGGTTTATTTCAACTTCCAGTGTAGAGGTTCCCAGTCCAGGAGTGGGAGGCCCATTGGTTAGGCGTTGGCCAAGGCCAGAGGGTGCTGAAGGATGGATCACATGGGCAAGGCAGCAAAAAGACAGAGAGAGCAGATTCCTCCCTACCCTCTGTGAGGCTTCTCCTTATGCCATCATGAGCCAATCATGGGGCTCCACACTAGCCTCTAAATCCAATCCAGTCACTTCCCAAAGGCCACACCTTCAAACCCCATTGTTGGATCAAACCTCCACTGGAGCCCATCAACAGTTAATTAACTGTTAACACAAGACCTTTAAGATTGAACGTCTGCAAGAGTGGAGGAGTCAAACATTCTCAGTCCACAACACCACCTAAAAACATCAATACTCTTGCCAGGAAAAGAAAAGCTATCTTAGCCTACAATGTCTTCTTACTACCACTCTACTCCACAATTCCCCACCCTCTTCTTTTGCCCTCTCTTATTGCTGATCGGCCAGTACTGAGCAGCTCTTTGCAGAGCTCAGGCCTCTGCCAGCTCAGCACAGTCACAGCTCAATGCCTGCTCAGTGCAAAAAAGGACAGTCATCACAACCTTTCTCCTGTGATCTGTTTGTGTAAATGGGCTTTGTGTCATCACCCAGAGAATCCCATCACCATTTCAGCTCTAGGGACAGTAGCCTAATACATAGGATTTCAGGACAACTACTGCCCTTCTTCTGTCTTCAGAATCCAGAGCTAAGTATTGGGATAAACACAGGATCTTAATGAAAGGTTAGAGAAATCCCAGTCGTTTACCGTCTCGTGTGCATAGCCAAGACTACAACCTCTAAGGAACAAGGACAGAGGTTGCAGATTGCAAGAGGAATAGACTTCCCTACAACAGTTCAGTTCAGTCACCAAATAAATAAACAAGCAAACAACAATAAAGGCCAAAAATCTCAAGGGAAGAGGAGACTCTAAAATGTCCTGTTTTCAACTCCTAAATCACAAGACATGCAAAGAAACAAGAAAGTGTTACCTAAACAGAAAATAACAATAGCCATAGAAGCTGCATATGAAAGGTCCAGATGTTGGATTTAACAAAGACTTCATAGTACCTATAATAAATATGCCGAAAGAACTACAGGAAAATGTGATAAAAATTGCTAAGTATGCTAATAATGTTGTAACAAGTAGACAATATCAATAAAAAGGGCAAAATCATTTTTAAGAGGAACAACATGGGCACTATGGAAGTAAAAAGTATAATAACTAAAATAAAAAGTTCACTAGAAGAATTCAGCAACAGAATTCAATTTTCAGAAGAATCAGTAAACTTGAAGATAGGCTCATGAAGATTGTACAATCCAAAGAATATATGAATAAAAAGTGTAGACAAAAATGAAGAGATCCTCAGAAAAATATGGGACACTTTTAAGTGCACCAACAAATACATAAATGGGATTACCAGAAGAAAAAGAGACAGAAAGGAACAAAAAAAATGTTGAGGAAATAACAGCTGGACACTTACCAATTTTAATGGCAACAGTAATACATACATCCAAGAAGTTCGACCTCAAGTAGTGTAAATAGTGAGATCCACAAACAAATATATAGTAAAACTTCTAAAAGACAAAGTATTTCAAAAGCAGCAAGAGAAAAAAAAAAGACTCATCACAAACTGATGTCTAATCAGAAACAATGAAAGCCAGGAGACAGTGGAAGGACATTTTCAAAGTTCTGAAAGGAAAAAGAAATGTCAACCAAGAAACTTATTCAATGTATCTATTTTTCAAAAATTAAAGTTAAATAAACACATCTCATTTTTTTTAAATGGAGAGGACTTCTAGAAATTCCATCTTACAAGAAAAGCTAAGGAAATATGTTGGGGTGGAAAGCAAGAGACCTCAGACATTGACTCAAATCCTAACAAAAACACAGGAAAGGTAATATGTAATTATGAAAGTCCGTTACTTGGGAGACACACCATACCCAAATCATAGCAAATGCTAAAAGTGCCTACATTAGTAAATATATAAAAACCAGTATTGCACATTAGGATTTCAACTCTTCTTCTTTGGTGTTTTTTTCGATATGATTTTTTTTTTTTTTGGACAGGCAGAGTGGACAATGAGAAAGAGAGAGACAGAGAGAAAGGTCTTCCTTTACCGTTGGTTCACCCTTCAATGGCCGCTGCGGCCAGCGCACCATGCTGATCCGAAGCCAGGAGCCCAGGTGCCTCCCCTGGTCTCCCATGCGGGTGCAGGGCCCAAGAAATTGGGCCATCTTCCACTGCACTCCAGGGCCATAGCAGAGAGCTGGACTGGAAGAAGGGCGACGGGGACAGAATCCGGCGCCCCGACCGGGACTAGAGCCTGGTGTGCCGGCGCCGCAGGCGGAGGATTAGCCTATTGAACCACGGCGCCAGCCCTCTATATGATTTTAATGGATGAATCCATGAAGATGCAGTTTGTGACCATCACAACAGGAAGGATAAATCAGCTGTGAGGAAGCAAGAGTTTTTTTTAATGAGCTTATCTTTTGTTTTTAAAATATTTATGTATTTATTTGAGAGACAGAATTACAGAGAAAGAGAGGGAGAGACAAAGAGGTCTTCCAGGCACTGGCCCTGTGGTGTAGTAGGTTAGGCATCTGCCTGCAGTGCCAGCATCCCATATTGGCCCTGGTTGGAGTTCCAGCTGCTCCAGTTCTGATCCAACTCCCTGCTGATGGCCTGGGAAAGCAATAGATATGCTTGGGCCCCCACGCCCACATGAAAGACCTGGAAGAAGCTCCTGGCTCCTGGCTTCAGATCGGCCCAGCTCCAGCCCTTGATGCCATTTGGGGAGTGAACCAGTGGATGGAAGCCCTCTCTCTCTCTATCTGCCTCTTAAGTAAATAAATAAATAAATGTTAAAAAAAAAAAGAGGTCTTCCATCCATTGGTTCACTCCCCAAATGGCAACAAGGGCTGGAACTGTGCTGATCTGAAGCCAGGAACCAGGAGCTAGGAGCTTCTCCCAGGTTTCCCATGTGGGTGCAGGGGCCCAAGCACTTAATACATCTTCAGCTGCTTTTCCAGACCATTAGCAAGGAACTAGATTGGAAGTGTAGCAGCTGGGACTTGAACTGTTGCCCATATGGGATGCCAGTGCCTCAGGTGGAGGCTTAACCTACTACACCACAGCACCAGCCCCTCTTTTTTTTTTTTTTTTGTATTACTAACACTAATTGAGATGAAGTCTATTTTGTCTAATGTTCAAGTTGAACATCCTTAACCCAGAAGTACAATATATGAAATGCTCCACATTCCAAAACATTTTTTAAAAAAAATATTTATTTATTTATTTGTTTATTTATTTGAAAGTCAGAGTTACACAAAGAGAGGAGGAGAGGCAGAGAGAGAGGTCTTCCATCTGCTGGTTCACTCCCCAACTGGCCGCAATGGCCAGAGCTGTGCCCATCTGAAGCCAGGAGCCAGGAGCTTCTTCCAGGTCTCCCACACAGGTGCAGGGGCCAAAGAACTTGGGGCATCTTCTGCTTTTCCAGGCCATAGCAGAGAGCTGGATTGAAAGTGGAGCAGCCAGGACTTTAATTGGCACTCATGCTGGCACTGCAGGTGGCAGCTTTACCTGCTACATCACTGCACCAGCCCCCCAAAACTTTTAAGCACTGACATGATGCACAAGTGGAAAATTCTACCCCTGTTACCTGTGATGGGTCACAGTCAAAACACAGGCACAATAAAAATATTGTATAAAATTATTTTCAGTCTCTCTATATAAGGTATATTTGACACAAAAATGAATTTTTTCTTTATATTTAGGTCTCATCCCCAAGGTATCTCATTATGTATATTCAAATATCCCAAAGATTTAAAAAAATCCAGATCTGAAACACTCTGGTCCCAAATATTTTGGAGATGAGACATTGAACCTGTATGGCCTCCTCAGCTTTCTGTTTTTGCTACTCATTTATCTGCTTTCTCATCCTTTTATTTTCAATTTATTTGTACCTTTGAATCTAAAGTGTACTCCCTAGAGAACATATTTTCCTACACATGTTTTTAAAGGTGTGACAATCCCATTTATTGGCTGGATTACTTAATCCATTCACATTTACTGTTATTGATTATGTCTGCCATTTTCTTTTTCATTCTCTACTACTCTTATGCCTTTATTTCCTCTATTCCTCCTTTACTGGTTTCTTTCTCATATGAATATTTTCTAGTGTAATATCCTAATTACTATAGCAATTTTTTTCATTATTTACATATGTTAAAATCTGTTTTCTTAGTTGTGGCTCTAGGGTTTACCCATATACACCTTAACTTTCAGAATCTATGTCAGATTTACACTTAATTTCAGTGATATTAATATAAAAAGTTTATTTTTAAATATATTTTTACTTTAATTGATACATTTTAATTATACATATTTATTACTTATTCTATCCACTTGAAAGGCAGAGAGATGCAGAACAGGAGTTTGGGGGAGGTCTTCCATTTGCTAATTCATTCCCAAAATGTCTGCAATAGCTGGGACTTGGACAGGCTAAAGCTGGGATCCTAAAAGTCAATCTAAGTCTCCCACATGGGTGGCATGGACCTAGCTATTTGAGTTATCACATGCTGCCCCCGGGGTATGCATTATCAGGAAGAGGGAATCCAAAGCAGAGTCTGGATTCAAGCCCAGGCACTCTGATAAGGGGTGCGGTGTCCCAGTGGCCTCTTAACCAATGCCCCAAATGCCTACCCCCTCCAGTGATATTCAACAAGCTTCATGTTTTGTGAATGTGATCTATCCTCACATGACACTTTCTTTTTTTTTTTTTTAATATTTATTTACTTATTTGAAAGTCAGAGTTGGGGGAGGGGCAGGGAAAGAGAAATTCCTTCCACTGGTTCACTCCCCAGATGGTGCAACAGCCAGGCCTGGGCCAGGTGGAAGCCAGGAGCCAGGACTTCATCTGGGTCTCTCACGTGGTTGGCAGGGGCCCTGTATCATATCATCCTGAAAGATGTCTTCAGTACTTTGTATGGGGCTGCTTGACTAATGGTAAACTTCATCAGTCTTTGTTTATCTGCGAGTATATTAATTTGTCCTTCATTTTTGAAGGATAGTTTTATCAGATATAGAATTTTTGGTTGGTGATTTTTATAAAGATTTATTTATTTATTTATTTATTTATTTATTTGAAAGGCAGAGGTAGTGTGTGTATGGGTGGGGGGGAGAGGGAGAGAGAGAGAGAGAATGAAAATGAATCTTCCATCTGCTGGTTCACTCCTCAAATGGCAGCAACACCCAGAGCTGGGCCAATCTAAAGCCAGGAACCAGGAGCTTCTTCCAGGTCTCCTACATGGGTGCAGGGGTTCAAGTACTTGGGCCATATTCTGCTGTTTTCCCAAGCACTAAGCTGATCTAAAGCCAGGAGCCAGGAGCTTCCTCCAGGTCTCCCACATAGGTGCAGGGGCCCAAGGACTTGGGCCATCTTCTACTGTTTTCCCAGGCCATAGCAGAGAGCTGGATCAGAAGTGGAACAGCCAGGACTCAAATCAGTGCCCATATGGGATGCTGGCACTGCAGGCAGCGGCTTTACCTGCTATGCCACAGCACTGGCCTCCTGGTTCATGATTCTTTTTTCCAGCACTTTAAATATGTCATCCCACTACCATCTAAGGAGCAATCAGCTATCAATGTGATTGTGGATTCCTTGTAGATGACAAGTCACCTCTCTCCTGCTGCCTTCTGTCTTCTCTCCTTATCTTCATCTTCTAACAGTTTGACTACATTATATCTCCATATAGATCTCTTTGAATTCAGCCTGCTTGGAGTTCATTGGATTTTTTGGATGTGTACCTTCATGTTTTTCATCAGATTTGGAAAGATTTGGGCCATGATTTCTTTGGGGAGTCTTTCCATTCCATTTTCTCTCTCCTATCCTGTTGGTGCTTCCATTATGCATACAGGGTTATGTGTGATGGTGTCCTACAGGTAGGTGTCTTAGGCTCTGTTCATTTGTCTTCATTCTTTTTCTCTTTCTGTTCAGCATACTGGATAATCTCAATTAGCTATTTTCCAGGGTGCTGATTCTTCTT
The DNA here is from genome assembly GCF_033115175.1 of Lepus europaeus. Classification (NCBI taxonomy): domain Eukaryota; kingdom Metazoa; phylum Chordata; class Mammalia; order Lagomorpha; family Leporidae; genus Lepus; species Lepus europaeus. The sequence goes on along the minus strand of NC_084839.1, from coordinate 66,963,844 downwards.
CTGCCTGCTGCACTATTGCTGAGCCTCTTGTTTTAACTGCCTCTCATTTACCCCATTCATGAAGGGGAGACTCCTACCCCAGGATTACAGGGACGGTAAAACACGTACCATCTGACACTTGAAAAGTGAGGCTGACAGCAGCTGGCTGTTACATATACTCACAGCCAGGGTGAGGATATCACAGGGCCACATGGGAGCCGTATTCCAGAATAGAATGAGTAAGCAGGGTCTGTGGAAGAAAGCCATTGCAATTTCAGGAAGGCAGGGTGATGGTGGTGGGGGTCTCTGGTTCCCACAGGAGGATGTTACTGGATAGTTTGAATAACTACACAGGCTAGCAAGGAACTGTCCCTAGTCCCCATGATAGGAGAGGTTATTGGGCTTGTGGTACAGAGTTTCTTGTTGAAATGACTAAAATTTTCTAATACAGATTGTGGTGATAGCTGTATAATTCTATGAATATACCAAAAACCATTGAATGGTATCCTTTCAATGATAATTATATGATACGAGTTACATCTCAATAAAATTTTTATCTTAAAGCTTCCTTCCCTAACTGATGAGAGTTATTTTAAGGCTACATAGAAAAGAAAAACAGCACAAGTCTCCAGCTCGCTGCCCAAGGGTCAGTTTTCACAGAGCAATGGAATATGATCTCGTCACCATTCCTGACCCAGCCCCAGATCCGCTGGCTCCCTCATCTAGGCGTTCCCTCTGAAGTAGGCAGCTGTTGTTCCCTGCTTTGGTGAGTCTATCACACAAGTGACTCGCTATTTCTAGATTCTTCCTCACATAAAATATTGGCTCTGTTTTTTGTTTATTAGGGTCTCAAATTCGAATTTGCTTGGGTCCCATTGTCCTTTATGGGGGGAATTAATTTCCTACTAATTCACTCATAAGTCATTTGCTAGATATAGCTCTTATTCCTACTTTAATTATTCTATGGTAAAGGCAGTAATTTAATATGATGCAAAGCATAAAACTTTATAAGGGGAAACATTATCTTGGAGCCCTTTCCTCATCTGAAGAAGGAGTATGTGAAAAGCAATCAGAGTCTAAAAGAATCTTTTCCAAGACATCCTTTGCTTCATTGTTATGGTTCTCAAGACAAGCTCTTTGCTTCATTGTTACCATTCTCAAGACTTCTTTTTGTACTTGTTTTGTATCTTTATTTTTGTACTTCCCAACAAGCAATTTAAAAGGACAGAAGACTCCGGGAACTATGGAGGCCAAAATGAAGTGACACACCCTTTTCTAAAGTGCCTAGAGAATGTTAGTGCAGAATTTTATAACCAATGAAAATATCCTTCAGGAATGAATGTAACACGAAGACACTCTCAGATGAAAGAGCATGAGTAGTGTTTATAAACATAACTACTCTAAAAGAATTGCTAAAGGAAGTTCTTCAGACCACAAGGTAATGACACCATACAGAAATTTGGAACATTAAGTATATAAAGGAGGCACAAAAAAACTTTTTTTTTAACTTTTATTTAATGAATATAAATTTCCAAAGTACAGCTCATGGGTTACAATGGCTTCCCCCTCCCAAAACTTCCCTCCCACCCACAACCCTCCCCTACAAAAAAACTTTTAAGAAAATACCTTAGGGCCAGCGCCGCGGCTCACTAGGCTAATCCTCCGCCTGCAGCACCGGTACCCCAGGTTCTAGTCCTGGTTGGGGCGCCAGATTCTGTCCTGGTTTCTCCTCTTCCAGTCCAGCTCTCTGCTGTGGCCTGGGGAAGGCAGTGGAGGATGGCCCAAGTGCTTGGGCCCTGTGCCCACATGGGAGACCAGGAGGAAGCACCTGGCTCCTGACTTCGGATCAGCACAGTGCCAGCCATAGCGGCCATTTGGGGGATGAACCAATGGAAGGAAGACCTTTCTCTCTGTCTCTCTCTCTCTCACTGTCTATCTCTGCCTGTCAAAAAAAAAAAAAAAAGAAAGAAAAAGAAAAGAAAAGAAAAGAAAGTACTTTGGTAAAAAGGTTTTTCTCCTTTTTCATTCCTTAAATATGTTTGATCTTTTAATTTATTTATTGCTGTTCATTTAAGAGACAGGAGGTGGGGTGGGAAGAGACAAAGAGATCCTTCATCTTCTAGTTCTCTCCCCAAATGCCTGCAACAGCCAGGGCTGAGGAAGTCCAGGAACTCAATCCAAGTCTGTCACATGGGTGGAAGGACCCAACTACTTAAGCCATCACCTTCTGCCTCCTCGGGTGTGCTTAAGCAAAAAGCTGAAACTGGAAGCAGAGCTAGGATTCAAACCCAAGTATTCCAATATGGGATATTCCAATATGGGATGAGGGTGGCCCAAGCAGGGACTGATTACTACACAAAAATCTTGCTCTTATATTTGTTCTTTGAAACCAACAATTATTGTCTGCTGGGGTTTTGACATATTTAGGTACAATATAAAGGAAAACTGTAGCATGTACAGGAAAGGACAAGCAGACCTATGTGGTAGTCATGTTACCAAATTCAAACAAAAATGGTAAAACAGGGACCCTAGGAAGATTGTGAGGTGCCAAACACAGCTAAAGAAGTCACTATACTGACAGAAACTGAAGTACACTCTATAAATATACTGTCAAAAATCACAATGGAAAAAAAAAAACTAAAAATACTAAACAATGTTAAAATATCCCAAAAGAAGGCAATGAAGATGAAACATGAGTCAAAAAGCAGAGAGAACCAAGGGAAAATAACAAGATAGTTTTTCTAATTCCAAACATACCAATAATTAAGTATAAATGGTCCAATCAAACCAACTAAAAGCAGAGATTGTCAAAATACATAGAAATACAGAACTCAGATATATGTTGTCTATAAGGAATTCATTTCAAATGCCAATGACATTGCTAGGCTAAAAGTAAAAGGGTGAAACAATTATACACCGTACAGATACTAATCACAAAATGCTGAGTGGTCATATTAAGTGGATAAAAGTAGACATAAGAGATAAGAAAATTAGCAAGGATAAAGTTAACAGGGATACATTCACCAAAAAGACATAACAATCCTAAGTATGTCTACACCTAACAATAGAATACAAATTACATTAAGCAAAACCTGTCAAAACTGAAAGGAAAGATATACAAATTCAATCACAGTTGGAATTTAAACACTCCTTTCTCAGTTACAAATAGAACTGGCAGACAGAAAAGCAGCAAGAATATTACGGGACTGAATAACATCATAAACCAAATAAATCCAATTATTATTTATAAACCACTCCATTCATCAACAGAAATTACATGCTTTTCAGGTAAACAAGGAATAGTCACAAGAAGGGTAAATATTTGGCTTAGTGGTTAAGATTCCATTTGGGATAACTACATCCCATATCCCACCTGGGTTTGGGTTCTGCCTCTACTCCCATTTCCACCTTCCTGCTGATGCACATCCTGAGAGGCAGCGGGATCCACTCATGAAGGAAATCTGAATTCTAGGTTCCTGTCTGGTCTAGCCCAGTCCTGGCTGTAGTGGACTAAATCAGCAGATGATAATCTCTCTTAGTCTGTATGTCTATCTCCCTTTAAAATAAATAAATAAATGCAAATTTAAAAATTTAAAAGATTACCATTTAGGCTAAAGCAAAGTAAAAAATATAAAAGAATTGAATTATATAATGAATGTTCTCAGACCATAATGGAATTAAACTAAAAATCAATAACAGAAAAATCTCCAAATAATAGGAAATTTAACTACATACTTATTTAAAGTCACAGAGCTAAGAAAATATCTCAAAATAAATATGAAAATATTTTAACTGAATTAAGTGAAAATGTCATATCAAAATTTAGAGAGAAAAATAAAAAATAAAAAGATAAAAAACTAAAAAAATTTAAATAGAAAAAGAAAAACAAAGAAAAAAATTGAAAGAGAAATGTTTAGCATTGTGTGTTTATATTAAATGAAGAAAGGTATCAAATCAATAACTTAATAATCTTTCACCTTAAAAAAACTATAAAAGAAGAGCAAAATAAATCCAAATTGTGTGGAAAGAAGGAAATAATAAAATGAAGGGCATAATAAATCATGGAGTAGAAAACAGAAAAATTACAGAACTAGTCAATGAAAAACAAAAGCTGGCTCTTAAAAGGATCAATAAAATAAAAGGGGTTGGCATCATTGGACTGCAGATTTTGGGCCCCTGCCACCCAAGTTGGAGACCCACATGGAGTTCCTGGCTCCTGGCTTCAGCCTGGCCCAGACCTAGCTATTGCAGTCATTTGGGGAATGAACCAGCAGATAGAAGATATCTCTCTCTCTCTTTCTCTCTCTCTCTTTCTCTCTCTCTCTCTCCCTCTCCTCTCCCTGTCTGTTGCTCTGCCTTTCAAATGAATAAATAAATATTTGAAAAATAAATAAATAAAATTGATAAACCTCTAGATAAACCAAAAAGAAAAAGAATAAAGATGCAAAATTTTCAATATTCAAAATGAAACAGCTGACAGCAGTACAAATGTTATAATATTGAAAAAAATAAAATATTATAAACTTTATGCCAATAAATTCAACAATTTTCATGAAATGGACCAAATTTTTTTTAACTTTTATTTAATGAATATAAATTTCCAAAGTACAGTTTATGGATTACAATGGCTTCCCCCACCCATAACTTCCCTCCCACCCGCAACCCTCCCCTTTCCCGCTCCCTCTCCCCTTCCATTCACATCAAGATTCATTTTCAATTCTCTTTATATACAGAAGATCAGTTTAGTATATATTAAGTAAAGATTTTTACAAACTACCAAAACTGACCCAACATGAAATAAGTAATATGAATGTTCTTATAGCTACTTAACAAATTGAATTTATAGTTAAAACCTTGTAAGAAAGAACTCTCCAGGTCTGGATGGTTATATAAGTCAATTCTGCCCACCATTAAACAAAGAAATAACACCAATTCTATATAGTGTCTTCTAGAAAATATAAGATGAAAAAGGAATCTTGATGTGGATTATAAATTTAAATGTGAAGCATAAAACTACAAATCTATTAGAAAAAAACAGAGGGGGAAAATTTTCATGACCTTAGGAATTCTCTAAAATGAGGAACTCTTAGACATGGCATCAAAACTATAATCTATAATCTATAAAAGAAAAAAGTGTTCAACTAGACTTTATCAATATAAATACTTTGGTTCTATAAAAGTCACTGAAACAGACTGGGAGAAAATATTTGTAAATCACATAAAGGACTTGTGTTGGCAATATAAGAATTCTTTTTTTTTCCTTTTTTTTAAAGTTTTTTTTTTTTTTTTTTTTTTTGACAGGCAGAGTGGATAGTGAGAGAGAGAGACAGAGAGAAAGGTCTTCCTTTTTGCCGCTGGTTCACCCTCCAATGGCCGCTGCGGCCAACGCATCGTGCTGATCCGAAGCCAGGAGCCAGGTGCTTCTCCTGGTCTCCCATGCGGGTGCAGAGCCCAGGGCCATCCTCCACTGCACTCCCAGGCCATAGCAGAGAGCTGGCCTGGAAGAGGGGCAACCAGGATAGAATAACCTGGTGTGCCGGCGCCGCAAGGCGGAGGATTAGCCTGTTAAGCCACGGCGCCAGCCGACAATATAAGACTTCTTAAATGCAACAACGCAACAAATCCAATTAAAATATCATCAATGGACTTGGACAGATACTTCAACAATGAGGATATAAGGATAACAAATACGAACCCAGAAATGTTATTAGATCATTAGGGAATGCATATTAAAAGCCATATGATACTACTAGACATTTACTAGAATGGTTAATTTTTTAAAAGTATAGACTTGGGATTTTAATTAATGCATTTATTTATTTGAAAGGCAGAGAGACAGAGAAAGAGACAGAGAGAAATCTTCCATCCATGGGTTCATGTCCCAGAAGCCTGTAATAGTTGGGACTGGACCAGGCTAAGTCAGAAAATCAATTGAGGGAACCCAAGTACCATCAACTGCTGCCTCCCAGGGTGCATATTAGTAAGAAGCTGGAATTGGAAGTAGACCTGAGACTTGAATCCACACACTCTGTTATGGAATGTGGCCATCCTAATTGTCGTGTTAACCTCTGCACCAAATTCTCATCCCATAGAATGGTTAAATCTTGGTGATATCAAGTATTTACAAGACAAATGGAGGCCAGTGCTGTGGCTCAATAGGCTAATCCTCTGCCTGTGGCGCCTGCACACCGGGTTCTAGTCCTGGCCGGGGCGCCGGATTCTGTCCCGGTTGCCCCTCTTCCAGGCCAGCTCTCTGCTGTGGCCAGGGAGTGCAGTGGAGGATGGCCCAAGTGCTTGGGCCCTGCACCCCATGGGAGACCAGGAGAAGCACCTGGCTCCTGCCTTCGGATCAGTGTGGTGCGCCGGCCGCAGCGCGCCAGCCACGGTGGCCATTGGAGGGTGACCCAACGGCAAAGGAAGACCTTTCTCTCTGTCTCTCTCTCTCACTATCCACTCTGCCTGTCAAAAAAAAAAAAAAAAAAAAAGACAAATGGAGCATAAGATACTGTCACATATTGCTGTGGAAATATAAAATGATGTAGTCACTCTAGAAAATGGTTTGGCATTTTCTTCTAAAGTTAGGCATTTATTGTATGACTCAAGAACCTCACTCCTGAGATTTTTCTATTCCCAAAATAAATAAAAACTTCTGTTCACACAAAATCCAGGACATGAATGTCCATATCAGATTTATTTGTAGCAGACCCAAACTTGGAAATAACACAAATTTCCCCAAATGGATGAATGCATACACAAACTTTGGTCTGTCTACACAACAGAACACTATTTGGCAAAAACAAGAATGAACTACTAATAAATACAAGAACTTGGGCTGCATCTCAAGACATTTTGCTAAGTGAAAGAATCCAATTTCAAGAGGTTACTTACTAAATGATTCCATTCATAAGACATTCCTGAAAATACAAGACTATTGTGATGGAGAACAGATGAGTAGTTACCAAGAGGTACAATATAGTTCAATGTGACTATAAAGGGTTAAAACAGAGATTTTTGTCTTTCTTTCTTTCTTTCTTTCTTTCTCTTTTTTTTTTTTTTAAAGCAATGTAATTGGTCTTTGTCCTGATTATGGTGGTGGTTACACAAACCTATACATGCATTAAAATGCAAAGTACTGTATACCAAAAGAAAAATATCAATTTTGTTGTGTCTAAAAAATGGAAAGAAACTGGCTCAGGATATTGAAAAACAACACACAGAAAAATAAATACAAATTGTATAGAAAAGACCTTCACATTTGTTGGCCATCAAAGATACACAATTTTAGAATAGAAACAAGATATGGTTCACTCATTAAATTGGCAAAAATGAGAGAGACTATGATGGTGGTATCTAGCAGTGGTGAGGATGTGGGGAACTACGTAGCCTCCTCTGCTGGTGGGGGATGTGTAAACTAGTAGAGTCACTTCAGAGGGCATTCTGATGGTGTCAGAAAGAATCTGCACCTGTCCTTTAAACAACAGGACCTACCACAGCACCTGGTACATGAGCAATCAATAAACATGTCCCAGATGAATGACAGAAGAAGGCAACTGGGGTAGACGTACATCCGTGAAGTCAGAGCCAATCAGGTAAAGGTTTCCTGGAAGAGAGGAGGTTGATTTGAACCTCCAAGGATGGCTAAGGTTTGAATCAGTGAAGAGAAAAGGAAAAACTGAAGTACCATGGCTTAACTGGCAGAAGAGAAACAGTAAACTGGCACCATGGCTTCAGTGTCAGTGAAGAATGGGTAGCTGGAAAGTAATAAATGGAAATGTACTCATAAGATGAAGTCCATCTCCTCTAGGGTCCAAATTAGATTCCACCTCTCCTTTACACAGAGTGCAATGCTTGCTCTATTGCATTTCCATGGTCACTAAGGGAGACCTCATTTAGTTTTATACATTTATTTTCATTTTATTTGAAAGGCAGAGAAAGAGATCTTCCATTTGCTGATTCACTCCCCAAATTTTCCTAACAACCAGGACTGGACCAGGCAGAATCCAGGAGCTCATAATGTAATCTGGATCTCCCATGTGGGTGGCAGGCGCTCAATTAACTGAGCCATCATCTGCTAGGAGGGGAGACCCTTTATCGTGGTTCTCAAAGTTTATCCTGCATCAGACTCATATGGAGGGTTTATCAAAACAAAGTTTCTGGTTCCACCTCCAGGATTTCTGATGCAGTACATCTGGGGAGCACAATTTGAGAATTAATGTCTAGACAACTTGGCTTCCTTTGAATTGTTAAATATTATTATAGTGAGTTTCTGAGATTTTGCTTTAGTCCAGTGTTCATCCCTCCTTCTTCCCAAAACCAAGCCCTTTTCCAGAGGGGAGTCCCTGGAAAACCTCCAAGTGGCTTAGGTGTGGCTGGACTGCTTGTTTCGCCCACAGGAGACACAGGACCCAAGCCTGTCCAATCAGAACATTCCATTCCCATGACCACAGTAATTGACTCAGAAATGGAAATGTAGCCAATCAAAATCCTCCCTGGGACCTTTCTGCCACAGCAGTGGGAGAAGATGCTCTCCTTCCACCAGGGCTGCTGAGCGGGCAAGAGGGGGATCTCGGGCTTCTGGTGGTCCTCATGACTACATCTCAGAACATGTTAGAGAGAAAAGGGGCCTGGGTGACATCACTTGAGCCTCACCCCCAGCCATGCCCAAAGCCAGACTACCCTACAGCCTTTCCTGATCCCTGTATCAATAGATGCCCCATTTTGCTTAAGCCAGTTTCAGTTCAATATTTGTCATCTGCAAACCAGGATCCTGACTGATACACACATGGATAACATAAAGGAGAAGGGGTGGCAATAACAGATCTCAATACATGGAATGCCACGAGGATCCCACTAACCCTAGCTGGGAAGTAACTGTCCTTATTCTGTGACTAAAAGGAGCTGATTAAACTGAATAACTCAGAGCACTGTTTGTGCTTGTCAAACCTAAAGCTTTAGAGGCCTGTAGACATATTAATACATGACTTAAGTTAGTTCAGATACACTAAGGAAAAAGGCATTATTTTGTTATAGGGGAGAGCCCCTTCCTTCCTCTATCCCAAGCCATTACCAAGGAAGTTTCTATCCTCTATCACTGGTGGCAGACACCTTGTAACAGGAGGCCAACTTTGGGATGAAGTCTGCTGAGAATAGCAGAATGAAGCTGGGTCCATAATAATAAAACAGCCATTGCTGAGTGTTGCCACTTCGAAGCCACTTTACCCTTGGACTTTTGGTTATGGAAGATGATAGCATTAGGGTTTTCTACAGTTTGCAGTAAAAAAAGAATCCTAACTCATATAACTGTCTACTTCTGACATCTAATGCTTGTGAGAAACAAGCTTCTATTTGGGTTGTTCCCTCTGAAAGAAAACAGGAAAGACCACAGAGCCTTACAAACAGGTACCTACAGTGCCTACAGACATTTGTCCCAAAAATGTCAGATAATCACCAGCTTTGTTTGGTTGCAGAAGCTAAAATTTCTGCCAAACCAAGTAACGTGAGATACTCTAGAGGGTATGGTCAGGATTCAGGGGGACCCAAAGAACTAGGACAGCACAAAGAGGCCATGATCTCTTCTCTGGGAACAGATTGGGGCAAAGGGCAGATATGCTGTGTCCCCAACCTCAGCAACGCCCTGAGGCAGAGGCCAAGACTGAAGCAAATCACTTGAAGGAAGTGAAACCAAGAAAGAGGTCTATTCCTAAGGAACAGAACTGAGCACTCACATGTAATACTGTTGGGGAAGCAATCTTTCTGGAAGGCAAGTTAGGTTCACAAAAACATTTTAAGGATCTCTCTGTCCTAGATATAGCAGGTAAACATCTAGGAACAAAGCCCAACAAAATGAAGGTTTAACTACACATATGCTCAGGTGATACTGAAACGGTCAATTACTGATGGCATCAAGATGGCTGAATAGTGAGAAGCCACACTGACCTCAGCCACAGAAAGATATCAGAAGAACAAAAGAAGGACAATGTTCCCAGGGGACAGATTGAGAGAAATGTTCAGTAGAGAATGAACAGAACAGAATAGAGACTTCATGGGGCAGTGAGGAGAGAAGACAGGCCTCTGCCAGCCGCACCACCAGCTACTCTTGCATCTACAGTCAGCTCCCACTTGCAAAGGAGAGGGGAGGCTGCCACAGCACCTGCCACTAACAGCCTTGATTCAGGGAGAATGCCATGGTGATGGTCCCCATTGACTTCAGGTTGTGCCTGGGGAGCCAATGAGGGTATGGGCAATTACTTTGCTTAGCTGAAGGGAGGCCATACCTCTCTCCCTTCCCTCCCCCCCACCAAAGCCCTAGACTCAATTTGCTGTGGTGGAGTTGCAATTGAACTCTATCCCGACTCTGGGAAGAGTGGGCAGTCCTTCTGCTTCTGGAGGCCACTGGGCCAGTGACAGGGCAGCTTGCAGGGTGGAGAACAGACCCCTGTACCATGTGACTATGGGATCTTCTGGGCATAGGTCTCAGAGCTGAGAGGGTTGTAAGTTGTGGCTGAGTTCCTGTGCACCCACTTGGTCTGACTGCAGACTCAGCTCCCTGCATGCTGGGGACAGATCTTGTGAGGGGGTTGGGTGACACACTGCAGAGTGGATCAGTGCTCTGCACAGTGTGCACATCTGGGTGAGTGAGGCATGCTGGCACTATGAGCTCACTCAAAGTTGTTAATCAGCTGGTTCACCCTGGCAAAGACAAGGGGTGGCACCATGAACACACCAGCCAGCTCCAATATCCCCTCCACCCACCAACTGCACCCAGAGGTGCTCCACCACACCCATCTTGGGTGTCACTCTGGAATCTTGCCCAACCCATAAATGATGGCCAGAGCTCCCTAACCCCACCCAGCACACACCCCTTGAACTCAAGTATAAATTATAGGTATTCCACTGAGCCCCAGAAGCACACTTCCAGGAATAAAGTCTTCAATTAAAAGAAAAAAAATCATCCAGAGGAGATTGCACAAAAGATCCCACAGATGTACAAAAACCAACATAGAAACAAACAAACAAACAAACAAAAAAATGAAGTAGGAAAGCAATAGGACTCCACAAAGGAACACAATAAAACATTGACATTGGACTGTGAAGAAGGATAGATGGATGAAATGCCTGAAAAATAATTCAAAAGAATGACGGTAAGGTTACTCAAAAACACAGGGAAATAGTGAAATGAGATATTAAATAGATAGATAGATAGATAGATAAATAGATAGATAGATAAATAGATAGATAAAACAGGGACCAGTGTTGTGGTATAGTGGATAAAGCTGCTACCTGCAATGCCAGCATCCCATATGGGTGCTGGTTTGAGTCCCAGCTTCTCCAATTTCAATCCAGCTCACCGCTAATGCTCTTGGGAAAGCAGATGAGGATGGATCAAGTCTTTGGGCCTCTGCATCCATATGGAAGACCCAGATGAAGCTCCTGACTCCTGGCTTTGGTCTGGCCCAGCCCTGGCCATGGTAGACATTTGGGGAGTGAATGAATGATTTCTCTCTCTGTCTCTCCCTCTCTTGGTAACTCTGCTTTTCAAATAAATAAAATAAAAAATAAACAAAAATTTTAAAAACACAGAAATATTAGAAATGAAGTATTCAATAAATCAAACAAAAATACAACAGGAGGCCGGCGCCGTGGCTCAACAGGCTAATCCTCCGCCTTGCGGCGCCGGCACACCGGGTTCTAGTCCCGGTCGGGGCACCGATCCTGTCCCGGTTGCCCCTCTTCCAGGCCAGCTCTCTGCTGTGGCCAGGGAGTGCAGTGGAGGATGGCCCAAGTGTTTGGGCTCTGCACCCCATGGGAGACCAGGATAAGCACCTGGCTCCTGCCATCGGAACAGCGCGGTGTGCCGGCCGCAGCGCGCTACCGCGACGGCCATTGGAGGGTGAACCAACGGCAAAAGGAAGACCTTTCTCTCTGTCTCTCTCTCACTGTCCACTCTGCCTGTCAAAAAAAAAAAAAAAAAATACAACAGGAAGCCTCAGCAACAGACTTGGTGAGGCAGAAGAAAGAATATCCTGCAGAGAAGATAGATCTTTAGAAACATCTCAGGAGGAGGAGGAGGAAGAAGGGAAAGAAAGAAAGAGGAAGAGGAGGAAGAGGACACGAAGGAGGAAGAAGTGGAAGAGGAAGAGGAGAAGAAGAAACCAAAAATAGTAATTAGGTTTTATGAGATATCATCAAACTATCAAATATATGACTGTTAGGAAGTGTTGAAGGTATGGGGGGAAAGAATGGCTTAGAAAACTTATTCAGTTATATAACTGCAGAAAATTTCCCAATTTGGAGAAAGATGTGTTCCTCCAAATACAGGACGCACATAGAACCCCAAATAGGCATGATCAGAAAAGAGCCTCATCATAACAATTTTTTAAAAAATGTATTTATTTATTTGAAAGGCAGAGTTACAGAGAGAGGCCTTCCATCCACTGATTCACTCTCCAAATGGTCACAATGGCCAGGGCTGGACCAGGCTGAAGCCAGGAGCTTCTTCCAGTCTCCCATGTCAGTGCAGGGGCCCAAAAACTTGGTCCATCCTCTGCTGCTTCCCTAGGCACATTAGCAGGGAGCTGGATCAGAAGTGGAGCAGCTGGGACTCATACTGGTGCCACAAGGGATGCCGGTGCTGCAAGCAGCAGCTTAAACCACTATGCCACAGCACCAGCCTCAAGTGTTGATTTTTTGAAAAGCTAAACAAAATTTTAAACCATTGACTCAAATAACAAAAAAAAATATGGAGAATACCCAAATTAATAAAATCAGAGATGAAAAAGGTGATATTATTACAGTGACAAATTGGAAAATCTAGAAGAAACAGATAGAGTTATATCAATTATAATTTATTAAAATTGAGGCACTAAGGTATAGAAAACTTGAATAAGTCAAGACTGAGTTTGAGTCAATAATAAAGAGTCTCCCAAAAAACAAAAGTCCAGGACCAGATGGATTCACCGCAGAATTCTACCATAAGGAAGAACTAATACAAATTCTTCTTAAACTATTCCAAATAATTTAAAGGGAGGGAACCCTTCCAAACTTTTTAAAGATTTTATTTGTTTATTTGAGAGGTAGAGTTACAGACAGTGAGACGGAGAAACAGAGAGAAAGGTCTTCCTTCCGTTGGTTCACTCCACAAACGACCACAATGACTGGAGCTGCGCTGATCCAAAGCCAGGAGCCAGGAGTTTCTTCCAGGTCTCCCACGTGGGTGCAGGGGCCCAAGGACTTGGGCTGTCTGCTACTGCTTTCCCAGGCCATAGCAGAGAGCTGGATTGGAAATGGAGCAGCCAGGACTAGAACCGGCACCCATATGGGATGCCAGAGCTTCAGACCAAGGCGTTAACCTGCTGCGCCACATTGCCAGCCCCTCATGTCATTCTCAAACATGTAAATCTACACAATATGTTATGAGTATGTCCATAAGTGCTAAGGTATTTTTTTTTATATAACAGAATAAGAAATAAAAAGTTTATATTGGGGGAAGTTCAGGGAAGGACACAAGGTCACTAGGAGTAATAGACTTTAGAAATATTGTTGATTCATGGTGGGTATTTAGCCTAGTGGTGAAGATGTCGGTTAGGTCAGCCATGTCTCGTATGAGCAGACCTAGGTTCAACACCCAGCTCTCGGGCCTGACTCTAGCTTCTTTCCGATGCAGACCCTGGGTGGCAGCAGTGATGGCTCCAGTAATTGGGTTCTTGCCACCCATGTGGGAGACCTGGATTGAGTTCTCAGCCCTTGGCTGAAGCCTGGTCCATCCGGGGCTATTGCAAGCATTTGGAGAGTGAACCAACGGATGGTAGCTCTTTCTCCCTTTCTCCATCTCTTTCTCTGCATCAGGAGGAAGAAAGGGAGGAATAGAAGAGAAAGAGAAAGGGAGAAGAGAGAGAGAGGAGAGAGAGAGAGAAGGAGAAATAGCAATGTTCTATTTTTTCAACTGAGTGGTAAGTACATGCATTAATTTTATTTTATTTTATTTTTTTCATTCACCACAGAAAATATTTTATTTTAGTTCTAAAAAATCTGAGCAGTTACACTGGGTCTGAATTGAAGGGGAAAAAGGTCAACTTAAAACACAAAAAGAAACAGTCTTCATTTGGTGAGAGCTGAAAGCAAAGCACACATTCTTGCCAAACAACTGTCCTGTGGGGTCTTTTTCAAGTTCAGAATGAGAGTCTCTCTACCATGCCAGACCCTTTGCTGCCTTCACTGCTTTTGCTTTGCTCTTTCCCCTTCCTTTCTCTCTCTTTGCCTTCAGCCTTTTTCTTTGTCTCTGGTTCATCCATATTGGCTACTGTCCATGTTGATCTAGAAGAGTCTTTCTGTTTCTCTTAATTTCAGTCTCCATTTTCATGTCATCTTTTTCCTCTGTCACCTCACATTCCATTTTCTCTTGGTAATGTTTGGGTACTACCACAGTTGCTATCTCTTTAACATCTTTCATGACAACATCACTGTCTGGTTTGAGAATACTTTTAAGTCTGCTCAGCTCCTTCGGAGCATTCTTTTTTCTCTTTTCAGCATGCATCTTCCTTTTCCATTTACTCCATAAGCTTTTAGCCATGTTTTACCCGAAAAACTTCCAGACGCTCACGCCACAAGCTGATCACGCCGACCGGTAATTTTATTTTGCTAGATTTATTTACTTATTTGAAAGGCAGAGAGAGTCAATCTTCCATCTGCTGGTTTACTCCCCAAATGGCTGCAACAGCCAGGGCTGAGCCAGGCTGAAGCCAGGAGTCAAAAGCTTCATCTGGGTCTCTTATGTGACTGGCAGGGATCCAAACACTTGGGACATCTTCTGCTGCTTTTCCAAGGCCATTAGCATAGAGCTGGATCCAAAGTGGAACAACCAGGTCTCAAACTGGTGCTCCTGTGGGATGCTGGTATTGCAGGTGGAGGCTTAACCTTCTACACCACATCACTGGCCCTGCATTAATTTTATTTTTACAATCTTACCATACAACTATCTCATATTTTCTTTTGAGTATTAGAAGTTTTTATTTATTTATTTATTTTGAAGTTTTTATTTAAAGATTTTTTCTAAAAAGTGTATTCTCATATTTTAATATAATTAGAATATATTTTAATATGATCTTAAAATGGTTATTAACATACAGCATCCTCTAAAAAAATTTTGATTACTAAAACAATCTTTGTTCTGCACATACAGAAAAGATCTAAAGAACAGAAAGCTTGGCGGGCACCGCGGCTCAATAGGCTAATCTTCTGCCTTGCGGCGCCGGCACCCCAGGTTCTAGCCCCGGTTGGGGCGCCGGATTCTGTCCCGGTTGCCCCTCTTCCAGGCCAGCTCTCTGCTGTGGCCAGGGAGTGCAGTGGAGGATGGCCCAAGTACTTGGGCCCTGCACCCGCATAGGAGACCAGGAGAAGCACTTGGCTCCTGCCTTCAGATCAGCGCAGTGCGCCGGCCGCGGTGGCCATTGGAGGGTGAACCAACAGTAAAGGAAGACCTTTCTCCCTGTCTCTCTCTCTCTCATCCACTCTGCCTGTGGAAAAAAAAAAAAAAGAAAAGAAAAGAAAAAGAAAGCTATTCTGCTTCTGTATGTCTTCTTTTGTGCGTGTGTGTGTGTCGCTTTCTGAGAACCAAACTCCATACTGTTTAATGAAGACTCTTCCTATGAAGAAGCAAAATCCCTGCTCTCTTCCTTGACACACTAAGGGTGGGAAATAGGTGGAAATAATTGACAGGGAAAAAAAGGCTGGTGAATGCCAACCCCCCCCCCCCAAAAAAAAAAAAGCAATGAAATAACTAGATTTAATTTGGAAGGTGTTGTTTTGTTTTTGCTTTTTTTTTTTTTAAGAATTATTTTATTTATTTGAAAGAGTTACAGAGAGAGGTAGAGCCAGATAGAGAGAGGTCTTCTATTCCACTGATTCACTCCCCAAATGACTGCAATGGCCAGAGCTGAGCTGATCCGAAGCCAGGAGCCAGGAGCTTCCTCTGGGTCTCCCACATGGGTGCAGGGGCCCAAGGACTTGGGCCATCTTCTACTGCTTTCCCAGGCCACAGCAGAGAGTTGGATCAGAAGTGGAGCAGCCTGAAACCAAACCTGTGCCCAAATGGGATGCCGGCACTGTAGGTGGAGGCTTTACCTGCTATGCCACAGTGCTGGCCCAAGTTATTGTTTTAATCTCTTACTGTGCCTATCAAACCTTATCAAACATAAGCATGAGTATGTATATATAGGAAAAAATAGTTTATATAGTGTTTGGTGCTATCTTCAGTTTCAGGCATCCCCTGGGGGTCTTGAATATACACTGTGGATAAGGGAAACTCCTGTATCTGCTGAGAGGGGGTCCTTTTTCAGCTGCTATTGTCTAACTGGCCGAGGTTGTGGTTGCAACAAGGCTGGTTCCCACCTGCTAGGCCAGCATTCCATATCTGAGTATTAGTTCAAGTTCTGGCTGCTCTGCTTTTGATCCAGCTTCCTGCTAGTGTGCCTGGGATAGCATCAGATGATGACTCAAGTGCTTGAGTCCTTGCCACCCATAGGGGAGCTCTTAATGGAGTTCCTGGCTCCTGGCTTCAGCCTGGCCTGCCCTGGCTGTTGTGGGAATTTGGGGAGTGAACCAGAAGATGGAGGATCTCTCTTGCATTCTTGCTCTCTTTCTCTCTGACACTATGACTTTTGAATAAATAAATAAATCTTAAAAAAAAAAGTTGGAATTAGAAATGGAGTAAGGGCTCAAATCCAGGCACTCAGGTATAGTTGTGGGCATCCAAAGCAGCATCTTAATCAGGGGGCCAGATGCCCGTCCTACGCTAAGTGCCTTTCTGCCTATCAAGTCATTTAAGCCTGAGAATCCAAGGAAGTGGGAGCTGTTATTTCCATTTTACAGAAGAAAGAACCAAGACACAAAGGTAACTGAGTTGCTGTCACAGTTATTCAGTGGTAGTCTCTATTTGAACTCAAGCAATACGCCCTCCAGAATCCATGCTCTGAACCACTGCCGCCTACTGCCTTCTTCACATAGTCTTGAATGAAGGACAGAGCAACAGCGGGCAGGAAACAGAGAAAGAACAGAGAGGCAAGGAGGCAATAGTGACCTGCGCTTGAGTCTGAGAGACAAATACGCCACTCGTGTACCAATATTGCTCTTTAATAGGTGTGGAATCGTCCACCAGAACAATGGGCAAGAGTTACAAACACTTGCCTGAGCAAGTATCCTAATCACCTTTAAATTGTAAAATACAGCACTCTTAAACTTTCTTTCTTTAATCAATCAATTAATTTTTTAAGGAATACAAATTTCATAAGTACAAATTTAGGAATATAGTTATTTTTCCACTTTACTTGCCCTGCTAGCTATACTCCTCCTTTCCTCTTCCTTCCTCTCCCCTTTCTAGACCCATTCTCCATAAAGACTCATTTTCAATTAACTTTGAACACAGAAGACCAACTCTATATAGTAAGGATTTCAACAATTTGCACATACACGCACACACACACACACAAACTGTTTGGGAACTAGATTTACAGTTAACTCTCATAATACAGCTTATTGAAGACAGAGATCCTGCATGGGGAGTTAGTGCACAATGACTCCAGTTGTTAAACGTTTCCTCATTCCCATCAGGGAACACTTGTTTGCTTCATAACCCAACGTTTAAAAAAAATAAAACAAAACTTGGAGCTCTCTTGCCACCTTGTGGTACTTTACAGTATTGCTACTAAACACTTAATCTGGGCTGTGCTCCAGGGAAAGTGCCAATATCAATCCTAGGGCTATTTTGCCTGCTTTTGATAATTTTAGTCACCTGCTATGGGCTTCTGATCTTAGGTAGGTAGGTAGGTAGGTAGACGTTTAAAGCATGATGACCAACATTGGCACAATCCAAAGCAGAACGAAGCACCAGATGGAGGCTGGCCATACACAGACCTCTCTCAGGAAAGCTGTCCCGCCTAGCCGCTGTGGAGGACAAGTCTGTGTGACTTTCCACAGTTGTAACAGTATCAAGGCAGTTCTTCATGCAGAACACACCCTGAGTTTCCACAGACTAACCCAGTTATACATTAAATAATATCATAATTCTTCAGTTAGCCACCACCCTGTTCCCTCAACTCAGGGCTGGTCTCCCTGCCCTCACTACCCATGAAGGTAAAAGAAAATCAGTTGTGTTTCTATATGCTATCAATGAGCAATCTGAAAAGGAAATTAAGAAAATAATTCCATTTACAATAGAATAAAAAATAAAATACTAAGTAGGAATAAATTTTTTTTAAGATTTTTTTTTTTTTTTGACAGGCAGAGTGGATAGTGAGAGAGAGAGAGAGAGAGAGAAAGGTCTTCCTTTTTGCCGTTGGTTCACCCGCCAATGGCCGCTGCGGACGGCGCGTCTCACTGATCTGAAGCCAGGAGCCAGGTGCTTCTCCTGGTCTCCCATGCGGGTACAGGGCCCAAGCACTTGGGCCATCCTCCACTGCCTTCCCAGGCCATAGCAGAGAGCTGGCCTGGAAGAGGGGCAACCGGGATAGAATCCGGTGCCCCAACCGGGACTAGAACCCGGTGTGCCGGCGCCGCAAGGCGGAGGATTAGCCTGTTGAGCCTCGGTGCCGGCCAGTAGGAACAAATTTAACCAAGGAAGCAAAAGACTTTTGAACTGAAAATTATAACACATTGATGAAAGATATACAGGTGACCAATAAGCATAGAAAAAGATGTTCAATATCATTAATCATTAGGAAAATG
Organism: Lepus europaeus; assembly: GCF_033115175.1. Classification (NCBI taxonomy): domain Eukaryota; kingdom Metazoa; phylum Chordata; class Mammalia; order Lagomorpha; family Leporidae; genus Lepus; species Lepus europaeus. The sequence goes on along the minus strand of NC_084839.1, from coordinate 66,945,148 downwards.
CAAATAAAAACAACAGTGAGATAGCACTGCACACTCATTAGGATGGCTATATTACTTTGTAATCCAAAAATAGGACATAAGTGTTGTTGATGATGTGGAGAAACTGGAACTCTTAGGCAATGCCAGTGGTAATGTAAAATGAAACAGCCACTGCGGAAAACAGGATGGAAGTTCCTGAAATATCTAATGTGGCCATCTGACCTATTCATTCCATTTATAAGAATATAACCAGTAGAATTGGCAGCAGGGATTTGAACAAATATTTTTATACCAATGTTCACAGCAGCAACACAATAGCCATAAGGTAAAAACAACCCAAATATCCATTGATGGATAAATGGATGAACAAAACATTGATCCATACAAACAATGGAATATTAACAACCTTTAAAAAAATAAAATTCTGGAGGCCACCACTGTAGTGCAGCAGGTGCTGCCTGAGACTCCAGGCATATTGCAGCACTGGTTTAAGTCCCCACTGTTCCACCTCCAATCCAGCTCCCTAATAACATTCCTGGGGAAGCAAGGGAGAATAGCCCAGGTACTTGGGCCCCAGCTACCCACACTGGAGACCCGGATGAGTTCCAGGCTCCTGGATTTAGACTGCCCAGCCCCAGCCATTGCTGCCATTTGGGAAGTGAACCAGCAGATGGTTCTCTGTCTCTCCCCCAACTCTCTCTGTCACTCTGCCTTAAAAATAAAAAAAAAAAATCTTTTTAAAAAACATAAATAAGATTCTGATACATGCTATAGTTTGAATCATGAAAGCATTATATGACATGAAATAAGCCAGACACACACACACACACAAAACAAATACTGGGGCCGCATTATGGTGTAGTGGGTTAAACTGCTGCCTGCAATACCGGTATCCCATTTGAGTGCAGGTTCAAATCCCAGCTGCTCCACTTCTGATTCAGCTCCCTTCTAACAAGCCTGGGAAAGCAGTGGAAGATGGCCCAAGAACTTGGGTCTCTGCACCCATATGGGAGAACCAGATGGAGTTCTAGGCTCCTGGCTTCAGCCTAGCCCAGCCCAGCGCTGGCCATTTGCAGCCATTTGGGGAGTGAACCAGCAGATGGAAGATCTTTCTCTCTCTGTGTGTCTCTCTCTGTCTGTCCTTCTCTCTCTGTAACTCTGCCTTTCAGTGAATAATTTAAAAAAATGATTGGAACAGTGCATTCTATCACAATTTTAAATATTAAATCTAAATGGCTGGGGCCGGCGCTGTGGCATAGCAGGTTAACGCCCTGGCCTGCAGTGCCAGCATCCCGGCTGCTCCTCTTCCTATCCAGCTCTCTTCTATGGCCTGGGAAAGCACTAGAAGATGGCCCAAGTCCTTGGGCCCCTGCACCTGCATGGGAGACCTGGAATAAGCTCCTGGCTCCTGGCTTTGGATCAGCGCAGCTCCAGCCATTGTGGCCAATTGGGGAGTGAACCAGCTGATGGAAGACCTCTCTCTCTGTCTCTACCTCTTTCTGTAACTCTGTCTTTCAAATAAATAAAATAAATCTTTAAAAAAATCTAAATGGCATATAATCAAACTTTTTTTTTCTCTAGATTGCTTACATTAATCAAGATGAGAATAATTGTTATTGGGCATGTCTCAAAACTTAGGTTCTCCTCTGATCAACAGCCTGGACACCAGAGCTAACTGACTTCTCTGGAAGTGCCCGAGGCATCTATTTCTGTGCCATTAGTTATCTTTTTTTTTTAAAGATTTATTTATTTATTTGAAAGTCAGAGTTAGAGAGAGAAGGAGAGGCAGAGACAGAAAGAGAGAGAGGTCTTCCATCCGCTGGTTCACTCACCAATTGGCCACAATGGCCGGAGCTGCACCGATCCAAAGCCAGGAGCTTCTTCTGGGTCTCCCACATGGGTGCAGGGGCCCAAGGACTTGGGCCATCTTCCACTGCTTTCCCAGGCCATAGCAGAGAGCTGGATCAGAAGTGGAGCAGCCGGGTCTTGAACGGGTGCCCATATAGGATGCCAGCACTGCAGGCAGCAGCTTTACTCACTACGCCACAGCGCCGGCCCCCAATTAGTTATCTTTCAAGGCGGTCAACTGACTTTAGCTATCACAAACTCCCAGCCAGCTGGGGTCAGGCTCACAGTTCACCACACAGTATACTTTATCCCAAACCCCAAAGCAATGGAAGGAAAGCAGGAAGCTGCTGAACGAGTTTGGGGACTCTTGTAGACTGTCAGGTACAAATCTAAAGTAAGTGTAATTCAGGTTATAACAGAGCAGTGCACATCAAAATCACCTGACGGTCTGTTAAAACTCAGGCTGCCAGCCACCCTATTCCCCAACTGTTTCTCATTCAGTAGGTCTGGAATGAGGCCCAAGGTTTTGCCATTTCCACAAGTTCCAGGTGATGCTGGGAGTTGCTGGCCCAGGAACCACAACTTAAGAACCACTGAAGAGAGTATTCAGACAAATAACTCCACCACACTTCCCTGATCCCAAAGAAGGATGAAAAGGGGGTAGTATCTACAAATTATTGAAGATTTAGGGAAAAAATTCCATTGGCTTCCTCTTTTTAGGGTTTGTTGTTGGTGGTGGTTTTTTGGGGGGAGGGATGTGGGAGTCTAGTTTTAGAACTTTGGAAAGTTTTGACTACTTTCCTGTGGTCAAAGCTCTACTAGAGTCTTCGAGGTCTATCACTCCATGAAAAGGCATCACACAGCCAGCAATTGAGAGGGCAGAGCTGGAGCTGCATCTGAGCCAGGGTGAGGACAGCACTGCCAGCGAGAGGGAGCACAAGGTAGCTTCTCACAAGCTGCAGACACCTGGTTCAAACCCAAGGAATCTCAGTGATGCAACAACAGAAACTCGGGAGTTACTGCAAAACACCACACATGCGGATCCTCCCCAAACTCTTCCTGTCTAGATAGCCTGGGTGGAGACTCGGATTCTATCAAAGCCATGGATGTTATTTCAAGTGGTTTGCCCTGAAACTGTCATGGGAAATTCTCATGGAAGATTCTGCAAGGAGATGAGAAAAGGGTGAAGGGGAGAAATCTTACTACGTGATACTGGGCTGTCAAATATGCATTTATAATGTGGAAATTAATAAATAACAATTTTCCAAGCTCAGTTCCAAAAATTGCCACCATGAAACAAACCACCAAATATATTTAGTGCAAAAGTACGAAAAAGTGGAAGTAGCATAAACTCAATGAGAATGATGGCATCACAGGCATGGAGCCTGGGGCTATAGCCTATGACAAGGGGTACAACCTCAAATATCTACAGGGACCAAGCCAGCAACATAAATAATTAAGGTGGTCAAAGTAAAAGACAATTCAGAAGCCAGAAATAGAACCAAATATTATTCTTAATGAACCATTATTTGGACATAAAAATTACAGAGCATTGATGATATTAGAACTTATAAATTTTGAAAAAGATTTATTTATCTAGGGCACTGTGGCATGGGAGTTTAAGCATCCACCTGCAGTGTCGATATCTCATATGGATGTCAGTTGCTCGACTTCTGATCCAGCTCCCTGCTGATGGCCTAGGAAAGCAGTAGAAGATGGTCCAAATTCTTGGGCCCCCATATCCACATAGGAGACCCAGAAGAAGCTCCTTGCTCCTGGCTTCAGGTCAGCCCTGCTCCAGGAGTAAACCAGAGGATGGGAGTAAACCAGAGGATGGAAGACTTCTTTGTCCAGCCCTCTCTGTCTGTAACTCTGCCTCTCAAGTAAATAAATAAAGCTTTAAAAGAAAAGATTTATTTATCTATTTGAAAGTCAGAGTTACAGAGAGATGGGGAGAGACAGAGAGAGAGTGAGAGATTTCCATCTGCTGGCTTACTCCCCAGACAGCTGCAATAAATACGGGTATCCCATATGGGCAATGGTTCGTGTCCTGGCTGCTCCACTTCCCATCCAGTTCTCTGCTATGGCATAGGAAAGCAGCAGAAAATGGCCCAAGTCCTTGGGTCCTTGCACCTGCGTGGGAGACCCAGGAGAAACTTCAGGCTCCTGACTTCAGATCGGCTCAGCTCTGGCTGTTGAGGCTATTTGGGGAATGAACCAGTGGATGCAAGACCTCTCTCTCTCTCTCTTTGCCTCTCTCTAGCTCTACCTTTCAAATAAATAAATTAATACATAAATCATTAAAAAAGTTGTGGCATAGCAGATAAAGCCACTGCCTGTGACTCTGGCATCCCATGTGGGAGCCAGTTTGTATCCCAGGTGCTCCACTTCTGATTCAGCTCTCTGCTAATAGCCTGGGAAAAGTAGTGGAAGATGGCCCAAGTGTTTGCGTCCCTGCCACTTATGTGGGAGAACTGGATGAAGCGTTTGGCTCCTGGCCTCAGCCTGGCCAATGCTGACTGTTGCAGCCATCTGAAGAATGAACTAGCAGATGTAGGATCTCTCTCTCTCTCTCTCTCTCTCTTTCTCCCTCCCTCCCTCCCTCCCTTTCTCTCTGTAATGTGACTTTCAAATAAATAAATCTTTTTAAAAAATGTAAATACTTAATCATTAATTTTTTCTTGTAACTCATAGCACCTTTGTTCTAAAGCCCAAAAAGTGACACTGTTTTCCCTGTACCAAGATGACAATGGGAGTTGTATAGAGTTGCATGCAAATGATTGACAGCCCATCAGGTTAGGACATCTCCTGAACCCCTCCTCCCCACCCTCATCATGAGATTGAAGTCCTACCAATATCCATCTATATTCTTAGTGACACTAGGAAAGCAAATAACAAAGCCTTTTCATACAAGAGGCCTCCCCTCTTTGGCTGGGGCTTAACAGCCTTCCACCAAACGTAGCTAACTGTGCAGAACACCCAGTTGCTTCTAAAAAGTCTAGGAATTTTGGGTTTTGCTTTTGCTTTTTAAATGTCTTCCTCTCTTAATTTTTTGTCGCTCAAACCACCTTTGTTCTGGTGAAACAGAGCTAAACTCTTTTCTTTAGTTCTAAATTAAACATGTAGAGGATAAAACAATAATAAAGGAAAAAAAATTCCTGGGACTGGTGCTGTGGTGTAGCGGGTAAAGCCGCTGCCTGCAGTGTGGCATCCCATATGGGCACCAGTTAGAGTCCTGGCTACTCCACTTCTGATCCAGCTCTCTGCTATGGCCTGGGGAAGCAGTAGAAGATGGCCCAAGTGCTTGGGCCCCTGTACCCACATGAGAGACTCAGAGGAAGCTCCTGGCTTCTGACTTCGGAAAGGTTCAGCTCTGGCTGTTGTGGCCATTTGGGGAGTGAACAAGCGGATGGAAGACCTCTTTCTCTCTCTCTGCCTCTCCTTTCTGTGTGTAACTCTGACTTTCAAATAAACAAATAAATCTTTAAAAAAAAAAAAAAGAAAATTCATGAGATGAGAAATTATTGCTATGGATCTGTAAATGGTTCATGACCTAACATTTAAATACACGGCATATATTCTGTCTACCTGAAAAGAAATTATCAGTGTCTTCCTTCCTTACGAAAAGTGAAAAACTTACAGAACAAAACACTCAATCATCTTTATATTTATAACCAATTTTATATTTTGAATAAACAGATCAGCTGACATTAGGAGGCAGTGGTGATGGTTCCAGTAACTGGATTCCTGACACACACTTGGGAAACCTGGATTGAGTTTCCAGTTCTTGGCATTAGCCCTAGCTATTGCAGGCATTTGGGGAGTGAACCACAGGACAGAAGTTCGCACTCTCTGTCTCTCAAAAAGTAAATAAACAACATTTTTTAAAAATAAAAAAAGTAGGAATTTTTTATGCATATTCTCAGTCATTCACTAAAATTCCAAATAATAAAAATATTAAATTTTAAAAAAATCATAGGTATTTGGAAATTAACAAACATACTAGTAAATGAAGAAACCAGACTGAATTTACAAACCATTTAGAAGGTGATAAAAAGGAGAAAACTTTAGATCAATAGGACATGGCCCCTTGGAGTTAAAGCAGCCCTCATCCGGCGCCGTGGCTCAACAGGCTAATCCTCCACCTAGTGGTGCCGGCACACCAGGTTCTAGTCCCGGCCGGGGTGCCGGATTCTGTCCCGGTTGCCCCTCTTCCAGGCCAGCTCTCTGCTATGGCCCGGGAGTGTAGTGGAGGATGGATGGCCCAAGTGCCTGGGCCCTGCACCCCATGGGAGACCAGGAGAAGCACCTGGCTCCTGCCTTTGGATCAGTGTGGCGCGCAGCGGCCATTGGAGGGTGAACCAACGGCAAAGGAAGACCTTTCTCTCTGTCTCTCTCTCACTCTCTCTCTCACTGTCCACTCTGCCTGTCAAAAAAAAAAAAAAAAAAAAAAAAACAGACCTCCGAGGTCACTGCAGAGCATCAGATGCCTTCAGTATGTTTTAAAAACATGAGAAGGGGGCCAGCACTGTGGCATAGTGGGTAAAGCCACCGCCTGGAAGGCAGGCATCCTATATGGGCACTGCCTGGAGTACAGGCATCCCATATGGGCGCCGGTTTGAGTCCTGGCTGCTCCACTTCCAATTCAGCTCTCTGACTGGGAAAGTAGTAGAAGATGGCCCAAATCCTTGGGCCCCTGCACCAGCATGGGAGACCTGGAGGAAGCTCCTGGCTTTGGATCAACACAGCTCCGGCTGTTGAGGCCAACTGGGGAGTGAATCAGCAGATGGAAAACCTCTCTCTCTCTCTCTCTCTCTCTCTCTCTCTCTCTGCCTCTCCTTCTCTTTCTGTAAGAAAGTAACTCTGACTTTCAAATAAATAAACAAGGACAGAAGACAAAAACTATGAGATAACAAGAAGAAGAAATTAATGAGGATAAACATGAGTATACGTTTAAAAAAACTGACCGGAATATATTTATCTAAAAGTGTAGTCTTTGAAAGTCTGATAAACAGAGAGAAAGGTCTTCCTTTTTGCCATTGGTTCACCCTCCATTGGCCGCCGCAGCCGGCACATCACGCTGATCCGAAGCCAGGAGCCAGGTGCTTCTCCTGGTCTCCCATGCGGGTACAGGGCCCAAGCACTTGGGCCATCCTCCACTGCCTTCCCGGGCCACAGCAGAGAGCTGGCCTGGAAGAGGAGCAACCGGGACAGAATCCGGCGCCCCAACTGGGACTAGAACCTGGTGTGCCGGCGCCGCAAGGTGGAGGATTAGCCTGTTGAGCCACGGCGCCGGCCTATTTAGTTATTTATTTGAAAGTCAGAGTTACACAGAGAGAGAAGGAGAGGCAGAGAGAGAGGTCTTCCATCCGCTGATTCACTCCCTAATTGGCCGCAACGGCCGGAGCTGCACTGATCCAAAGCCAGGAGCCAGGAGCTCTTCCCGGTCTCCCACGTGGGTGCAGGGGCCCAAGGACTTGGGCCATCTTCTACTGCTTTCCCAGGCCATAGCAGAGAGCTGGATCAGAAGTAGAGCAGCTCTCTCATATGGGACACTGACACTGCAGGTGGCGGCTTTACCTGCCACGCCACAGCGCCGGCCCCCCAGATTCACATCTCATTCCCACCTTCCTCAGCACTTGATGCCTACAAATTCCGAGTGAGGTGGGGCAGGGGCAGTTGGAGGGAGGGCAGTGTTAGTAAACTCACTTGCTTTCAGGGAATCTCCACCCTGCTAAGGAAGCACTGCTGAAACGTGAATACACATCCACTTCAGAATCATAAGAAACCTAGTGGGGGCGGGCAGAGGGGGTAAGACATTTGGCATAGCAGTTAAGTCGCCATGTGGGACACCTGTATCCTGTATCAGAATGAGTGCCTGGGTGCCAGTCCTGGTTCTTTGCTTCCAATTCAGCTTCCTGCTGAGGAAGCAGATGATGGCTTAAGTACTTGGGTCCCTGCCACATGGGAGATTGAGTTCTGTGCTTTTAGCTTCAGCTTGGTTCTGCTGCGGCTATTGTGGGTGTTTGGGGAATGAATCAGTGGATGGAAGATCTCTCTTTCTCCCTCTCTCTCTCTCTGTGTGTGTGTGTATGTGTGTCCCTCTGTAAATTCTGCCTTTCAAATAAATAATCAATCTTTTAAAATTTTGGAAAAAAAGACTGTGTCTGTATTGAACACGTATAGACATTTTTATCATTATCCCCTAAGCAATAAAACAACTGTATACACAGCATTGACAATGTATAAGATATTGTAAATAATCTAGAGATGATTTAAATTATATGGGAGGATATGTACAGTTTAGGCAAACACCATGCCATTTTATATAAGGGACTTGAGAACCCTTGCATTTTGGCATCTGTAGGGTGCCCTGGAACCAATCCCCCATCCCCACACATGTATTAAGGAACAATTTTATTGAACTTTTTTATTTTTAAAATTTTAGAATTTTTTTAAAGATTTATGTTATTTATTTGAAAGATAGACTTAGAGAGAAAGGTAGAGACAGAGACAATGAGAGGTCTTCCACCTGCAGGTTCACTCCCCAGATGGCCACAATGGCCAGAGCTGGGCTGATCGGAAGCCAGTAGCCAGGAGTTTCCTCCAGGTCTCCCACGTGGGTGAAGGGACCTGAATACTTGGGCTGTGTCCTGCTGTTTTCCCAGGTGAATTAGCAGGGAGCTGGATCAGAAGTGGAGCAGCTGGGACTCAAATTGGTGATCATATGGGATGCCGGCGCTGCAGGCCAGGGCTTTAACCTGCTGCGCCACAGCGCTGGCCCATGTAATAACCATTTAGTGGTAGAACAAACTATGCAATGTGTTCAGTCATTTACAAGCCTTACCTCACTTAATCCTCATCAAAACCTATGAGTAGGTACTTTTATCAGGCCAGTTTTACAGATGAGGGAACTGAGAAGATCGTTTGTGTACTCTTAGAGTACTCTACTGCTTCAACACTAGTGGTGGGGCCAGTGCTGTGATAGTGGGTAAAGGCACCGCCTGCAGTATCAGCATCCCATATGGGTGCCGGTTCAAGTCCTGGCTACTCTACTTCCAATCCAGCTCCCTGCTAATGAGCCTGGGAAGGCAGTGGAGGATGGCCCAAATCTTTGGGCCCCTGCATCCCTATGGGAAACCTAGAAGAAGCTCCTGGCTCTTAGCTTCAGCCTGGCCAAGCCCTGGCCATTACAGCCATTTGGGGAGTGAACCAGCAGATGGAAGATCTCTCTCCCCCCCTCTCTCTGCCTCTGCCACTCCTCTATAACTCTGACTTTCAAATAAATAAATCTAAAAAAAAAAACCTAGTAGCTTAAAAAAAATTTAAAAATGACTGTAATGCAAACTAGCAATAATGAATGAGATAAAAGCACAGTGGCAATTTGGTTGAGTAATTATGAAGTATCACTCAAAGATGCTAAAAATTTTATATCAAATAACACAAATATTTATACAACTTGCAGCACCAGTAATCATAAGGCATCTGTAGATAATGAAAGAGTAAATGAGAATCCTGCTTCCTTGGTAAACAGACCTGGGTGACATGGAATCAACAGAAGAGAAGTGTTGAAGAAATGGGGTGCATATTTGTTAGGATACAGCAAAGTTACAACAAAGTCCCCGAAATAAAACAGCTTAAATAAGATCCAAGCTTCTTTCTTTCTCAATTAACTGTCTAGACACAGGCTAGCAGCTTTATTCTGTGGCACTAGTCCTTAGGTTCCTTCTATCTTGTTGCTCATATTCCCTGGGTCTGCAGGAGTGAGGTTAGCTAATCACGTAAGGCTCTTTCACACAAAGGGAGAAACAGAAGGAGGGAGAGCATTCTCAGTCTCTAAACCATACATCATCAAACCAGACATATTGTCCCCAAGGGGGCAAAGGCAGGCTCTTGAGGGTGGTGGGTAGGGCGATAAGGAAGCAAAACAATTTTGCTGTTTTTATGGATGAAGTACAGACATATACTTACATTGCATAAACACATATACTGTATATCTGTGGTACTAACATTTCATAGGAGCAATTACAGAAAAAAAGTCTAAAAAAGCTCTTTATGGGAGTGATATTGAAAAACAGATTGAGAAATGTTTTTGGAAGGCAAGTACCAGAAGTTGAACACATAGCATCTGCTCCCAAGAACTTAGTCATAAAGACAAACCCAGGGGCCAGCACTGTGTCACAGTGGGTTAAGTCACTGCTTAGGATGCCCACATCCCATATGAGAGTGCTAGTTCCAGTCCCAGCTGCTCTGCTTGTAATCCATCTCCCTGTAACATGCCTGGGAAGCTGTCTGGGCCCTTGCTGCCCACAGGGGAGACCAGGATGGAGTTCCTGGCTCCTGGCTTCAGCCTGGACCAGCATCAGCCATTGCAGTCATTTGGGGAGTGAACCAGTGGATGGAAGATATTCTCTCTCTCTCTCTCTCTCAAATAAATAGGGAATCTATTTAATTTGGAAGATATTCTCTCTCTCTGCCTTTCAAATAAATAATAGGTAATCTATTTAATTTGGGTTTTGATAGTGGAATTTTTTCTTTAGCTACTGTAAGCCATTTGGGGAGTGAGCCAGCAAATAGAAGAATCCTGTCACTTGGACTTTCAAATGAAGAAATAAATCTTAAGAAAAAATAAAAGATAAACCTAACTGCCAGGGAAGCTGGGAAATACAATCTCTAGCTGGGTGGCCATTTGCTCCAATTCTACTCAGTTTCTCCCTACAGGAACCTCTTCAGGGCCTACTTGAGCATTCCGATGACATGACAGTTGGTTCTCTCAAAGCAGGCAAGCCAAGAGACCATGATGCAACGTCTATAATGGGTCAGTCTTGAAAGCTACACAGTGCCACTGCTGCCACTGTTAAACAGGCATGCAGACCAATCCCAGAGCATCCATTGTGAGGCTGTAAATACAAGGAGGCTGGGTCTGGGGATTGGTTTTTTTTTATTTGAAAGAATACACAGAGGTCCTACATTTGTGTAAATGGAGAAATCATTCTGGTTAAGTTCTAGCTGCCTCTGATCCTCTGACAAAATGTTCATTTCCAAGTCAAATTTAACTGCTCCTTCTTTTCTGACTCTGCCTCACTCTCTTCCCACTTCTGGCAAAGTGCCTATTGCATCATTGTATGATGGCTCACTATGTACCATGCTGTCTTCCTAGTGAGAATATAGGACTGGAAGCTTACTTATTTTGATGTTCTCCAAGCCCCAGGTACTTCTGAACTTAGGAAAACTCACCATTCTCTGTCAAGTATTGGTAGGAAAACTAATCTGGGACCCAAGTGAGAAGTCTCATTAATTATCTATTTAGTTTATCACTGATTTGCTGTGTGAACCTAAACAACTTGCTTAAAACCGAGCAATAACCTAGCAAATGAACTCAAGATACAAATTGTGATGTATATAAGTTAATGTATATAATAATGTAATGTATAATGTATATAAAAATATAATACATAATGTATAAAATAATGTATATAAATATAAATATATAAAATTTCCCTGTCAACCAGAATTGCTGTGTAGATAATTTTGCATTGAAAGGCAATTCAAAACCCACACTTTGGTAAATAACTATTGCAGGGGAAATCATGCTTCAGTGGAAAAATATACTTTGTGTCGATCATAGCCTTCCAGATTACCTGGTTCTAGCCTTTCTCTGCTATTGAACAATTCTACCTTATTGGTTTCTACTGAAGACAACTGCTAGCAAGGGGAAATAACTTTTGTCTCCAGGTATACCAATTCTGTCTTGCAGAGGTTCAACTGACTTCTCTCCTCTGTGCAAGACGGCAGTTCTGCTCTCATTTGTATATTCATTCCAATATTCCTGATCTATAAATACGTCCATTCTTTGGATTCTAAACTGGTGGAAACATCTTACTGGTTCCTTCATCTAATTAATGAGTTAAATAAAATCATTGGGTCAGGTATTGTGGTGTAACAGGTTAAGCCACTACAGCACCAGCATCCCATATGGGCATCAGTTTGAATCCCAGCTGCTCCACTTCTGATCCAGCTCCCTGCTTATGCACCTGGGAAATCAGTGGAAGATGGCCCAAGTGCTTGGGCCCCTGCCACACACATGGGAGACCCAAAGGAAGCTCCTGGCCCAGCCATAGCTGTTGTGCCCATTTGGGGAGTGAACCAGCAGATAGAAGATCTTTCTATCTCTCTTCTCAATAATTCTTGCCTTTCAAATAATGATTAAATCTTTAGGAAAACAATTTTAAAGATCATTAAGACTTTTTCATCTGTTTGTGTGTATGAGATTCATGACATTACCTATTTTTAAAAATTATTCCCTAACAGGCCGGCGCCGTGGCTCAACAGGCTAATCCTCCGCCTTGCGGCGCCGGCACACCGGGTTCTAGTCCCGGTCGGGGCACCGACCCTGTCCCGGTTGCCCCTCTTCCAGGCCAGCTCTCTGCTGTGGCCAGGGAGTGCAGTGGAGGATGACCCAAGTGCTTGGGCCCTGCACCCCATGGAAGACCAGGAGAAGCACCTGGCTCCTGCCATCGGAACAGCGCGGTGCGCCGGCCGCAGCGCGCTACCGCGGCGGCCATTGGAGGGTGAACCAACGGCAAAAAGGAAGACCTTTCTCTCTGTCTCTCTCTCACTGTCCACTCTGCCTGTCAAAAATAAAAAAAAAAAAAAATTATTCCCTAACAGCACATACAACATGAGAGACTAGCCAATCTTAATCAAAATGAGGAAGCAGACTGTAAAATCACATAAGCCTGGATTTAAGCCCTGGCTCTTTAATTTACCTGGGTCCACTGTGCTGCCCAGCCTCAGAGGTGCACTTGCCTTGCAGTGCTGTGAATGGTGCTTCCCTGAAGAGCACTCGACACAGTCTGCATGGCCACGCGTGCATTGCCACCTGAGGCACTTTGCACTGGTCTGGAAGCTTGGGTACCAGGAAAGCTCTTACCATTCCCTAACGTGGAGTGGCTCACTGTGCCTAAACAGTGAGAATACACACACTGTGGTTTATGCTGAGCATCTGCCTTACTTCTGGGAATCTGGAATTTTGGTACACGCCACGCCCCCAATAAAAACTTTGGCACTAAGTCTCTAATGAGCTTCCCTGGGAGACAGCATTTCCACATCCTGTGGAACTCCACAGGGAGAGACCCCTGGAAGCGTGTGCCTGGCTCCCTCTAGATTTCACCCCATGCACCTTTTCCCTTTATCAGTTTTGTTTTGTATCCTTTCATTGGAATAAATAGATGTGAGTACAACTATATGTTGAACCTTGTGAATTCTCTTAGGGAATCGCTGAACCTGGGGTGGCTTGGGGGCCTATTGATGCATTCCCCGTCACTGGCCCTGCTCCCAGGATTATGTCCTATACCACTAAGAACTGGAGGCTTCTCATGGTAGAAACTGAAAAGCCAAAGACAGAGAGAGAGAGAGAGAGAGAGAGAGAGAGAGAGAGAGAGAGAGAAGGACTTCAAAGGGTAAAAACAATTAAGAGAGTGAAAGAAAACGACAAAACAGAAGCTATAATTAATATCTTTGATAAGATAAGAAAATACATATTATAAAGAACAGGATGATAGGAAAAGAAGCAATCATAGAACAAGAAAAAGCTCCACAAAGTTAAAAATATAATGATCAGAATGAAATAGAGTACATGAACTAAAAGATAAGAGCAGCAAATGTTACCAAAGAAGCTTAAAAAAGTGAGAGGTAATAAATAGAAGAAAGATAAGAAAATTAAAGAACTGATTTAGGAGGTCCATAATCCAAATGAAGAGAACAAACAAAAAAAAAACAGAAGGCAAGAAATTATTAAATTTCACCAAACAAGGGAGAAAACGGGGGTTCTCAGGTTGAAAATGTGCACCAGGTATAGCACACAATCCCACCATGAGCATATCCTCATAAAATTCCAGAATAACAGATAAAAGTACTCAAAAAATTCAGAAAGGAAAAATCACCCATATTTAAAGGAACAGGAAATGTCATGGTATCAGATTTCTTAACAGCAATACTGACTAACTGCAAACACACTAGAATTAAATCTTAAAAATTCAGAGGGAATATCTAGACTTCATAATCATCTAAACCACAATTCAAGTGGAAGGTAACATTTTTAAGACATGCATAATCTTAGAACACTTGTCATTTCTTAGAAAGTGACTGAAGTAAATCCTCAGGAAAATGAGTACAGCAAACCAGGATCTGAATAGCAAGATCTAAAGAAGGAGGGAAATGAGGGAAAGACCCAGGAAGACAGCCATGCACCAAACCTAAACTGTACCTTCTAGTCCTCTTATTCAGAATTCCATTTTCACTATCATATTTTGGATTTCTTATTTATTTATTTATGACAGGCAGAGTTAGACAGAAAGAGACAGACAGAGAGAAAGGTCTTCCTTTTTCCGTTGGTTCACCCCCCAAATGGCAGCCACGGCTGGTGTGCTGTGGCCGGCGCGCTGCGCCCATCTGAAGCCAGGAGCCAGGTGCTTCCTCCTGGTCTCCCATGTGGGTGCAGGGCCCAAGGACTTGGGCCAACCTCTGCTGCCTTCCCGGGCCATAGCAGAGAGCTGGACTGGAAGAGGAGCAACTAGGACTAGTACCCGGCACCCCCAACCGGGACTAGAACCCAGAGTTCCGGCGCCACAGGTGGAGGATTAACCAAATGAGCTGCGGTGCCGGCCATATTTTGAATTTCATACAGCTCTTTCCCGATCTCTGGTGGTTTCTTTCCATAGCATCTTATTCATATTTTATGGGTGCAATCTTTCCTATCTCTTTAAAAAATAGCTTTAGCTTTGGTGCAAACTTAAAGCCAGATCAGATTGGCAATTTGAAGAATAGGAGCTATATGAAGAAGTCTTAAGGAAAAAATAAAAATGACAGATCCTTGGCATTTGTTGCCTCATTTGATGGAGCACTGGGAAAAATTAGCCACAGTATGATAGAAAATTAGGTAGACAAAAGACATAATCCCAGTTTGTTATTTGGATCAAACACTAATCATGTTCGCCTAGTCACAGTAATGTGCTATGGTGCCCCCAAAGGGAAAGGTCCATTGTAATTGGAGGTCTGGTCCCCAGGGTGGCAGCATTAAGCGCTATGGACTTTTTAAGAGGTAAGGTCTAGTCGGAGGTTGTTGAGTCAGCTGGGGTGGGCCCTGGAAAGGGACTGTGTGACCCAGCTCTCTGCTTCCTGGCTTGAGATGTTACCACATGCCCTGACATGCACTGCTGTCACTGTCATTTACCTTGGTCCTCACCAGAACTGAGCCAGTGCAGACACCATGCCCTTGAATATCTAGAACTGTTGGGCTAAATAAGCCTTCTCTTCGTAAGTAGCCTGTGTCCTGTATTTCATTACAGTGAGGCAAAGTTGATATTATATATATAAAATATAAAATCTATATATATTATATATGTACATATGTATATATAATATAATGTAATTACTTAACAAAATTCAATTGGAAAGATGAAAGAAGTAGAAATAGACTGGAGGAAGTGTAAAGATTAAATCCTCACCTTGTTATCAATTATCAATTTATCAAAAAAAAGTTAGTAAATAGGACAGGCATTTAGCTTAGTGGTTGGCACCTGCATCTCCTATGGGAGTACCTATGTTTGATGCCTGGCTCCTAACTCCAGCTTCCTGCTGTAGATAGTGGTGATGGTTCAAGTGATTGGGTCCCTGCCACCCACATGGGAGACTTGGATTGAGTTCCCAGGTCCTGGCTTCAGCTCAGCTCAGTTCCAGCCATTAATGGGCATCTGAGGAGTCATCCTGTGGGTGAGAGCTCCCTCTATCTCTCTGCCTCTCAAATATTTTTTTTTTTAAAGTCAATAAATAGGAGCAGACGTTTAGTGCAGTAAAGATGCCATGCAGGATGCCCACATCCCCTATCAGAGTGTGTAGGCTTGAGTTCCAGCTTCCCTTCTGATCCAGCTTCTTGCTAATGCATACCCTGGGAGGCAGCAGGTGATGGCTCAAGTACGTGGGTCCCTGCCACCTACATGGGAGACCCAAACTGAGTTCCCAGCCTTTGTCTGGCCTGCCCCAGTCCCAGCTGTTGCAGGCATTTGAGACGTGACCCAGTAAATGGTAGTACTTGTGTATGCCTGCTCTCTCCACCCCCCACACCTCTCTCTCCCTCTCCCTCTTCCTCTCCCTCTCCCTCACTCATCTGCCTCTCTATTAAATAATAATTTTTTAAGCTGCAAGTTTATTTTGGTGCAAAAAATTATGAAATCCATGCATAGGTTTTTCATTATACACACTTTTCATGAACTTTCTGAAGACTCCTAGTACAGTGCAGTCACATCACCCATGTTCAACTTGCACTCTTAGATGCTGTATTGAGAACCTAACTTCCAGTCTTTTGATCTCACAATATGAAATTAATCTTTGTTAAGATTATATAAAATCTCAAACAAAATAGAAAGAAATAAACTCTGAATAAGCAGGGTCACCTGAAAACTTCCCATCTATCTCCAGGATTAGCCAATTATTTCAGTGACAAAATGGTTTTCAATGCCTAAATATGTAAATATAGCCTTTCCTTTTTTTCCCCTTTCAATCTTAACTCAAAGATTTCTAAACTTTATTATGCTTTCTCTCAAAAGATATGGCTAAAAATTAGCCCTGAAGAATTTTTTTTAAAAAATTTGCTTATTTTATTTGAGAGAGAGAGAGAAAGGGAGAGAGAGTGAGAGGGAGGGAGATCTCCTATCTGCTGGTTCACTCCTCAGATGCCAACAACATCCAAGGCTGGGCCAGGCCAAATGTGGGAACTCAATCTGGGTGTCCTGTATGGGTGGCAGGGACCCAATTACTTAAACCATCACTTCTGCCTCCTAGGGTACATACCAGTAAGAAGCTGGAATGAGGCATGGAACTGGTGCTCAAACTCAAGCAATCTGATTTGGGATGCAGTATCCCAAGCAGCATCTTAACTGCTATGCCAGTGCCCTCTGAAGAATCTTTTTATACACAGTTTCTTTTAACTAAAACGGGATAATATTAATATTTTTAAAGAATGTATATTTTTACCTTGATAGGTGAACACATTTTCATTTTGCCAACTTTCTTCTACAACATGATTTTAATGGCTGTATAACTGTTATTTGAATATATAATATTAATTATAACCATTTTCTATTATGTAAATTTAGTGTTTTCAAAGTTCCATCATCATAAACACTGCAACAAACATTCCAGTGCCCAGTCCTATGTATATATGCATTACTGATTTTCTCAGAATAATTCCTAGAAGTGGAATTGCTGGATCAAAATGTGTCTAAAAATTCAAGGATTTTAATAGAGATGGGCAAAATGCCCTCCAAACAACTAGCCAACTATTACTAGGGAATCAAATACAAGGTATTTAAGGAAACAACAGGGTACTTCATTGATTCCATCTGTGAGTCCTCTGCTACCCAGATAAGTCTTGACAAAATTTTGCACATGTAAGTCAAAAAAAGAGTGTTACACCTTGATACCACATCAACAGCTCTTCTAGGAATGCTGCAAGGAAAATATTCAGGCTTCAGAGAGGAGGGGAAAAAATCTGTTGGCAATTAAACATCACTACAAGATGACAGAATGACTCAGGCTCTCAAAGATTTCTAATTTAAAACCATTTTTAAAAAATCATAGCATTTAATCTTAGTGGTTATAATACTCAAAATTACAAAGCATTTTATCATCAGATCCTTCTCTTGAAGTAGAAAACACCATAATAGCCTCTGATGGTGCTGAAATTTCAATGGGGGAAAAATTAAAATTTCAACAGACCCTATAACCTCTTCTACCTACCCATCACCCAAACTATATACTCAACAACATGAGCCCTATTCCAAGTCTGGAACCCAGAAATGCATTTGTGAGTGAAAATAATCCTAAGCAAATTGGAAAAAATAAATCTTTCAGAACTGATGAATGAGCAATACTGGGTAAGGTTTTAAATTTGTTCTGCATTTTGCAAAATTTTTTTAATGAGTGGTTATATATGCCATAAGAGCTCAAAACTTAGTATTTAGGAAACAAAAGTGTCATAACTACATTCACATGACTATCCTGATATTGAAAATTACTTTGGTTGAGACACAGCATACTGTACAATTCTTCAAATAATAGTAAACACAGAGCACATTGAAGAAAAAAAAGCAATCCCCAACAAATTATTTAAACTATTCTACTGTCACAGACCAGTACTAAATCCATTTTCCTTGCCATTACAAAATGTCCCCAGATGCAAAAGGTAATGAAATACATTTTGCAGCTCTCTTTCCTAAAACACACTTTCTAAATAGGAAGACATTAAGAATCCTGACAACCAGGAACAACAGAACCATACCGATGTCCTTTAAGTTATGCATAAAAGATCTACAGAAAAGATAAATTAGGGTGCTTTTTGATTCTGCAAGAGTATTCATAGCAGCATTGGTAATTTTAAATAGTGCATTTAAAGTACTTATGCTTTTTCTAATCACTGAATTAAAATAGAGCAGCATTTGTATTTTCCAACCCAGAAAGAACAGTAATTACAGTATTCTACAATCTCCAATATGCGCTCATTAAAAAAAAAAAAAAAAACATAATCTTCTGATCCTCACAAGGCAGCAAACAGAATTACAGCGCCTTTTCTTAAACCAGCAATCCCTGTCTCTAGTTCTTACCGGATAAGAAATGGCCTCTCCTTTTTGACTCATCCTAAGCCAGGAGCCTGAGAAAGGGCAAAGCAGGTCCAATGTCACCACAACTTGGACCCGGCAACAATGCCAAGAATGACATAACACCAAAGCCTTCTGCATTTGCAGAATGTCCATCATTCTCCACTCCCGCTCCTATCAACACAGACGCCACAATGATTGGAGATGAGCAATACAATACTGATATTCAGTTGTGTTAAGAAAGAGCAATTAAGTTGCTCCAAGCCTGCTCCGTCCAAAGGACCGCGGGAAACCACAGCCAAAAGGGTGGAAAGAGGGAGCTGATGCTGCTACGAAGTGCCCCCACACGGGGACGTGAGCAGTGTCCCTTGTTACTCTGGGCACATCCAAATCGCTGCAACGAACAGCCGGCCCATCAGGACAGCCCTAAGCCCGGAGGCCAGCGAGGCTCCCAGGTGCGGGACTCCCCTTCGTTATGTGGCACGAGGGCGGGGGCGCTATTTTCCCCTGGGCCAGACGCTGGGACCTGGGCGAAAACAGGCTTAGGCAAGTGGAGAAGCAAAAATACCCTCTCGGGACCGAGTCCAAATAGTACGCACAGCTCCTTAGCTTCCCGTGTCCTGGACTTTGAGACATTTCTCTAGTGTAAAATCTATTACTATGAAATTGGAAAGCTCGAAACTGATTGAAGGGAAAAGAAAAAGTGTCGATGCTGCCTTCCAAAGACTGCCCTGACATCGAAAACTATTTGCGGACGAGTCAGGTCATAGTACGCAATCTGCAATGTAAGTTTTTTAAATAAGCTGGAGCTCGCCCGGGCCATTTCGCCCACAGAGCTGCGGTCTTGGCGGCTGCACGGCCCAGCCCTCGCAGACAGCCTGTGACGCGAAGGGTCCTCGCCTCCCGGCGCTGGCCACCGGCCCCGGCCCGCGGCGCCGCGCGCACAGAGCCCACCGAGCGGGTCCAGACGCGCAGCGGCGGATGTCAGGTCGAGGCCAAGTGCGCCGGCCCGGCTCGGCGTTCGGCGGCTGTTGGCTGACCGACCCGCACATCGGCGTGCGCTACCTGCTAGGCGCTGAAGCCGGGCTAGCTGGGAAGCGGCAGCCACCGGGGGCACCTGGCCCCGACCCCGCGACGGCCCGTCCTGCTGCCCACCCCCTGCCAACTGCCGCTAAGCACCAGCGAGGGCGGGCAGCACCGGGGGCAAAGGAGGCGCTCACCGCTTCAGCGGGTCCGAAGCCGGCCGCGCGCCGGCGGTCGAGGCCACAGGGCTCGGCTCCGCGGCCCGGGCTGCGGCCCGGGGGGCACTTTCGGCAGGAACGCGGTCCCGGGGCATCGCGGGCGGTGCTCGCAGCACCCACGCAGGCTCCCGGAGCGCCCCGCACACCGCCCCTCAGGCCCCGGGGGGCGGGGCTCTGCGCGGCGGGGCCCGCCCACCCCCGGGGGCAGCCAATGGGCGCGGAGCGCGGGAAGCCGGGGCGGGGCGGCGCTGGTCATGCAGTCCCCTGCTCCCCGCTACCCTGCGACGCCCGCCGGTCCTGAGCGGTCCGCAAGAGGGGAAGCGCTCGTCAAAGAAAGGATCTGCGACCGCCTAAGACGTTCGGGACAAACTTCGGATTGTGCAGGGCTTTCCGTTTTCATTATGGTCCGCTGTCTACGGGACACCTGTGACGACCAGCCACAGTGCTTGGGGACCCGCGGAGTCGGCAAGGAGGAGGAACGGAAAACCGGTAACCGTGGCGCCACGTTCTAGTCTGGTGGGGCGGGCTTGTGGAACAGCCGATGAAACTGAAGCTCTGGACGCTGGCATCCCAAATTGCAGAGCCGGGGGGAAGTCCCGGCAGTTCTGCTTCCGAACCAGCTCCTTGCTAATGCACCTGGGAGGCAGCAGGTGATGGCCAAGTGTTTGGGCCCCTGCCACCCACGTGGGAGATCCCAATGGAGTAACTGGGTCCTGGCTTGTGCCTGGCCTGGCCGTGGCTGTTGCAGGCATTTGGGCAGTGAACCATAGAAGGGAAGATCTCTGTCTCTGTATGTGTGTCTCTCTCAGTGTCACCCTGCTAAATGAATAAATCTGTTTTTTAAAAAATTGAAAAAGGCTGGGGTAGGGATGGGGCCGAGGCTTGTTACCCTGGGGGGTCTGGTGGCTGTCATTTGTGTGAAAAATCCTCATGTCATTTTTTTCTTTTCTTGTAGACAACTAAGAAATATGTGTAACATGGTCAAAAATGCATTCAGTGAAAAAGCTCCCATCCTCCACTAATCCTCTCCACCCCCACACAGAACTCTAGTTTTCTTTCTTTGCAGGCTACTACTGTTAACCAATTTCTTGCATATACTTTCAAAGACATTCTATGCAACAAATATATGTATGTATGTTTACATATGAAATTTTTAAAAATTAACTAATTTATTTGTAAGGCCGAGTTACAGAGAGGCAGATGCAGAGAGAGAGAGAGAGAGAGAGAGAGAGAGAGAGTCTTCCATCTGCTGGTTCACTCCCCAGATGGCCGCAATGGTGGGAGCTGTGCCGATCTGAAGCCAGGAGCTTCTTCATGATATCTCACGTGGGTGCAGGTGCCCAAGCACTTGGACCATCTTCTACTGCTTTCCTGGGACATAGCAGAGTCGGATGGGAAGTGGAGCAGCCAGGATTCCAACAGGTACCCATAGGGGATGCCAGACTGCAGGCGGCAGCTTTACCCACTACACCACAGCACTGGTCCCAGTATATGAACTTTTTAAAAGTTCATGGAAAAATAGAATTAAGATATGTCGAATTTTCACTAACCTTTTGAAGTCCCTTCATGTACACACACCAGCTCTTTGGCCAATGACACACACACACACACACAAGTGGTCCTCTACACACTTTTGCCGCCTTGCTTTTCTTCTGTTACCATTGTATGTCAGACAGCTTTCATTCTTTATTATGATTTCATAGTATTCCATCAAATTGTCCATTTAAGTTGTTTTTATTCTTTTACTATTACAATGCTAGGGTCAGTAGTCTTATTTATAGCACTTGGCGTGTAAGCAAATGTATGTCTATGCTTAAAAACTGAGTGTTGAATGCTGAATCATAAGTAGAACTTTAAAAAATCTGGTAAATGTTGCCAAGGAGCTCTCCAAACAGTTCCGTTTATACTTCCCTAGTAAGGCATCAACTTGTCTGTTTCAATGCGCCTCAATAAACAGAATATTATCAGGCGTAATTTTTAAATTTCCCTTTCTGTAAACAGCTTATAATATTTTGTCCAGTTTTCTATTCAGTGGTTTTTTTTTTTTAATTGTAGAATATCTGTTTGTTCTGGCTCTCAAAAACAAGATGATGAAGGGAATATACTTGTTTGGAAAGTGTCATAGACTGTGCTACTGCTGTGGCTCTAAAGCCTACCACCTTCATAAATCAACCTGTGGCAATTTTTGTTACCCTACTGAGCACACAAAGATGTATAATTGGAGTGCCAAAGCTAAAAGACAAAGTACCAGTGGGACTGATCCAATGAGGCACATGAAAATTGTATACTGCAGAGTCAGGGATGGATTCCATGTAGGAACAACACCTAAACCCAACATTCAGTTAAAAAAAACTTGAGAATTTCAGTGACTAATCAGGCAACAAATGTTCTGCTTTTAAAATACAGAAAAATTGTAGAATACATACCTATATCATACAATGAAATTAGTACGTTGTTAATAAGGTACTTAGGTTTTTAAAAAGATTTATTTATTCAAAAGCATTACAGAGAGAGAGAGAGGAGAGACAAAGAGATCTTTCATCCACTGGTTCACTCCTCAAATGGCTGCAACAGCCTCAAAGCCAGGAGCTAGGAGCTTCTTCTGGGCCTCCCATGTGGGTGCAGGGGGCTGAGGACTTAGACCATCTTTTGCTGCTTTCTCAGGCCATTAGTGGGGAGCTGTATAAGAAGCAGAGCAACTGGGACTCAAACTGGCATCCATATGGGATGCTAGCACTGCAGATGGCTGTTTAACCCACTGCACCACAGTGCCATCCTCAGAGCACTTATCTTTCAGCCACTTTATTTGGGTTTTGTTTACTGTATTTTTTCCATGTTATTTTCACATAGTCATAGTAATTGATTTTTAAAGGTTTTTACTTTAAAATTTTTATTTATTACTTGAGAGATAGGGATAGAGAGAGCTCACATCCCCTTCTTCACTCCCCAAATGCCTGCAATGCCCGACTCTAGACCCAAGCTGCCACCCAATCCAGGTGTCTTGTACGAGTGGCAAGAACCCAATTATTTGAGCCATCATGTTACTTCTCAGGATCAGCATTTGCTGGAACTGGAATCAGCAGCTGGAGCCAAATATCAAACCCAGATACTTTGATATGGCTGTCTTAACCGGCATCTTAACCAAAAGGCCAAATGCCTGCTCCTCAAGGTTTTTTTTTTTTATTGTTATTGTTGCTGTTCTTAATCTTTCTTAGAAAGACTGTCACTAATTTAGAATTAGAATTAAATTGTTTGAATAGAATTTAGAAAAATTCTCCCAAAGTTGCTTCTGGTACATCTGATAACTAAACAGTTAATACATTATGCAAATAACCTACAATAGGAAAAATATATGCCAGGATGAAGAAATAAATCTGGGTAAAGGATATGAACAGAGAGTTCTCCAAAGAAGATAAAAATGCCAATGAGCACATGAGAAGATGCTCAACATTAGTAGCCATCGAGGAAATGAAAATCAAGACCATAGTGAGATACCACTTAACACCCCTATGATGGCAATAATGGAAGAGACAGATAATAGCAAGTGTTGACAAGTGTTATGGACTGAATTATAGTCCTGTAAAAATAATGTTAAATCTCTAACCTCCAATGTGAGTGTATTTGAAAACAGGTCTTTGAAAGATTAAGATTAAATGAGGATGTAAAGTAGAACCCTAATCTGATATGACTGGTTTCTTAAGGAGGCAGAGATACCAGGGATGTCTATGCACTGAACAAAGGCCTTAAGAAGGTGGCCATCTGTATGCCAAGGAGAGAGATCTTGAAAGAAACCAGTCTTTCTGACACCTTGATCCAGGACTTCTAGTTTCCAGAACTGTTAGAAAATAAATTTCTGATGTTTAAGCCACCCAGTCGGTGGTGTTTTGTTTTGACAGCCCTAACAAACTGATACAGTAGGGATATGGAGAAATTGGAATGCTCATAAACTGCTGGTTAGGATGCAAAATGGTGCAGCCTCTTTGGGAAACAGTTTAGTAGTTACTCTAATAAATCAAGTTCCATATGACCCAACAACTGCACTCTTGTGTATATACACAAGAGAAGTAGAACATATGTCTACAAGAACATTTCTTTATGAATTTTCATAGCAGCAATGTTCAGAATGGATAAAAAGTGGAGACAACCCACATGCCCATCAACTGATAAAAGAATAAAGCAATGGAGTCTGGCACTGTGGTGCAGTAGGTTAACTCTGTCTGCAGCGCCAGCATCCCATGTGGGTGCTGGTTCTAGCCCTGGCTGCACTTCTTCCGATGCAGCTCTCTGCTGTGGCCTGGGAAAGCAGTCCCCTGCACCCACTTGGGAGACCAGGAGGAAGCACCTGGCTCCTGGCTTTGGATCGGCGCAGCTCCAGCCATTGTGGCCATTTGGAGAGTGAACCAGGGGAGAAAGACTTTTCTCTCTGTCTCTCCCTCTCACTGTCTGTAACTCTGCCTCTCAATAAATAAATAAATAAATAAATAAAGCAATGGATATATCCATATAATGGAATACTATTCAGCAATAAAAGGGAATGAGGTTATTTATATGTGCTACAATAGAGATGAACCTTGGAAATACTATGTTATGTGAAAGAAGTCAGTCAGTAAAAGCACCATTATTTCAGTAAATGAAATAATGTTGTATTATTTCACTTATATGAAACATCCAAAATGGGCAAATCCACAGAAACAAAGTAGATGAGTGTTTGCTCAGAGCTGGGGGTGGGATGAAGGGACTAGGGAAAGGATAAAGGCTAGAGGAAAAGAGTTTTTTTTTTTTTTGAAACATTCTAAAATTTATTGCAATGATATTTGTACAACTCTGTAAAAACACTAAAGCTCATTGAATTATATACTTCCAAAGGAGAAATTATATGGTATGTGAATTATATATCAATAAAAGTATAAAACAAAATCAATTCCCAGACTTACTGCATAAGATACAAAATATATGACAAATAGTTTAAATATGAAAACAGAGAAGTCAGTCTTGGGAGAAATTATTAGCTTTGCTGCAATGCTAACTGAAAACTACAAAAGAATATTGATGGCTAATAAGAAAAATGGCTAAATTCATAAGTTGATAAAGTTATTCATTAGAACAACAGTTTTCAAGAGTACTGGGACAAAGCATAAAAATCTGTGAAATTATTTTCACCCAAGAGTCTACATTTGGGAACACATTCCCTCAAAATAATCCAAATGAGAAAATCAATTTTCACACAGTGTTTACAGCAGCACTATTTGAAATGCAAAACAAAGTAAAACTGTAACTAACAACTGGGATGACTAATGGTTGGGAGGGTGCTTATTAAAGTAGCCCATGTTTGCTTCTTTATTAAGTGAGAAAGTGTATACAAAGTAATGAGAAAAGTAGAAGACACTAGATCCCAGTCAGGCCCCTGTCATGGCAAAATCCAGTTGGAAGTGATGTTCAAATGCACCCTGGAAAATGACCAAGGGAAATGGAGATGAGTAAGAAGGAAAAGTGCCGGCGCCGCGGCTCAATAGGCTAATCCTCCACCTTGTGGCGCCGGCACACCTGGTTCTAGTCCCAGTCGGGGCACCGGTTTCTGTACCGGTTGCCCCTCTTCCAGGCCAGCTCTCTGCTATGGCCCGGGAGTGCAGTGGAGGATGGCCCAAGTGCTTGGGCCCTGCACCCCATGGGAGACCAGGAGAAGCACCTGGCTCCTGGCTTCAGATCAGCACGATGCACCGGCCGCGGCGGCCATTGGAGGGTGAACCAATGGCAAAGGAAGACCTTTCTCTCTGTTTCTCTCTCTCACTGTCCACTCTGCCTGTCAAAAATAAAAAAATAAAAATAAAAAAATAAAAAAGAAGAAGGAAAAGTTCATATTCATTTTTTCTTAGTAGTAAGATTTTAAAGAGTTTAGTTGGGCCATCCAAATTTAGGAAACTAGTGCTAATGTGCTCTATATTCAAGAGTTATTAGAGCAAAATTATGATCAAATGTCCAAGAAGACTGATCTGTTGTAAAGTTCAAGAATGATGTGTCAGTGGCACTCTCATCATTCTGAAGTTCTCTGTTGCCCAATTCCAGAATTGGTGACCCACCAGCTTGGTCACAGCGTTACTAACCACCCGTAATTTACAGATGGCAGGTCTGTGGCACAAAGCCTCGAAGTGATTTTCCCAAGGTTATAGAGCAAGCCAAAGGGCAAGCTGAAAATAGAACTGTACCTCATATTCCCTTGCAAGCTATATGATAACTTGTGTACTGTCAGCAGAGACTTGAAGAATGAATGTCCTGGAGAGGTTAGCATAGTTTTATGGCTAAAGGAGTCTTGCTCAACAATTTTAAATGCTACTTGACAACAGCAAATGACCTACCTAATCCTACGATGGTAATACTCTGAATACTTAAGCAAAATTTTCAGTAAAAAAAAAATTCTCTTTGACAATTGAAAAACATTTTAAATGCACATCTCCACTGTTAGGAAGCTGTGCAATGCTTTAGCTTACAGAGATGGCCACCTTTGACCTTCTTCCTGTAAAGACTAAACTTCCAAATAGTGAATCCTTAATACTCTAATTCCAGCTGACTTACAGGATCTGGTGGATGTGTCTAAATGTTTTTTCTTTATTTATTTCTTTTTTTTTTTTCCCGACAGGCAGAGTTAGACAGTTGGAGAGAGAGAGAAAGGTCTTCCTTCTGTTGGTTCACCCCCCAAATGGCTGCTATGGCCAGCACACTGTGCTGATCCAAAGCCAGGAGCCAGGTGCTTCCTCCTGGTCTCCCATGTGGGTGCAGAGCCCAAGGACTTGGGCCATCCTCCACTGCACTCCCGGGCCACAGCAGAGAGCTGGAATGGAAGAGGAGCAACCGGGACAGAATCCAGCGCCCCAACTGGGACCAGAATCTGGGGTGCCAGTGCCGCAGGTGGAGGATTAGCCTATTGAGCCATGGTGCTGTCCCTAAATGTTTTTTCTAAGTGTAGGATTTTCTAGAGACTTAGGCCTTCACAGATAACCTTCTATAAGTTTCCTGACTGAATTAACAATCACTGAATTTATGCATGTAGTTCCCCAGACCATGGAGGGATTGCTCAGCTAGCTGTCGTGCTTATACCTCAGGATATTTTAAGAAAACAACAAAAGCTCCACCATTGTTAGGTGACTGTTCTCTAGGGTAGATTCAGATGTTATCCCCCTACATTTCCCAGCCTCTAGAAATCACTATTTTTTTTTTTGAGATGTATTCATTTATTTGAAAGTCAGAATTACAGAGAGAGAGAGAAATCTTCTATCTGCTGGTTCATTCCCCAAATGGCCACAACATCTGAGCCAGGAGCTTCTTCCAGGTCTCCCACATGGGTGCAGGGGCCCAAGGACTTGGGCCATCCTCCACTGCTTTCCCAGACCATTAGCAGAGAGCTGGATCAGAAGTGGAATAGCCGGGACTCAAACCAGCGCCCATGTGGGATGCTGGCACTGCATGCAGTGGCTTAATTTGCTGTACCACAGCGCCAGCCGTATAGTAATCAGTATTACAAGTTCAGATTGATCTTTTTGACTTTCACATATAAAACAGACCATTCAGTATTTGTCTTTTTGTGTTTCGCTTATTTCACTTAACATAATCACCTCCAGTTTCTTCCATTTCACTGAAAATATATTTCTTCATATGCTGTCATTTCTTTTAGATATATACCCAAAAATGGGATAGCTATCTCATAGGAAAGACCCATTTATAGTTTCTTGAGGAACTTCCATTCTGTTCTCCATAATGGCTCTACTAATTTGCATTCCCACTAACAGTGTTTAAGGGCTCCCTTTTTCCATTTCCTCATCAGCATTTTTTTTTAAAGGATAATCACTGGCAGAGCTGAAACTTTATTTTCTTGGAGATGTCTTGAACTGTCCTTTTAATTCTTTTTTTTTTTTTTTTGACAGGCAGAGTGGATAGTGAGAGAGAGAGAGACAGGGAGAAAGGTCTTCCTTTTTGCCGTTGGTTCACCCTCCAATGGCCACTGCGGCCGGCGCATCACGCTGATCCGAAGCCAGGAGCCAGCTGCTTCTCCTGGTCTCCCATGGGGTGCAGGGCCCAAGCACTTGGGCCATCCTCCACTGCACTCCCAGTCCATAGCAGAGAGCTGGCCTGGAAGAGGGGCAACCGGGATAGAATCCGGCGCCCCAACCGGAACTAGAACCCGGTGTGCCAGCGCCACAAGGCGGAGGATTAGCCTGTGGAGCCACGGCGCCGGCCTTAATTCATTTTTTAAAAAGATTTATTTATTTATTTGAAAGGCAGAGCAACAGAGAAGAAGAGGCAAAGATGGAGAGAAAAATCTTTCATTCACTGGTTCCCTCCCCAAATGGCCCCAATGGCCAGAGCTGGGCCAATCTGAAGCCAGGAGCTGTGGGCTTCCTTCTGGTCTCCCATGTGGGTGCAAGGGCCCAAGTACTTGGACCATCTTCCACTGCTTTCTCAGGACATAGCAGAAAGCTAGATCAGAAGCAGAGCAGCTGAAACTCAAACTGGCTCCCATATGGGTTGCCAGCACTGCAGGTCGTGGCCTTACCTGCTACAACACAGCGCTGGCCCGTTTTTTGATGGTAACCAACCATTCTAACTAGAATGAGATAGTATGCCATTGTAGTTTTGATTTGTGTTCCTCTGAAGACTATTGATATTGACCATTTTTTTCAAATATTTGTTGGCCATTTGTGTTTCTTCTTTTGAGACATGTCTGTTAGAATGTTTGCCCTTTTTTTTTTTTTTTGACAGGCAGAGTGGACAGTCAGAGAGAGACAGAGAGAAAGGTCTTCCTTTTGCCGTTGGTTCACCCTCCAATGGCCGCCGTGGTAGGCACGCTGCGGCTGGCGCACCGCGCTGATCCGAAGGCAGGAGCCAGGTGCTTCTCCTGGTCTCCCATGGGGTGCAGGACCCAAGCACTTGGGCCATCCTCCACTGCACTCCCTGGCCACAGCAGAGAGCTGGCCTGGAAGAGGGGCAACCGGGACAGGATCGGTGCCCCGACCAGGACTAGAACCCGGTGTGCCGGCGCCGCAAGGCGGAGGATTAGCCTAGTGAGCCGCGGTGCTGGCTTGTTTGCCCATTCTTAACTGGATTATTTGTTTTGTAGCTGTTGAGTTTTTTGAGTTCTTTATTTATTCTGGGTATTAATCCCTTGTCAGATGAATAATTAACAAATATTTTCTATTTTCTCCCATTCTGTCTGTTGTCTCTTCACTCTGTTGATTGCTTCCTTTGCTATGCAGAAGCTTTTTTAGGTTAATATTATCCCATTTGTCTAGTTTTGCTTTTGTTACTTTTGTTTTTGGAAGCTTACTCAAAAAAATCATTGCCTATTCCAATGTCTTGAAGTATTTCACCTATATTTTCTATAGTTCGTTTATTTTTATTTATTCATTTATGTATTAAGATTTGTTTATTTGAAAGGCAGGGCTGGCCGGCACTGCGGCTCAATAGGCTAATCCTCCACAGTGCGCCAGCTGCAGCGGCCGTTGAGGGGTGAACCAATGGAAAAAGGAAGACCTTTCTCTCTGTCTCTCTCACTGTCCACTCTGCCTGTCAATAAATAAATAAATAAATAAATAAATAAATAAAAGGCAGGGCAACAGAGAGAGGGAGAGACAGAGAGATCTTCTATCTGCTGGTTCACTCCCCAGATGGCTACAACAGTCAGGTCTGGACCAGACCAAAGCCAGAAGCCAAGAACTCCATCTTGATCTCCCATATGAGTGGCAAGGGCCCAAGCACTTTTATCATATTCATCTGCCCTCCTAGATACATTAGCAGAAAGCTGGGTCAGAAGTGAAAGAGCTGGGACTTGAACGAGCACTCTTGTATGGGGTGCTGCCCTCTCAAGTGTGCCACAGTGCCAGGCCCTAGATTTGTACTTTGTGCTCGAAATTGCTTTGGATATTTGGGATCTTTCATGCCTCCATATGAATTTTAGGATTGATTTTCTAATTCTGTGAAGAATGTCACTGATATTTTGGTGGGAATTGTGTTGAATCTATAAATTGC
Source organism: Lepus europaeus (assembly GCF_033115175.1). Lineage (NCBI taxonomy): Eukaryota > Metazoa > Chordata > Mammalia > Lagomorpha > Leporidae > Lepus > Lepus europaeus. The sequence continues at coordinate 66,915,408 of NC_084839.1, read as the reverse complement.
TTTGGATAATATGAACATTTTAATATTAATTCTTCCAATCCACGGAAGTATCTTTCCATTTTTTTAGTCTTCCTTGATTTATTTCATTAGTGTTTTGTAATTTTTATTGCACAGGTCTTTTTTTTTTTTTTTAAAGATTTTATTTATTTGAGAGGCAGAGTTATAGACAGAGAAAGGGAGAGACAGAAAGAAAGGTCTTCCATCCGCTGGGTCACTCCCCAGATGGCTGCAGTGGCCAGAGCTGTGCCAATCTGAAGCCAGGAGCCAGGTGCTTCCTCCAGGTTTCCTTCGTGGATGCAGGGGCCCAAGCACTTGGGCCATCTTCTATTGCTTTGCCAGGCTATTAGCAGAGAGCTGGATGGTTAAGTGGAGCAGCTGGGACTCAAATCAGTACCCATATGGGATGCTAGCACTGCAGGCAGAGGCTTAGCCTGTTAGACCACAGTGTCGGCCCCCAATATATAGCCTTTTTTTATATTGAGATATTTTCCTTATAAACCTAATTTGTCCAGGGTTTTTATCATGAATGAATGTTGGATTTTATCAGTACATTTTATTTCTGCATCTCTTGAGATGCTCATGTCGTTTTTTTTTTATCCTTCATTCTATTTATGTGCTGTTTATTAAGTATATTGAACTATCCTTGTGTCCCTGGAATGAATTCCACTTGATCATGGTGAATGATCGTTTTTTGTTTATTTTGTTTTGTTTTAAATATTTATTTATTTGAAGGTCAGAGTTACAGAGAGAGACAGAGACAGAGACAGAGCGAGATCTTCCATCCGCTGGTTCATTCCCCAAATGGCCGCAACTGCCAGGGCTGGGCCAGGCCAAAGCCAGGAGCCAGGAGCTTCTTCCATGTACAGGGGCACAAGCACTTAGGCCATCTTCTGCTTCTTTCTCAGGCTGTTAGCAGGGAGCTGGATCGAAAGTGGAACAACCAGGACATGAACCGGCACCCATATGGGATGCTGGCACTATGTCCACTACGCCACAGCACTGTTCCCAAATGTTCATTTTGATGTGCAGTTGGAGTCAATTTATGAGTATTTTTTAAAGTCCTTTTGCATCTATATCCTTGAGGGATATTGGTCTATAGTTTCCTTTTGTTGTTGTTGTGT